>NW_008709715.1:1857974-2190852 GCF_000327385.1 Lottia gigantea | reverse complement strand
TACAGAACTGATGGTGTTGAACGATAGCTAGGGTGGTAAACAAGAGCTGAGGGTGTTAGGGTGGTAAACATCAACTAGGTTGGTGAACAAGAGCTGTGGGTGGTGAACAGGAGCTGAGGGTGGTGAACAACAGCTAGGATGGTGAACAAGAGTTGAGGGTGGTAAACAACAACTAGGTAGGTGAGCAAGAGATTAAGGTGGTTAACAATTGTAAGTGTTACACAAGTATTGTAGTGACAAATAAGAGCATTGTTAATGAACAACATCTAGGGTGGTAACTAAGAGTTAAACAAAAGCAGAGGGTGGTAAACAACAACTAGGTAGGTGAACAAGGGTTTAGGATGGCAAAAAAGAATTGTGGGTGGTAAACTAGAGTTGAGGGAGGCTAACAAGAACCGAGGGTAGGTGAACAAGAGCTGAAGGCAGTAATCAAGATTTGGGGGTGGTAAACAAGAGCTGGGTTAATGAACAACAACTAGGGTGGTAACCAAGAGCTGAGAGTGGTAAACAAGTATTGTGAGTGGTAAACAAGTATTGAGGGTGGTGAACAACAGCTGGGGTGGGAAACAACAGCTAGGTTAATGAAAAACAACTAGGGTGGTAACAAAGAGTTGTGGGTGGTAAACAAGAACTAAACGTGGTATACAAGAACTGATGGCGGTGAACAACAGCTAGGGTGGTGAACAAGAGCTGAGGGTGGTAACCAAGAACACAGGGTTATTATCACCCGTACACATTACATACCACCCATCAGTATTGTGTATTATCGTACGCCTTATTACCATCCTTCCCCACCCGTCAGTATGGTCTATTATCGTACGCCTTATTACCATCCGTCAGTATCGTGTATTATCGTACGCCTTATTATCACCCGTACACATTACTTACCACCCATCAGTATTGTGTATTATCGTACGCCTTATTACCACCCTTACGTATTACTTACCACCCGTCAGTATGGTTTATTATAGTACGCCTTATTATCACCCGTACACATTACTTACCACCCGTCAGTATTGTGTATTATCGTACGCCTTATTACCACCCTTACGCATTACTTACCACCCGTCAGTATGGTTTATTATAGTACGCCTTATTATCACCCGTACACATTACTTACCACCCGTCAGTATTGTGTATTATCGAACGCCTTATTACCACCCTTACACATTACTTTCCACCCGTCAGTATTGTGTACTACTGTACGCCTTATTACCCCCCTTACACATTACTTACCACCCGTCAGTATTGTGTATTACCGTACGCCTTATTACCACCCGTAAACATTACTTACCACCCACAGTATCGTACGCCTTATTATACCTTAAACCTTATTACTTCGAATACATATTTCCACCCACCCCAATGCAGTGTATTTAGCACCCTCATACATTACTTACACATTCACACATTTTTCGACTCGATTTCCCCTTGTCGGTGTTTGGGATCGGAAGGGCTTACTTGGAAATGCGTCTAGGATAAATGTGACACAATTTGGACACGCGCCTTCTATGTCTTATTTTTTACTATTTACACATCTTCATCAACCTTTTTTTTACTTACGTAAAGATCCCTCGACAGTTGGAAATCGAAATTAAGAGTAGGCTAATGTCGCTGTCCTGACAAAATTTCCCTCATTGCACACTGCATGGCGTTTGCCCATCCTCAGTAGCCCATACAGGTGCAGAAAAGTAGGACGTAAAACTTTATTTTATTTCATTTTTTTTTCTACGGATTTCTTATACAAACGTATGATGCTAAATTTCATAGCAACACTAACAGGACCTTTTGGGATGTATGCTAATTTGGTGTAAACAAAATGGCGGAATTTCTCCTTTAGTTTCATTGCAAGAATAATAATTCATATTAACACGGTCTTGTCTGAACCTGACAAAATCCATTACAAATTACTCAGAGTCGACTAATATGTCACTGAAAGAAACAATTATATCAAAAAGGCTGACATTTCATGAATTTTTAGAGATTTTTTTCGGATGGCGAATAGTCAAATTAATGGAAGTGGACTATTCGCCACCCGGGTGGCGAATATCCACGGCCCGAGTTGGACCGATGGACCACCAGGGTGATTACGATACGTCCAAAATATATTTGTGGGCGGACCACCAGGGTGATTACAATACGGCCAAAATATATTTTGGGCGTATAATAAGTCAAATTTTAATGATCTGTAGGAGAATTTGGTGGTTCACGGGAAAATGTACATTTTATAACTGCTAACCAATCGGCTCTGTGCTAACTCAAACGGAATGTCTGAATAATGGGAGGTAAATCTAAACTTCCCTCGACCAAAGCAAATGTAGTCTGTAATCATATGTAGCACAATATGATAATAATAAGGTTTATTTATCTGACATTGACTTTTGTTTGTAATGAATTTGAGTACCGTAACCTACACACATTAGTTTATCTAATATGTAGGTATAAGATAAATGAGGAATACCCTTCCATGATAAGACGAATTGATTCAACATTATGGTAGGTAGTCATGGACCTTGCGAAACGACATCTCTGGCTACTAGCAAATATTCCAACCCGCCCCCAACTTTCGGACTTTGCGACTGATGAGTTCTTCGTTTTCCTTAAGCAACGTTACATGATAATGTGAATAATCGATCGTATCGTTGCTTAAGGAACATGGGAGTTCTAGGGCATTTGGCAGGCTCCACAAGTTGGTACATGGATGGGACATTTGAATGTGCCTCTAAGATTTTTGAACAGATGTTCAGCATTAGAGCCCCACTTGGTGATTCAGCAGTATACTTGTACTTATGCCTTTCTGACTTTTTATACGCCCACATGAAATATACCGGAGCGTAGGCTATATTTCGGACACCCATGTCCGTCCGTTGGTCCGTCCACAATTGCTCATAAACAATATAGAAGGCACAATTCTTGGTATACTTGTTTATAATCACCTAAGGATGAATCCTATTGAAAATCAGAAAAATTGAGTTATTGTACTGTTCTTGAAATGCTCGTAAACACTCTAGAAGGTGCAATTCTTGACGGATTTTGATAAAACTTGGTGCAAGTGTTAGTAATCACCCAAGGATGAACCCTATTGAAAATCAGACAAATCGTAAATAATTAGTATGAGTTATTGCCCTTGTTCTTGAAAATGCGTTTAATTTTTAGCACGTAAGCACGAAACTTGTTGTAAATGTTTGTTATCTCCCAAGGATGAACCCTCTCGATAATCATAAAAATCGAAACATATTTAGTATAAGTTATTGCCCCTGTTCTTGAAAACGCGTTCATGTTTTAGCCTATTAACACTCTAGAAGGCCCAATTCTTGACAGATTTTGACGAAACTTGGTAATATTATACAGTATCGCCCCAATAAAGTTCAAAAGTAGTGTAAGACTGAAGTTTGAATATTTCATACTGGTAAATGTTACTGTACGGGCAAATATTTTTTATTTAAAATCAAAGTTGCTAGTGGGCGTATTTATTGTATTATACTTTGCCTGGCAAGCTATCTTTACAATGTTGTTAGGTTTCGTTTCAGTCAAGTAACCTAATTTCGTGATAACCTATTTTTCGTGGATTTCGGAAAGGATTAATAATTTACATGTGCGACCTCGCGTGACCTCCACATTTGCTTGTTTTGATAAACATGGGTTTTCTGTACAATATCAGCTAGTAGAATGAATCCAGTAGTTTCAAGCAAGGTAGCATGTATTAATGTATACTTTGACAAATACAAAATGGCGGATTTCAGTTATTACCAAACGTCACCATTTTTTATTGGCCGAATTTCCTTATAATCCCAAGCGGAATTCCAAGTGCCGTCTGCTAGAATGTAGTCCAACGAATGAAGTCACGTGATCAACTAGCGGATTCTGTGTCAGCAGAAAATTTCTATGGAACACAAAGTGGATCATATTCTTATGTTGTTTCAGTGACTTTTAGCAATAAGTCACGCTACGTATCTTATTTTGTCAGTCACTATTTTTTTTTTAATCGTGGTTCTTTAAAGGAATTGTCACTAGTTATAATGAATCGATATTGAAGATAAATACTAAGAGAAGTTAATTATACCACCCTACGGAGCCCCTAAGGCAAAATTGTAAACACATTTATTTATTATTTCGTTTAAACGAAATAATTAATTCGTTTAAACGAAATAACATCATTTATTCAGTTTAAACGAAATAATTTTCGTTTTAACGAAATACCCTATGTTTATTTCGTTTAAACGAATAAATTTTTTCGTCTATTTCGTTTAAACGAAATAATTAACTCATCTTTTTATTTCGTTTAAACGAAATAATTATTTCGTTTGAACGAATTACTTATTTCGTTTAAACGAATTACTTATTTCGTTTAAACGAAATAATAAATAAATATGTTTACAATTGCGCCTTAGGGGCTCCGTACCACCCAGTATCCATACAACGTGTTTTTCTAGCCTTATTTATACATTGTACACGAAAATAGGTGACGCATTCCATTCTGCCTCCGTTGCTCATGAAATATAGGTCAAAGTGAAGGATTCATAAAAAAAATCGAAATAAACCAATTTTAATTATTTTGTAGAATATCTGAGGAAACATCTAAGACATAAAAAAAAATTCGTTTTTTTAACTTTGACGAAATTCGGTGTTGAATCCTTATATCCACGAAAATAGGTTACACCACTGTATATAGCCTACATTTGAAATATTTTTTGTGGAGGGGCTTATATCGTAGGTGATAGGGATTCTTGTCCGGAGAAGCTTTTGTCCGTCTACCGATTCATGAAACTGAATATTCGTTGATTTGTTTTCACATCGTTTACAGTACAATATAGGCCTATAAATTATCAGTTTTATATCACCTCATGTTTCTGTCTTATCTATTTTGTATGTCAAGAACGGCAATACATTAGGATGTCTATCATATTTTTATTGATCAATATTTGTTTATTACATAATAGTGAACAATAGCTGCTAAATTTGGATCTGCCAGCTTCGGGCAATGTAGGATTAGAGATTATACGATAACAAAATGCGACAATTGTCCGTCACGCTCTAATGAATTAGTCATTGATATTGCCCTTCAACTACTAACTTTGGAAATTCCTACAAATGACCTTCACATAATCTGAACAAAAAACAATTGATAGGGAGTTAAGTGTGAGACTGTTCATTAATGTCCATTCATTAGGTTTTTAAACTAGGTCGCTAATTGTTTAAACTGCAAGAGTTATTTGCTTTAAATTATTAATTTGGCCAGCTGAAATCAACGTCGAAGTAAAATGCCTTTATAACTATTATCCAGAGCCTAGTCAAAGTCTACAATTTTCTGATTAAAACCTTCCTAATCATAAAGTTACCAGCACTTAGTCGAAGTAATATTGAAATCTATGGCCAGCAACCATGCAATAATAGCCCGAAATTTTCATAGCTTTCTTCCCCTCATTGTGGCAAAATTATCAAGTAGGACGTCGAAATCGACTTGACAGATGAAAAACGGCTAGCCTAACTTTGGTCCTATCTTACTCTTGAAGTAAAGGCAAACTACATAATTTTACATTGTTTAAACGTGTGCATTAAAATGTTACGGTTGGTTGAACAATACATAACAGTATACAATATTGAGAAACAGGCTATAACTTGTTTATAGTGTCCGTTAGATGTCGCTACCTAGCGTCATTACTGAAGGTGACTGCTACACTGAACGGAGGTCCTAACCCACATTTTGTTTTGTAAACATTTTAGTGTCCAGAAAGTCACCATGCAGTTGATACCGTCCATCTGTTGTGCGTTTATGTTGGTGTTGCTCTACATCGAATGTGGTATGTATTGACTTATAGTGTATACTTGTAAACGGTAGTACTAGCCTATACTATCATTGATTGTATTTGTAGTCTGTAGCTACAAGCCAAGGTACTTGCCAGGCCTCTAAAAAGGGTTGTATGCAAAATTTGTATCATTTAGATGAAAAAGCATAATGAGTTTACTCTTGAAAATATTGACTGAGTAATGATATTTCTGTATCAACGTTCAATATTCTGCTAGATTAGTCCATTTAATTCTGTTATAATTTTTTTCAATGTACCGGTACGGTACCGGTACTTCAGTTTCAATACCTTTATGATAAAAAAAAGTAGGAGGTAAACTTTCATTTTATGATAAAAGATAATGATTTTGATACATTTATGTAGGCCTATGGTTATCTATCCCTCTTACTCTTGTTTGAGATTTGTTCCTAAATCACTTCACAGCTATTTGAATTAAAGGAATATTAGCTATTTTATATGTTGAATCTTGGCCAAATTGAGTCTTTATTCATCAGTGGACTTGGTGCCATAACCAACAACAGAATCCTTCTATTATCCAATATATTCATAAAATCATAGAAAACTGTTAATGGATTTATTGTCTTAAACAGAAATTGTATTGTAATATAGTTGAATATATGCTCTTATTGACAAAATTTCACACTTTAGTAATTATATGCTCACTCTAAGAGGTAGTATTCCTTGAAATTCCCAACTTAGTAAAAGCCTGTCACTAGTTTTAACTTAAATTATAGTACATAGAAGTTCAATTGTTCATTTCAATTACACATTAAATTAACAGAGAAAGTTTAACTAAATTTAAAGTAAAAATGTAGGAACTTTTCAATGGTTGGAATTTTCATTAACTGTAAGACAACCTTAGACTCATGGTAAAACGTGGAGTTTGTTTGAGTTCCTATAAATTATATTATTAACCCCAGGTATATAGAGTTAAGTTAGGGAGTTAGGATTTTGATATTGTACACTCGCAAACATTGAAGTGAAATAGAGGTCACCTTTACACACTCAATGTCAATGTACTGTATCACTTGAAAGATTTATAGCTTTCTCAGTCATGTCATTTATGAAGAAAAATAGGCCAATGATTGTACTGAATATTTGATTGGAGGAAATATGATGGGTTACCTTTGCAACAAGATAATGTGTAAATGATGGTCTACATCTTATTCTACTCAAATATAATATTCTTTTGTGTTCCTTGCGTAAAGACAACTATTTGTGTTAAATTAGGATTAGTCTCATGAAAGCACAGGCCTAGGTCACAAATAAAATCTTTTAAACCAAATTATAATGAAAGGGGTATAGTGTTCCAGTCTGATTAAAAAAAATAGGAATAGTGACTGAGCTTATAGTACTCGTGTCTCCTGGTGACCCAAAACATAAAATATTATGAAGCCAGTTTTATTTTTTTCTATATTTGTCATTAGTATTAACTTAATTTTCAATTTCTATATAACAATTAGTTTTGACAATCCTATTAGTAATTAATCTATGATATAAATATTTTTAAAGAAACAATGTAAAATGGTGCACACTCCCACTATTAATTAAAGTACATGTTTATCATTCATAATTATTTTTATTTTTTTTAAAGCTTTTTTATGTTAGTCTATAATCCATGGGGTATCTGGATTGTACAGGATAGAATTAAGAGCCAGGTCTAATTATGAGACATATATTTTAAGTTAAAATTGTATTTTTTTCCTAATAGGTTCAGCTTTAAAATGTCATGTATGTAATTCTTATGCACAAGAAGCTTGTGAAAGCATTAATGGAAACAGCACACAGTTTTTGGTCACTTGCCCTAGTGATGCTACAGCATGTAGAAAAATGGAACAAAGATGTAAGTAATTATTATTCACAATAATCATAACTATTTGTAAATTAGCTTATATAGAAAATCTCAAGGAGATGAAACTTATTTTAAGAATACCAACTGTATTGTTTACTACACAATATGACTATTATAATCTAAATAAAGTGTATTTCAAGTATTTAAAAGTGAACATTATGGAAGTATCATTATATAAGCCTACTAATAATGTATTTATTCATTTTTTACAGTAACTTATAATAAGGTGGAACATATTCGATATGTACGTCAATGTGCTACAAATGAAGTTGATATGAAATGTAAAGAAAGAAGTGGTACTAAAGGTGTCAAGAATTTCTACTGTAATTGTGATAAAGATGGTTGTAATACTGGATCAACTGTAACATTTTCCTTATCTTTGTTAGCAGTCACTTTCACCTCTATGTTCATGTACCTTAAACTCTAATCAATCTTTCTTGTGTTTATATGTTTATTGCAAAAATTCTAAAACCTGATGTTTCTATATGCGTCATAAAATGTTTATGTTGTTTTTTAATCTGTTGAAATTACATGAATTTGGTATAAAAAAAAATATTAAATTTGTTTGCAGCAATTCAGATTACTCTTTGCAATTTTATTTGAATTTTAATGAGTATTGAGAAGCTAGTGTGTGCTTGAGTGGATGTTTGTGTGAGAGCATCAGTTTCTGTTGATTTTAGAACTTTAAAATGTTAAGATTTTAATAGAAAGTAACTTAGCTAATTAGAGAAGTATATATATATATATATGGCATATGTTGTAATTTTTCTGCATTACTTCAAATAATTTATAGAACTGAGCTTGTTAAAACTAGACAATTACTCAAATTTTGTTTGAGATTATGATTGTAACATTCCCCATTTATTTCATTTGTGGAAATTAATTGTTCAGGAAAATGTTATACTTTTGATATTTTTGTATTGTTCACTAATGTTGAGATAGTTGCATTTATATTTACATCAGAATAACTTGAAGGAAAGAGATGCACTGTATTGTTGTGACCTCATAGAATAAACTAGAATATCTTAGAAATTTACTTTTTTAGTGCACATCAGTTTTTACATGTTACAACACCATATCAGAATAAATGAAATTTAAATTCAAAGAGTGTTTTGAATTTTTGTTTGATCATTACTTTCCCCAATTCAGGGAAATGGCAAATATTGTTATTTTAGTTATATTGTATTTGAAGATGCATTATGAGCATGTCTTAAATGTGGCATTTGACAGAAAGTATAGGTAATCTTTAAAAGTACATGGTCAATCTATGCTATTATATGGAAGTACAGGTTTATAGAGTACTGAGGCGTTTTTGTGGGCCGATTCGATTATTTAGATTATCTATTTTGTGCGTTTGTGAGCCAGGACAATTAGGTTAATAGGTACATTTGTGAGCCAGTTTACCTAAACTGATTTGCCTAATCATCCCAGGTTGTGGTTAGGCGATTCGATTAGGCCTGTCCAAGATGGCGGCATGTGGAAGTTGCTAACAAAATCAAAATAGTGGTCTTTTATTGGTTGTCAGCGAAGGCAGCCATATTGCCAAATCGTCGATTTGAATTTCGCATTTGTGGACCACTGCTAATCTAAACCAAATTGCACCTAATCGAAAACGCCTTAGGTAATTGACTAAAATAAAAGGATTATCAATAAAATGACATTATTATTCACTGGATTGGTAATACAGCTTTAGCCCTCCTTGATGAACAGACTCTTGATGTGCAACATTTCTAGACCAACCCCTCTATTCTCAAACAACTTACTATTTAAATTTATAAAGGAAAAGTGACATTTTCATGTAAGACTTGAGATAAAAGTTTACAAGAGAAAGTGATGCCCTGGACCAGATATAATAGCTCGGGTTACTTTGTTTATTGATTTGATGAAGAGTTATTTCCCTTCAAAATTTTTTATAGAAGTTACATAATACAATATTAGTTTGGTCTGAATCTTTCAGATCGGTTATTTGTGGCCAAACAAATCTGTGTTGGGACAGCAGACCAAGAAAATCAAAGCAAAAGAAACTTTGTTTTGTGATGATTAAAGTTTCACTCCACATATAAATGATATGCTGAATATTTGATGAACAGTTCCAAAACACATGCAAACAAGCACACAAATATAACAACTGACAAATTTGATATAAGAACAAATCCACTGCCATGTACAGAATTGGAACTTCTTATATTGGCCTGATACACATATTTCAATTATGACCATCTAAGGCAGGGGTTTACAAGGTTATATTTTCCAATCCTAGATTGATATAATTCCTTACCATTTCATGACTTTCTCTTAGATTTTCCTGGCAATCTTTTTCATGCAAGAGAATATAGCCTGACTGAACAAGAGCCACTTAAATTTTTATGCTAGAGGGTCATAAAGAAGATATTTATGTGATTTATGCACATTGTACTAGGGTGTCACAATTAAATAAGTTAATTGTCATGTTAAAATTGCAATAAATAATATACCAAAAGCTAAATGATTATATATAGACCTATATTTATAAACATTAATATTGCCTCTCAGGTAATTCCCTATATGAAAGTCTAGCTGGATAACGGTATCCAAAAGTTAGAACCAGAACTCATATCAATTTAACTAAGGGAATCTGAAAATCTTATTGTAAGAAAGTATGGTGGTATACAACAGATATTAAAGTATATTTAAGTTAATGGAATTATGAAAAAGTGCCATAGTAAAATACAATTATTACAACACTATCCCTTCAAATATTAAAGATATGGTATCTAAAAAGATAACATCATAAGATCACATTTTGATTGAAATCTCACACACAGCTTAAATGCTCCATCAAATCATATCAAGTTTATTTAATCTCCTCAAAAAATATATGTCACACTGTGTTAGAATCATGATCATTTGTAGAAGGCGAAGGAGTATCACTTTTTTTAGCAACTCTGGCTATCAGTTGTTGCTCTTTCTCTAATTCTCTTTCACGTCGCTGAATTGAATACTGTTCTTCTTTTTGCTTTTGTTGCTGAAGTTTCACGGCTCTTCTTTTAAGTCTCTGTGTTTTATCTGACAACATATTCATATCTTTTTTAACTGTCATTAGCTTGTTGTAATATGACTTTGCTTCATGCATCATATCAACCAGCTGACCCATACTTGTACAATCCACAAATTTTGTATTTTCCTGTTGGACTGTTTCAATCAAGACTTCCTGATTTCTTAGTGCCTCATCAACAGAAACTTTTGCCTTTTCTAAATCTGGGATAATATTGTGAACCATACCTTTGCACAAATTCTCAATACATTTCGCATTTATGTGTTTATCATGACTGCCAGTATTCATTGGAATGGGAATGTGTCCATCATTTGTTGCTTCTGTAGAAGTGTTATTTTCACAGGGCTTTTCTGGTTTGGTGGGATTATCATCAACATCTACTGCAACTGCAGCAGGTGTGTCGTCTGCATGTTCAGTGACACGCCCACTTTTTTCATAGTCATCATTTGTGTGGGGTGTGGAGTTTAAATCTAATTGGTTTATATCCATGTCAGCACCACCAGCTGGATATTAGCAATAATTTATTTAATTACGTCAACATTGCTTGAAAACTATTCAATTTTAGATTGTAGGATAACGAAAGTAGTTGATTCAGCTGATGAGGTTGTTGTTGTTTCAACGGATGTAGAAAGCGCCCCCTCATATTATCATCTTGACATGCGTACAAACGGTGGAAATGGTGTCGGAAAAATAATATTTCCCAGCGAAATTAGTGAAATAAATTGAAAAGAAATTGATTGTGTTGCGTGATATCATGCTAAAATTATGTTTTCGTTTAATTTATAATAGAGCATCAGACTACAAAAAGCTATTCATCGGAGAACCGAAAATTAAATGACTAAACAAGGCCAACGGCCTCAAGATAGCTGATTATCATTAGGCCTACTGCATATCATATATAGCAGAAAGGGACAACGATCTAGCTAGGCCTACGCTTTCCATAGACTTTGCCTACAATTGACACAGTGTAGGCTATCATATTATTTATTAATTGATGAAGCCAGGTCTTTATTAAAGGACTTGATCTGCAGTTCTTTCAATTCTTAAGACATTAGATGTTTTACGGAAGTTGTCAAGGTGTTTACTTGACTCCTTGACAGGAGCAACATCAGGGTAAGTAAGCCTAAAGTTGCAATCTTGACAGACAGACAATCAGTCAGTAGTGACAGGAGCATAAAGTATGATTAAAAGCTAAGATGAAAGCATCCAAAAACGAAAAGGTCCTGTCTTTCTCATAACAGCAGCTTCAATCTCACTTGCTTACTTAGCTTACTCGTATTATCACATTTCTGTAGGCCTATTTCAATGTCTAGGCTACTTTTTGATATACTAATGTACAAAATTAATTTCCGCACTTACCTTTAAAGGCTTTATCTCTTATTTACTGTTTATATGCCTTTGTTCAATTGAGATGTATTATCTATTCAACTATCAGAATAACAGTCCTCTTTACTGTAGCTTGATCATGATGAAATGCAGATTTTTCTATTCTTCTCACTGACTGACTGATGCAGCAGTCATTGCACTATAATATACTTCATATATTTGTAATATGCATTGAAAGAAGTATGGTCAGAACTTCTTTTATTCTTTTACCAGTCTGGTAAATGGTGCTTTATTTTTTTCAGTTTAATTCAAGATGAGTTTTATGAGAAAATTAATGGGTAATAAGGGTGCCCCTGACCCTAAATCCAATTCTCCAGACAATTCGTTAGGATTGATGCATTTAAGAAAATTGTTTGCTGAGTTTCGACATCCCACAGCTAAGGCTACTCAAAAAGATCAAGAAGACAAATTATATAACATGTTACCCTTGTTTTGTAAGGTAAGTTTTAAAGGGACAGATGCACCATTTTGGGGGGTTGATTTTAATCTTGAATTTATGTAAATAGTCTTCAAAAGTACTAGAAATGTACGAAAATTGCATAATTGTTTTGAAATTACTTCAAACTAGGAATTGTACTCACTTCTCCTATTTGTCACAGGGTATTTTACATTGTCGAGTCATTTTTACATTCAATCACGGATAATTCTTGACATGGCTCAAATTTCGACGGTGAGCTTTGAACACTATAACTGATTGGCTTAGCTAAAAAATTCCTGTTTCTGAGACTAAAGTATGATTTGTGAAAAAATATGGCCTACCTATCCCTTTAAGAAAAAAATTGTTATACTAGAGATACAAAAATCAGATAATCAAATTTCCATAGTAGATAAACTATAACTGACATTGAGAAAATCAACATACATTAACTAATTTGCCAACACTCAACAGGTGTTTCAAATATTGAACCATTTGCAACTGGTTTGGAAATTTCTTAAATTTTGACTTTACAGACAAAAAAGCAAAGGAAATTAAAAATTATTGAAGAAGAGATTTGAGATATTTTAAAAGAAACTTATAATTAATTTTTTACTTCAAGGTGTTTGAAAATGCTCCATCAAATGATATGACAGACAAATGGGGTGATATTCTACAATTTTGTAGTCATGTTTCTAAGCTGATGGTCACTGAAATTCGAAGACGTGCATCAAATCAATCTACAGGTCAGTTTCAAGAGCAAATTATACAGTATTTTGTGGTTTTCAGCCACACAAAATGATAAAACACGAAGTAAAGAATATTATTTCTTGTTAGGGAAACATCTTTTTTAAGGAGATAAAGACTTATGCTTTGCCATACTACTATTTTATATAGGCCTACAAGAATTGACCTATGACTTTTAAAGAAACCTTTGTGTTTTATGGCAGTATTATGTGTGTTTTGTAATGAAAAAATGATGAAATAATCGATGTTATAAGACATGGTAACATCTGATACATTGGTAATCCCACACTTTGCAAATTGTGTTCTTCTAATTGTGTTTGTGTTAACCTTTTAATTAACTCTAAGTAGATGTTATTGTGGATTTTGAACCTTAATTTTATTGTATGTATACTTTCAGAAGCAGCAAGCTGTGCTATAGTAAAGTTTTTAGAAATAGAATCAAATAATCAAGTCAGTAATGGATGGAGTTTATTGGGGGCTATTAATTTACTAT
This sequence comes from Lottia gigantea, assembly GCF_000327385.1. Classification (NCBI taxonomy): domain Eukaryota; kingdom Metazoa; phylum Mollusca; class Gastropoda; family Lottiidae; genus Lottia; species Lottia gigantea. The sequence goes on along the minus strand of NW_008709715.1, from coordinate 2,177,118 downwards.
CACTTGGTAAACATGCTCTCATTGATTGTATGACAGCAGCTTCATTACCATCAACATTAGTCAAATGTTTATATTTATTCTTTGATTTACCTAAATTAGAAAATGAAGATGATACACCAGAAGGCAGTGATTTTAGTCCAAAAGAAAAGAGAGTATTGTTGCAAAGAATCTTTGTTCAGGTATTCATATTTTGACCATTCACTTAACCTAATTAATTTCAGTATGTAAGTATGTAAGAAATGGAAGGTTCTCAGAATTTTTTTTAGAACCATGCCCTTTGTTTCTCATACTGGCATTATAAAAAAATGTCATACTCAATTAAGTGAAGAATTTTGATGGTTGGGGTTTAGGGTTGTCAGAAATTTCAAATTGGTTTTGAGATCTCGGCCAGTGCTTTTATGAGGATTTCATTCTTTTTCTGATCACATTATTTCATTGTTATATCACATTCAATTGTAGGTATTGGTTAGAATAAGCAACCATTCCTCACCTGCAGAAGAATTGGCCAGAAAAGATGATTTAAGTTTATTATTTAGTGCCATAACTAGTTGGTGTCCAGCATATAATTCTATGTGGAGAAAGAGTGCTGGAGAAGTGTTAGTTACTCTGTCTCGTCATGGCTTAACCAACTCTGTTGTCAAGTATATACATGGTATGATATTGTAAACAAATCTCTCTTGGGTGTTAAGTATAATGGTTGAAACTTTATCTAAGGGCCGACAGAAAAAAGGACCTGTTTTCACAATCTGCTCATTTGCATATTTGAAAGACTTGGTCTTTATAATTTCATTTAGGTTTAGAACAATAGTAGGTAAACTCAAAATCTATATAATTTAGATTAGACTACAATTTCTTTTTTTCTAATATTTTTTTTGTTTTCATTGTAATCTAACAAGTTTTCTTCCACACTTCCGTTCTCATAATATTAGTTTTAATCAATCAATGTGAGACATGTTGCATCTCTTTTTTGATAACAAAAAACTAAAGAGGCTGTCGTGTTACTCTTCTTCCCTTGGCTCCAAATTTAATTATTTTATTTCATTGTTTGTAGAGAAAGGTTGTGTCAGACACTGTATAGAGAACATGCAAAGAGTACAAGAATTGTCACCATTAGAACTTGTGGAAATGTTTGTTACAGTATTTTGTTTTCTCAAAGATTCGAGTGAAGTCTCACAAACTTTAGTGGATGATTTTAAATCATGCCAAGGCTATGTGTTCCTTTCAGAATTTTTATTGAAGTAAGTCAACTCTCTGCTTTAATGACACATTTCCTGATTCTTGCTTTTTTGTATTAAATAATGAAGAGGAATTCTTTAATATTTTTTTTTATGATATATTATTTGCAGTAGGAAAAAACCCAAAAATATTTGTCGAGAAAAATTACCTAAATGATTTACATTTTGATTGCTATTTGTCTTGTCTATCTAAATATTATGAATTTCAGGTTAGAAAGCAATGATGGAGAAGAAGCTGTCCAGGCTTTAAGAAATTTGGTATTATTAGTAGGTTCTTTAACCACTTGTGGTTTTTGTGAAATCAAACCGAATGCTGGTAGTACTGGATCTTTGTTTCAGATGCCAGGCTTTTGCATGCCACAACCTGCTGGTAAAGGTATGGAACTTTTGTATAATATTCTAGTATTTTTAGTAGCATGGTAAAGCATCTTGAATGTTGTCTGTCACATATCTGTTGTTATATATTTTTGTAAGCCATATATAAAATTATACTTATTTTCAATATTAAATTTCGTATTTTTGTTAAACGCAGAGCTAGGGTCCCATTTGTTAAAGTACCTATTGACACACTAAACATATCTTTGTGATCTTAGTTTGCATGTACACATATTTGTTTTACTTTCTTGACAAGTCAAAAAAAAAAATATTGTTGATAGAAATTGTCAAGCATTATATGATTCTTTGCTTGACAAAGTTTCCATATAAATTATTTTAGTTAAATTATTAGTCAAATTATCCTTATTTTATTTGAATCATTGTATTAAAATAATAATATAAATTAACAGATGTTCAAGTTTATTCAAGTGGTAGTTACAGTTGAGTAAATATTAATTCTTTTTATTTTGAGTTTTCATGATAATGGGACATTTTCTTTCCTTCTGCATAATTTTCTAACAAATCTAATATGACAATATTCTTGGATGTTTGGCAAGTTAAGATTTCAGACTTTGACATCTATATTACATTGGCATGTTGTCTTAAATCTTTTTTGAAAGTATTCATTTATTCCTTTGCATTGTTTTTACTTTTAATTTTTAGGGTATTTTTTTTACTTTAATTGTTTATAAATACATTCTGGCCTCAAATTTTGTATCAAGGAAATTAAGTTACGTTTTCATAATATTAGAGCTTCTTTTTCTCTTAAACTACTCTGTAGATATTTTTAGTATATTATATATTATAGCAGTCTTAATAATTGCTTGTAGCTTTAATATGTACAAATCTGCTGCAGATTTTAAATGTTGATGTGTTATACTGTAAGTGTTCAGATATCCAAAAAAAATAATTAATGTTAATGAAAATTGTGCTTACTTGACAAATAGACAAGTTTTAGTGCAATTTCTTTATGCAATTGAAAAATTAAATGTACTTAATTCTACTCAAATCTGCAAGAAATTAACAGTGAACAATTATTTTGATATTCACATAGGACAACAAGTAGTAAAAGTCTTTAGCTTCAATTTTAACCAAACTGCTCATATAGAGATAATAAATAATCATTAAAGATCGAGTATGCATTGACTAACTTGGTACATTTTAATGACCAAAATTCACTTTACAATGTTGATGTTGATTGAGAGATATCTATCAAGAATGATGCCAATAGCTTTTACATTTTCATTTTTTTCAAATACAAAGTTTTGAATATATTTGAATGTATGCATATCTGTGTTTACAGATTATTTTTCACCAGAGTTATTATAAAGTTGCTTTTTCTGACAGTAAATGATTGTCAAACAAATAACTATTAATATCTATTGCAGGTGTCAGTGTACGTAATATACATGCTTTCCAAGTTTTACAGTCAGTCTTTCTCAAGGTATTATCACAATCCTTCACATATCTTTTTATCCACATTTCATTTGCTTGAAAAATAATTTCTTTATTCCATTCAGATGAGGAACCTAGACTGTGTGAGTTATGAGATACGTTCCAATTTTGTTGGAATTACAATTAGTTATTTTGTGTTTGTTCAAGACATTTTAATTTGATATTTCATTGTTTTATGATTTTCAGTTTTGATATTTCCTATATTGTGTTTATATTTCAGTCTAATACAAGTCATCTGTGTGGTACTATATTAGATGTTATAAGTAGTATTTATCATCAAGATAATGCCAATTATTTTATATTAGAACCACAGCATACATTACCAACCTTTATAGAGAAAATACATACAAAACCTCCTGATATACAGGTTACTTTACTATTTTTTAATCTTCCTCTTCATTTCACCAACTTGGTAGAAGATTCAAATATTTTTGTCAAAACGTTCTATTTTCTACAGGCATTTGTACATGCTTTGGGACGAAGATGTCTCAGGAATGCTTGGGATGCAGAATTTGAAACAACAAAAGGTGAAGAGGTTACCTTTGAAATAATCAACTTAATTTCTCAATCAGTGATGCAGGGTGGATAGACTAACATGGAATAAGCATCTAGTTGATTAGATAGGACAATAAAGTACTGCTCGTATGCTACAGACATACAGGCAAGCACTACTTAACACAAAATTGAATGGTTGATCATCAACTAGATTACCAACCAGTTTTTTTCTCTTGTAGAGTAAATTGTTTGAGCTGATAGAATTTATTGTATTTAATTTAAACTTTGTACCATGTAAAGAACTGATCAGTCTGAGTATTTTAATCAAATCTGAACAGTAAGTATACTAAACCTATTTATCATAATTCTGACAGTTAATTTACAAAATGAAAATCATATAAAACAATATTTAATAAAGTTCTGGTAAGTTCTGATAGAGTTGACTAAATTTGAAAAGAATTTTGTTACTTATGAAATCTTGCATTTCTATTTTATCAAGAGTGTTATGTTGAACATTAAAAAATTTAATGATAAATTTTATCCATGAAACTTTTTGAGAAAACAGTGCCAGAAGTACAAAATTTCTTGAATAGCTTATGAAAAAGATTTTGTCAGTAGACCCTGTGAACATTGTGCTGGTAATGAATCTTTGATTTGACATGTAGACTAAATATTTTATGTATATCATTGCTTTTAGTTCCATATCCACGAGTATATTGTGTATGAAGACATTATTACACATATTACGGTACCACAGTGTATATAGAGATGTATTTAGGGAAGTGGGTATTTTAGAAGTAATGGTCACATGTATGCATCGTTATGCTGCATTACTAAAAGAACCTCATAATGATACAGGTGGGACTGGTACTTTTCGTTGAATTCTGATATTTCTTTACTAAGTGGTTGATTATAGTTGCAACTAAGAATTAAGTATTTTTTTTTAACTTTTTGTAAAGGAATTCTACATTTACACACCATTTAAATATTTATAAATATGTATATCAAAATAATTTTCTATTTAAACTGAGATAGGTATATATCAGATTGGCTAGAGTAGATAATAGGAACATCTTGATACTGACTAGAACTTTATTAACGTCTCCAGTTTGAATCATCTTATCTAGTTTGAATGTTTATTGAACTATTTGTTATTATAGCCTCTAATGTAAAACATATTTAAATTTTCAGAAAATGAAAATATTGATCCTGAACAACAGGAATTAGGACATTTAGTTATGGAATCATTAGCATTATTATTGAGTGGTAATAGCAGTAATGCTGGTATGTATATTTATATGATATTGGATTGCAATCTTGATTGAACAGTACTAACTACATGCTTAAATTCTGTAAAAAAAAAAAAAGGGAATGTTAGGTTTGATTAAAGGTTTAAAAAAGTTGAATATTTACTAGTTTCAAAGGTAATATTGATATTGTCTTCAAAATGTAACAAATTTAGGTGATAAATTTGATCCACAAAAAATGGTTTTCGAATTGAAGAAAAGAAATTTTTTTTTTGGTCCTTAGGTTGTTAATTAATGTATGTATTTTGTAGGTGTTTTTCGTGAATGTGGTGGTGCTAGATGTGCCCACAATATGGTACCATATACAAACTGTAGACAAATGGCGTTAAATATAGTACAACAATTGGTACTATCACCTGGAGGGGATGATGATATGGGCACTCTATTAGGTTTAATGCCAACAGCAACTATTACTAACCTAGAATTAAAAACACATATTCTAAAGGTAAGTCTGTTATAATGGCATTTCGTTAGTTAATACACTATATAGAGTCAATTTAAGTTAGTATTTGGGTCTATCAGTATCATGAGTGGGAACAAAAGAACATAATCCTCAGTTGGAATATTTTGAATTGATTTGAATATGACCTATGTTGGTAATATATCATGTGTTTACTTTATTTCAGTCATTATTAAATGTACTACGTGAAAGTCATCGTACAAGGACAGTATTTCGTAGAGTGGGTGGGTTTGTGTATGTTATGTCTGTATTAGTGTCTATGGAAGGTTGTTTAGCAGAACCACCAAAATCACCATGGGATTCAGGTAATGAAATTGCTTCCTTTTCTCATTGAGTATGTTGGAAATATTTATATAAAAGCCTGAAAGGAAATTTAAAGCGAAGATAACAGTGCACCATTCTTGAAAATTTGGCAGATTTCAACAAAATGATTAGAATTGTCAAACATCTGACTGATATTCATGGAAAAAGCAAAAATGATGTCATATTTTTATCAAAAGCTATGGATTTGTGTCAGTTGAGAGTAAATTTATCTAACAGCTACTGTTATTCAATATATAGATGTATTATTGTATGTATGATGTATTATTATAATCTCTATTTTAGTACCAAGAAAAGATATATTACAAATGTTGAGAACTGTATTTAGCACTCTAACTGTGGCTATGAGATATGAACCTGCCAATGCCAAATTCTTTGCTTCCGAGGTAATCCACTCCTTTTTTTGGACAAATAACATATAAACTTAATGAAATAATTGGAATCATGATGTTTGTTAATGCATGGTCATTTGTAAGTGAAACTGACAGATTTTGGATTTGACGTTCTGCATCTTGACGGTAATATACTTACAGGTATTCATATCTTCATTTTTCTGAGAATCTGTTTATAACTTTATGTTGTCTATTTATAGGTACGATATGATAGTTTAACAGAAGCTGTTAGATTATTGGGATGTTTTTCAACCTATATTGATATACAAACAGAATCAGAAGATACTAAACCAACTGATAACACTGAACTCTTCACCAATTTATTTCAACATTCTAAAGAGGACAAGTAAGTATATGGAATGGGAGTTATTAGCTATTATGTAAGGGATAAAACTGTATTAAAGCCTGCAGCAGACGCAAGGAACTAGCTGAGCTGCCTGCCTCAAGAGGTTGGGAGATGAACTGTTTCCCCCGTTTGCGCTGAATTCTGCTTTGAGGGCTGTGAGAAAAATATCTATCTTGCTTGATATTTTCTGCCTCAAGAGGCCAGAAATTCACTGTGTGCAGACGTGTAAACTGCCAGCTGAGCTAGAAAAAGTAGCAAACCAATAGAAACGTGTTGACGGATCACGTGGTAAACATGGCAAGACTATTAGTGTCTATGCGTTATTTATCCCAAAACAGAGATTTTGATCAGTTACATGACACGGATGCAGTCCGAATGTTCCTTGGTTGTTTTCATTGACATATGGAATTGGCCGAAGATTTTCTAGTGAAACAATAAGTCAGGTGAGAGCTCTCGTCTTTGTTGAAAATTGTGGTGAGAATATTGCTCAGCTGACAGCCTCTGGAGGCAGGCAGCACAGCTAGTTCCTCTCACTGCAGCAGGCTTAAGCCAGAGAATGGATAATGTGGGGGGCAGAGCTATTATTGTCAGTAAGCAAACTGTTGTCATGTTCATGTGTACGAATGGATCTTTCGCAAACTTTTGATTTCTTCTGCATTTAGATGACATTTTTTTTGTAGTATGTAACATGTATGCCAGCACCTGTATCATATATTGATTTATGTATTTTTCCTACTGCAGAATCCAGAAATCCATTCCAGTAATTCTAATATCAGCCTGTCAAATGTTTCGATATTTATATGATATGGCACTTGATGCTTTTGATAGGTAAGATAATTCTTAAAAATATTTGTGTCAAATCCGATAAAAATCTATGTCAGAATGATTTGAATTTTGCTTTAATATAATTTTGACTTCATATACATTTTTAAACTGCAGATATATCTTAAATTGCTATCTTGAATAATGATTCATCTTTATTTATATTTCAGACCTTCCAGTAATTATGCCAAAACGGATTCACCATTATTGTTGAAGAAACATATGTCTGTGATAGAAGAACCTTGTAATAATCAAACCCTAAATAAACCTAAACGTGGTAGTACTGGCAGTATGAATATCAATATATCTAGTCTTATTGACCATCCTGTTATTGTACATGCTGGAGCCGTCTTATCAATATTTCATTTATTACCAGCTGTAGAACATTATTCAGATAGCTTGGTAAGTTTTTATAATAGATTTCTTACTTATTCTATTAGCTTTTAGTTTTATAATAGACTACTTACTTGTTCTACTTAATTTGGTAAGTTTTATATAACTTGCCTACCAGCCAATTAGCATGAAGTCTATTATTGACTACTTACTTATTTACTTAGCTCACTAAGTTTTACAGTGGTTTATTAACTTCCTGCCTGTATGATCACTAAGCATGGTAAGTTTTATAATTGGCTACCTCTTCAATGAGAGTCATGTATCATAAGTTTTGCTGTTTTTGTTTTGTAGGATGCATTAAATCTAAAATCCTGCATATCTGAGATATTAAAATCTTTACTTCGTCCTGAGCGTAATCAACAAATTATGTGTGATGCTGGTTTTCCACATGAATTACTTAGTCATGGTAGTGTAGCATTAGCTGATGAATCATTCCCACTTCATCCACCATTACAGTTTATGTTTGAACGTTTGGCATCACAGTCTCTAACACCTAGAGATCTAAGGTATATAAAGATATTTTATTCCTGACTTATTGAAAGAAAATTATTACATAGGATGATACTTAAGTTTTCAATATCTTTTTATTTTTATTAATCTAATCTATATGTATAATATTTTCAAACCTTTGATTGTTTTGGTATTTCAGAGATTTTCTGAGATTAGGATCACCATTAAATTGTCGTCCTGTAGAAGATGTACAGGATGTGGGTTCTAATGGAACATGGAACGATCCTGATCTGATATCAAAATCAGTTGGTATAGAAGACAAAACATCCACAATGGAAATAGAGAAAAAACTCAAATCTGCTGGCAGGACGGTTCCACTAACTAGGGTGAAATGTTTAGTTTCTATGACGACACCTAGAGATGCTAGAATGCATGGTGCTACTGTCACTCCAGCATTTGTAGAGTTTGATATGAGTGCAGAAGGATTTGCCTGTTTATATTTACCTAGTATAGCACCACAAGGTCCCCCTACTCCCTCTGTTGTTGGAGGTGTTGTTGGTACATCAGATCCTATTGTTTATGGAGGAGTTGGAAGTGGTTAGTTCTTATCTTCTTTTGAAGTAATAAAGCTGTATTTGGTTAACTTTATATTCCATTGGGTTTGTGTTATATATAAAGAATATGGAACAGAAAGCGTGTCAGCAGTTCTGTCTCGTTTCGTATAACAGATTTATTGCAAATTTCTTAGCAATCACATTGCAACTCTTCTGACAGTCCTATTTTAGTGGCTCTTATAACATCTACAGCTCTGTATCATCACTCCAAAATTGGCATGATTTGTTAAATGTTTTCAGGTGAAAGAGTTTTTCCACCACCATCAGGATTAACATATTCCTCATGGTTCTGTGTTGATAAGTTTAGCAATCCAACTCTTGATGCTCATCCTGTACGTTTGTTAACAGTAGTCCGGAATATCCAGGGAAGAGATGAAAACTTGATTTGTTTAAGTGTTTATCTAACGTCTAAAGATAATGCTTTGGTTGTCTCCACTCAAGAAACTTACATGCCTACTTCTGGTGAGATTACAACCTTTATTCTTGTATCTCGGCACAGTAAGGTCATCCTTTTAATATATCATCTGTATTCAGATCTGTATGGAACTTTAAGAAACGTTACAAATTTTTTAACTTGCAAGACAGCTAGGCATGCTTTGGCAATATTTGTCAAAACAATTAGCTCTCTGACCACCTCTATTACGCCTTATGTACTTAAAATACCTAACCTAACTAAGTTTACTGTGTGTTTACAGTCACCGGTACAGAACAAGAACAAGAACCTGTACTAAATGATAACACTGTAAGATTTTGGCATCCAGAATTAACTCAAGAAGGACAATGGCATCATTTAGTATTAGTGTTCCATCGTGCTGGTATTATGAAGAATAGTAATGTCAGTTTATTTGTTGATGGTGAACATATAAATACACATAAGGTTAGTCCCTGTCTTGTCATTTTGACTAGTATTTTTTTTTCAGGAAAGAATTTTCTTTGGTTATGTGCAGCACAAAATATTGGAGTCTGTAAATGATACCTTTGAAACAACCTTATTGCTTGTTAGGATCTTCAATCATATTTGTTTCTAGATTTTTATAGCACTAAAATTTTGTCATTAAATTAGAACACTTATATTGTTGTCAATGTATGTCATAACAAAATGTTCACATTGAAAAGAGTCCTGTCTGTACCCTTTCCTTTCAGCTCCACTATATATCACCAAATTTGGGTGCAGGTGGTACAGCGAGTCCAACAGCCTTTACCTCGGTATTCTGTTATATTGGTACACCCCCTCAATTACGACGTTTATCAAGATTAACGTGGAGACAGGGACCATGCCATCTCTTAGAGGATATTGTTTCTACTAATACTATCACCAATGTTTATAATCTTGGTCCAACTTACATTGGAAGTTTTCAAGCTGCTCTAATGGGTAGGTTCAATTTTGATTAACTATATTTAAGAATGTAAAGTTTTTTGAGTGATTGAGAATTAGCTACTTTATGAATCAAAATGATAATGTTGAAATATTTTCATTTTTAGAGAGTAGTGAAGTATCTCTGCCATTTATAACAGAAGAAAAAGTAGTATTTGGTGTACATGCTCATGCTTTATCTCAAATGACTGTGGCTAAAATAAGAAAGATCTACAATAAATATGACAGTAAATCTATAGCTAAACAGGTTGGTTTCATTACATGCAATAAATGAAAATGCTTAGGCTCTTAATTTCCACAATTTTAAGAATTAATGGTCTTTATGCACGAATGCATTGATTAGATATAGATCTAAGTCCATTTTATAAAGGTACAAAGACAACAAAAACAGTAATGCAATTCAACTTGTTCATTTCATCATCTTATATTATCTATCATGATTTCAGCTTGCTATGTCAGCTCATGAAAATGCCACACCAATAAGAATATTACATAATTCTGCTGGACATTTAGCAGGTTCTGCTAGGAGTTTAGGTGCTATATTGATGGGATATCTAGGTAAGAATAAACTTATTGCTTGTTATATTCATCATTGTTATGGTAGGCTGGGACCAATTATATACACCTAAATGAACAGAGAGAGAGGTAATAAGATACGTTTACTGAAAGAGAAATTAGTATTAAAATTGTAGAGATTTCAAGACTCATGTCAGGTATTATATAATTTGCTTTGAGCCTACTGCATACAATAGATGTTTTATAAATTGCTTCAACAATCTTCGATTTATTTTTTTGATATATTAAATCCTGTATATTGTAGGTGTACGAACATTTTGTCCAAGACCAGTAGCGAAGATGTTAGATAATGTTGGAGGTACAGCCGCTGTTTTAGGTTTAATAGCTATGGCGAAAGATGTCGAAGGACTATATGCTGCTGTTAAAACACTAGTCTGTGTTGTTAATAGTAGTAGATCAGCTAGGTGGGATATGGATAGAATACGTGGTTATCAGGTATTTTTTTTTTTTTTTAATTTGATTCCTTTATTTGATTGTTTATCTTAAGTTGTGACTTTGTCTACCATGTGACTGTAATATATTATCCTATAAGCATAGATTCTGTACATTTAATTTCTTGTTTAGTTCTGCCACAAACTGTCATCAGGCAATAGTATTTAGACCTGTCCATGGTACAAAACGAGATAGGTTACAAGCATAGCCCTTATTTAAAAGCAACTCAAATAAAAACAACCATAAATTTGTATAAGAAGTGTATACTCTGTTGAATAATGAACATTTTCTTGTATTTTAGATGTTAGCTATGTTATATAAAAAGAAGCGTAGTTTATTAAATAGTCATATATTACATCTTACCTTCTCATTAGTGGGAACACTGGACAGTGGTCGGGAATCGGCTGTTATTCCTAATAGAGTAGCGTTTGAAGATTTGCTCTGTGATTTAGAGGTAATAACATGTTGTTTGAACAAAAATTTAAAGAAGTCAAATTTTACTGTCAAAATAGGTCAAATTAAACTTAAAAGTTTTATTAATGAATATTTGTAACATTATTCATATTTGTTTTTGTAGGTATGGCATGAAGCACCAGGTGATCTACAGAAATCATTATATGAACATTTCTATGAACTATTGACTGATTCTAGGTAGGTTATTGGAATGTTTTGTTGACCTGATGCTGATGCATACGTCTATCATAAATAAATGAATAATTTGCCATGTCATATGTCTATCGTGTATCAACAGAGTTTGCCATGTCCATATATCGATCATGTATCAAAACAAAATTTTGTTGGTCTTACGTCTATCATATATCAAAGCAAGATTCGCTATATCTTTCATCTATTATGTATATGTAAAATGAAATTTGCTGACATAAACGTATAGCATGTTTTAGAGAAATTTGTATAAAATATTTGCCTCAATTTGTATTGTTTGTGTATTACAGTGATGCTAAAGGTAATGGTATTATGATGAGAGATATAGGACTGGTATCATCATTGTTATTTGTATTAAAAGATACCTGTATATCCTATAATACTAGTAAAATAATAGCTAATGTTATAGGAGAATTATTATACACAGCTCCTCATCATAAATCTTTATTAAGGTAAGTATCAGATGTATTTCTATATAATGTAAAGAATAACATAAAGTATGTATGATTTTAAGGTTTCATCATTATGTGGTTAGTGGTGTTTAGCCTTCCAACTAAATTCTGACAAAACCCAATGCAAGTATGATCAAAAGCTTTCGATTCTTTTTCGATATTATGCTTGTGCTGTTTTGTGAGTTGACAACGTTTATATCTTAACTCTATTTCGTGCACCCATTTTTTCTTGCTTTTACAAATGCATACTTTCATGGTTGTTTCACTAAAATACCAAAAAGTACTCAATAAAAACAGTCAAGAATTCTATATTTAGATATGGACAGTTTATATTATCTACTATACCACCGGTTAATATTAATGAGAAAACAGTTGATATTAATCAACCTTCCACTGATGGTAAGTACATGTATATTTTCGTCCTGTGATCATTCATATAATAGTCCACACATATTATACATCATTCTGCTATTTTTTTGATTAGTTCAACCTCACCTAAACAAATTGGACTAAACAAATTTCACTTGGTCTATTAATGGTCAAAATATTTTCTTATTTTATCTGTGGTATTTCTTGAGTTATGCAGGAATTAAAACATAGTTATTTTCATTATTTATTTATCAGATAACACTAACAGTATTATACAGAATGTGAAATTAAGAAATACATTACTTGATGTTACATTGAAGTTAATATTATCTGATTCTTCTAATTTAAATATACAGTAAGTAACTATCTATTTTTATGAATCACTCAGGGGGATATATAAAGAATAAAAATTCATTCTTATGGAAAGACATTTTGAGGAGATATTTAAAACTCAGTTGCATTTCTAAATTCTAAAATTTCTAAAATCTCTGAAGATACCATTGTTCCCTGTCAGTGATATTTTCCCAGATTACCAGCATATATACCAATGGGCCAAATGAAATGAAGAGAAAAGGTGACTTAACTCAAGGTCACCCGATCACAAACCAACACAAGGCTATCGAATACTCTAGTGAAAAACTGTATTTTATATTTCAGTGTATGTGATGATATCTTAAAAACTCTAGGATTTGATTGGTTGATGTTATTTTTTCAAGAAAATCTTCACCCCACAACTGTAGTCCTTGCCCTACGTATATTGGTTACCATGTTTCGCAATAATAATAATGTACAGAGATTTCGTGAAGGCAGTTGTGGTGGTGGATGGTTAGAAGATACTGAAAATGTTCTTAAAAATCAGATGGCTGCTATGCTAGGTAAGGTTATTCACTACAGTCCTGTATCTATCTGTTCAAATAAAGGATAATGATTTAGTACTCAAAATACCTTTGACAAAAAGGAATTTGCAAGTTATGCAAAATTTGTTGTCTGAAAATTGAAATTGAGTGATTTCATAGTATTAATCAAATTAACAGAAAAAAAAAACCTTGTTAATTATAGGATTCAACCTAGGAATAACCAACAAAACTCATGATAAAGAACATAGTACCGAAGTTAGTCATATACCAGGTTTTACTGTTTTACAATGGACATTACCTAAACATAACCATATATCTTCAGTCTATTTTTTATTGATGGCGTTGTTATTAGGACAACATAATAAAGATTTGCCTACTGATGTAGAGGTAAGCGAACATTCCCTACGTATTTCCAACAGAAATTCAGACAAATTTCATAGAAATACTTTAATAATCAAGGGTGTTTTGTATGTGTTACAAACACAAATACAATGGTTGTATATTGGCTTCAAGATCAAAAGAATTGTCCAAAATAATTGTCTTATTTATGTTTTAAAAATCATCAAGTAGAAATATGGCGAGAATCATACATTATGACATCATTTGTTTTATATACTAAAGGATCAGACTTGCACAAACTATTTTTCTTTTCAGCTCAGTCTAGATGCTGTATGGACTGTTATATTTGGTGTACCAGCTAGTAAACCAGTCTCACTATTAGCTAAAGAGAAAGTTGAACTATGTTCAGAAGCTGCTATAGTTATATTAGCTATGATTAGAAATGCTGTGAATGAGGTAAGGTGATAAAACTAGTTTTAGATGTCTTGAAATATTGGCAACTGGATATCATTAATCTTGAAATAACATGGCAAAACTGAAGGTCCAGGGCTCAATCCTGGCATAGATCGAGCTAATCCTGAATCCTGGTTGCTGACATGAAAAAAGCATTTAGTCAGATGGGACAATAATCTTGGGCATCCTGGTGGTTAAGAGTTAATTTGTCTCAATTTGATGATAATGATTAAAAAATGTTTTAATTAAAATGTACAAATTTATATTACAGGAAATTGATGATAATGATAAAAGTAAAGACTATCCATTGATATTACTACAGTTTTTATTATTTCTCTATCATAATCAGACTGATTTTCTCAATCTATGTACCACACCTGACTTTATCATGGCATTATCAGCTACATTATTTAGTTATCCTACTCCAGAAATAGATAGTGATGTAACTACACCAACTGAAGAGTTTAAGGTAAATACTCATTTCATTTCTCTATATATAACTATTTCACATAAAATAATTTGTCATGGGCATTGCACTAAAATAATTAAAAAGAAAAGGCTTGACTTTAAGTTTCAGTCCTTTTAATCTATCTATTTTAGACAAGCCCTATGGTTTCATTCCTATTATAAGATTCATAAATATAAGAAGGTGCTCCATTAACCACCATTATTTTCTATGCCTTATTTTTCTTCCAGCCATTTCCAGACAGTGAGCCTATTGTTTTATTGAAACAACCCAGTAAAACATCTGATAGTAAGTATATATCTACAAGTTTAAATTGTGTAAGAATACAGTTTAGAGTGTATTGCTATTGATGTATCAAATCTTGCATCAATTCAACAGACACTCGGTGTTAGTTGTTTGTTAGGATTAAAACTTTTTATTGACACCTTTAAATTAAAATATCAATCGTTTTATTTTAATAATAGGTATATTGAATGGACATCCAGCAAGAAGATTTATTATAGATTTTCTAAGAACTATAGTTATTGATAGTTTTTCTACTAAGTCAACTACTGTGATAGATCTTATGTTAGATGTAAGTTAACAGTCATCTTTATATGGATATGAAATTAATAATTCTATGTTACACTCAGACAGTTAAATCAATGACATTTAATACTTCTGTGTATTTGAAACACTTCTGGCTTTTATTAGCACCATTTTGATTTGGCTTCATAATCTGTAATATTTTTTTCCAGAATTACAGAAACCTCAGAATGAAAATACAATGTGACCTTGATTCACATACACAGACCAAAATCTGTTTTTATCTCCTCTAAATGAATGATGTTTTATAATTTTAGGGTTATCCAGAACATGCAAGTCGAGCTCAGCAGAAACAGTTTCAAACAGAAATGTTAAATATACTGATGGAACATCTATTAGCTGCTGATGTTTACTTGGTGATCAGGCTGCATTACCTATCATAGGAAACAGTTACTCCAATATGGCTAATAATGTGTTTTATTTTGCCAGTAGAGTTGTTGATAAACTGTGGCAGGGTATGATTACTTCAAACTTTTAGTCTGAATCTTAATTGTGTCTGCAAGACATTGAATATTATGGTATGATTTGTGTCATTAGACATTACACCATTGATGACAGTGTTTCAAATTGAAAAGAACAAGGGAAGTTGATGAATTGTTGTTGGAGATCTTCCTTACAAGCTGATACTGATCAATTTCAGCTATGCACTTTTCAGATTAATAATCCATGTGTAAATCCTATAATTGTTACCTTCTTAAGTTCAAACTCTTGTCACTTTCAGTTCTTGATGAACAACTATATTCATTAATGCTAACTGAGACATATTGTCTTTTGTAGGAGTATTTACAAGAGAGGCTAAAGAAGTGTTCGATTTTGTCAGTAAATTGATTTCTCAAAGTAAACGCAAATGTAAGTATTTATAAATTTCACTTTATGTGGATTGATTTATCCCCCTGAACTACAATACTGTTACTTAAACATTAGGGGTTCTTTTCAACACATTTGTACTTGTAAACACTTTAAAAGGAACAGTTGTTGACATACTGCAGCAATGTAAATCCCAAATTTGAATTTTTTGAATTTCTGTACTTGAATTGATCTGGTTTTTGTATTTTCAGCATCAGGAGTGTCATTAGATCCTATTTACAAATGTTTGAATAGAACTATCCTATTTCAATTGTCTAGACCAATAGACAGTGTGTCTAGTCAAACTGGTGTCTTAGATTCATTACATAAACTGACAAATAACAGGAATCTTGTGTTTGGACCTGGAAACTATGATCAAGAATTTGTTGGATGTTTAACATACTGTTTATTACAACTAACAGAGGATCCTGAATCTAGGTAACTTCATTATTGTATTTCCTGGCTATAAGTTTATAGAATGAATGATCAGTTAACCACCATTTATTCCCATTAAACTGAAAACTTGTCTGTCCTTTCCCAATGGTTTGATACTTTTTCCATGCCAGCCACATCCAGACTATGACAATCTTCAAATTAGCTGATAAATAAAAAATGTCCTATTTTTGTTATTTTAGTGGAGCTAACTTAAGTGAAAGTAAAGCTAGAACAACAACATGGCATGTTGAGCCTGATAGTAATGATAATGTAGATAATACAACCACTAGTATTGAACCTAATTCAGTTTTGTCAGAGGGCATGCAGTTAGTAGCTAATGCTGCTAGACGAGTATGGGATGAATTGTACATCTTTAAAAAACCAGTAAGTTGAAAATTACATGTATTAAATTTCATGTAGAACCCTATTCCCTTGAATGAGTAACAGGTGCTTCTTTGACAGTCCATTGAACTAGGGAAAAAGGGCCTATGAAAATGTGTCTCTATCATTTATTTCCATCCAAGATCGATCTAAGAGGTTCATTGAACTTATTATGCCATGGGCTAAGTCAACAGTCCCTCGTCTATATTTCCTATCTCTTTCTTTAAGTTTGTCAGCTTGTAATTTGGGTATGTCAGTTTTCTCTGTGCTATCTAAACAAATTGTAGTACAAAATGTTATATTTTTGGAGTTTAAGTTTTTAATGGTATGATTTTGTAGGCTTTAGAAGAACTGTTTCGTATCACATTTAATAATAATACCAATAATAAACCTATATCTACACCAGACTTAAACTCAGTTAGGTAAGTTAATCAATATATATTGGTGGGATCTTTTAATTTTAATTAGACATTTTAGTCAAGCCGTGTCTCATTTTGTTATTGTGATGATGTCATGTGCATGTGGATTTAATATGATTAAATGAAATACTTTAGTTTTTTTCATTTTAGTTACACCATGCTATTATTTTGGTCTAATAATTTAGTAAAATAAAATCACTGTGGAAATATAGGGGATTGTTTATTTTATTTTGTTTTAGATTAATGATACAGGAGTCAGCTTCTAGAATTTGGGTGACTTATGCTGAAAGTGAGAGAAAATCACCTTTTACAAATACAGATAAATTACAAACACAAATACAATCAGTAAGTTTCACATTACATTATTAATGGAACAGATCAGACAATAATAAATTAAAGAAAAATGAAAAGTGTTAAAATAACAATTTTGGTTCCAAAGACTATATCTTCTGACTGATCTGCTCAAAATTAATTATTCACAATTGTGCACAATTAACAAAGAAAAATAATGAAAAAAATGACAAGCAAATGATGTAGCATGATTTTTAAGCAGTGTCCATTGATTAGATTAATTGATAGTGAAAAATTAAGATGAAAACTGATACATTTTTATCTGTTTTTAGAAATTACAGAAAGTAGGTAGTGGTGTCTTGAGGTTAGCTAGTAGAAGAACTAAACGTGAAATACCCACCAAAATATCACCAGCTTGTAATGTTCATGTTAACGTAAGTTCAATTTTTTTCTTTCTTTTATTTCTTTTTTCAATATTTTCTTAGTAAGATCAATTGTTAAACATTACTGTACATATGAGTATCACCAATTGATTTATATTCTATTTCAGTACTATCATGGATGGGTCAATAGTCATATAACATTAGTAAAAGATGTTATAAATTTTCAACATAAACAGTTTCAACAGGTATATAATAGTTTTAATTTCAAGTTTGGTCACAATATGTTCTGGACTATGAATTTATTTAAAGAACTTCAACCTCCCTTTCAAATTACCTACCACTTTAATTGATATTTTGCATGTCTTCATAAGCTGTGCCAAGTAGCAACTTGTATTGTACATCATATTAACATCTATAGAAGACATAGTTCATTCTTAATTATTCCATACCATGTACATTGTAGTTATGTATTGTATTTTGTAGAGTCAATTACATTTAGAAAGATATTTAGTAGAAGAATGGTTAACAATGGAGAATGAATTATTACGTGTGCGTGGATTATGGGGACCCCAGTATGGATGTAGATTAGATAAATATACACTAGATATGACAGAAGGACCTAGTAGAATGAGAAAGAAAATGATATTAGATGATATGTTTTATGTACATTATCCATATAGACCTGATTTAGAGGATAGTGTGAGTATTCTCAGGATATTCTTTATTACTTAAATATCAACCTGTATAAGTTCAATAATGGAAAATGACAAGACCTGAGGTAAAGTAAATGGCAGTTTTGATAAAACTGATAAGGAAGTTTTAATTGAGAATCTTACTTAGATTAATGAGGTGCTGATTGGAGAATATTTTAGTATTTATAACAAAGGAATGTGTTTATATTTGTAGCCATTAAGATATAAAGTAGCTATTAGTTTTGATAGTAAGGAATATAGTGAACAATACAGACCGTGTGGTATACTAGCGGTAAATAAATTACCTATAATACGTAATGATAATGTTGATATATTATCAGCTGATACATCTACACAGAACTCACCAGAAGGTAATTTCCTTCTTATCTTCCTAGGCGTAAATCACAGGCGCTCTTACCTTTTGAAATGCTATACTGAAATATAATAAGACCAAGGTACGAAGCCATCACCATATCAAATTGACCCAGTTTTGCTGTAAGAATGATTGAGTCTCAGATGTAAATGATGCTTACTTTCTTCTGGTTAATAGAAGACAATTTCTATTTCTCACATCCATTCTTTAATCTGATTCCAAAATGCTTCCTCCTTTTTGAATCAAATCAGTTTCTCTTTACAGTTGATATCAGTAAAATGTCCAAGTTGATATCAAATAAATCTGGAATTGATGATGATGGTCAAGATACAGATTGTAATAATACAGAGGAAGACAAAACAGATGGTCAACTAGACAGAGAAGGTGAAGGTCAACATGAGGAGCAGACGACTTATAACAAGGGAGATAATCAGGCTATACTTAGATTACTAGGAGAAGGTGAAAAGGTAAGAACTTCATACATATTGTCATTGTCTACTCCATTGAATCCTTTGGTAAAATAATGAAAATATCACTAAGAAAATGCCCAAATTGTATAATATCTGAATCTCATATCTTTATTAAATTATAATGAAAAACGATTTTTGTTTCTAGATCAGTCATATGTTTCGATGTGCCAGAATACAAGGGTTAGATACTGCTGAAGGGTTATTATTATTTGGTAAAGATCATTATTATGTTGTTGATGGGTTTACTCTGTTAAAAACTCGAGAAATTAGAGATATTGAAAGTCTTCCACCAGGGTAAATGATTTTCATTGCATTTTTTATATCATTTTGTTCTATTCATTGCAAATTCAATTAGCGTTAATCAGTTTAAAAATGGCTATGATTGCCATGATTTTACAGAAAATATTACAGTTTTTAAATTTTCTCTTCTTTTTTACCTCAGTCTTTTGGGTCTTCAGTGTATCATATCCTCCATTTTGAATTATGAACAATGTGACTTTTTCAAACCGCAACAATATAACATACTTATACAATTCAATGTTCTATTTTAGATATCATGAACCTATAATACCTAAATCATCTATGAGTAGTGGTGGTGCTTTAAAACGAATGTAAGTTTACTGGATGTTACTCCAAAGAAATAACTTCATAATTTATCCTGAAATTTAGATTAATGTAGTTGAAATTAAGCTTTTACATGTTACATATATGTGTATCATTTATAGGTTTAGTAAGTTCTCATATGTATTATATGTATATTTGTATAATTTAGGTTAAATAAGTTCTCTGATGTATATTTGTATAATGTAGGTTTAGTAAGTTCTCTTATGTATATTTGTATAATGTAGGTTTAGTAAATTCTCTTATGATGAAGTATGTGAAGTACATAAAAGAAGATATTTATTACAACCAATAGCTATAGAAGTATTCTCTACTGATGGTAGAAACTATCTACTAGCTCTACCAAGAAAAACTAGAAACAAAGTCTTTGCCAAGTAAGTGTTTTACAGTCAACTTGTGATCTTGCGCTTGGAAAAGTTCATTAAAATCATAGAAAATTTGATTTAAACCTTTTATATCTGCATAAGATGTGATAAACACCTAACACTTGAGAAATTTAACCTGTAAAACCATTATAATTTTTTTTTCTATTTAGATTTCAATCTATGGGTACAGCAATAACTGATAATGCTCAACAATCAGTGTCAGGACAGAGACAGAATGTTAAAGTAGAATCTGGGTAAGATAAATTATTTTATTTTGAATAGTATTTATTTAACCTCTTTTTATAAACTCATCATATTTTTGGAAATTTGAATTGGTACCAGGCAATGTTTAAGTATATTTGACCTTGGAATATAAAGCCATTTATTGTATATTTTTCTTAATATATATATTTCTAATTATTGCTTTATGTTTGTTGAACTTAATCTCTTCTCCTTTCTGTTTACCATGATATGATCTCTATTTCAGTGGGGGTATTATTAGTAGTTTAATTGGTGAAAAATCAGTCACTCAGAGATGGGAGGTAGGGTATTTATACTTTTATACTATTTTCTACATTTTCTACAAATAGGATAATGACTCAATTTTCACATATCCATTTATGTTCTTTTATGATAGTTTTATAAAAGTTTTTTTCGAATGAGGTTATGCATTTGTTCGTTATTCACATATTTATGTTGTTTTATTTTTAGAGGGGAGAAATAAATAACTTCCAATATTTGATGCATTTAAATACACTAGCTGGTCGATGCTATAATGATTTAATGCAATATCCAGTCTTTCCTTGGATTCTAGCAGACTATGATTCACAGGTATATGTTTCTTATTAAAAGTAGTTAAAATATGATATTTTAGAGCTATGTCTAACATGGAAGTAATTACATGCCGAAATCCATTTATAAATAAACTCTTGGTTTGATATGTTGATTTAACATTGTTTTTCTTTGATTATCTTACAAAGTGAAAAAATACTGTACTATTCTTTATGTAAATGTATGTTCTGTATGTTATATTTTTGACAGGAGTTAGATTTAAGTAATCCATCTACCTTTCGAGATTTATCTAAACCAATGGGAGCACAGACACCAGAAAGATTAAAACAATTTGAGAAACGGTATAATGAATGGGATGACCCTCAAGGTAATATTTACATTATCTTCAGAAGTTTTTTTTTGTCCATCATATTACATTACACTTGAAAATTGAATAGACTTTAAAATGATTTCCTTGAAATATTATGAAATTATGTTTTATGTCCTTATTTTTTGCATCTGATAATAAATTAATGACTAATAATCATGGGCAATGTCATGCAGTGTACATTCAGGGAAATTTTACAAGGACAACCACATTAGTTATCTCTTACTAGATGTCGAGGGATCTTTAATGAGCTCAGCCTGTGGTACAGTGGATCATTTCTCTTGTGTAAGTGTAAATAGTGTAATTTTTCTTTGTAGGAGAAACTCCACCATACCATTATGGTACACATTATTCATCAGCTATGATAGTAGCATCTTATCTAGTCAGAATGGAACCATTTACTCAACATTTCTTAAAATTACAAGTAAGTTATCTCTATTCTTAAGTATATAGATAGATCACAGGTATCAGTATCTAACTATCTCTATTCAAAGAGTGCTAAATATTCATGATTTATAAATAAAAATAATTTCCATCAATGCTAATGTTATAAACCACAAAATCCAAAAAATGAAAAATTTATTTTGTTTTTTGTTTATATTCAGGGAGGACATTTTGATCTAGCAGATAGAATGTTTCATAGTATTCGTGAAAACTGGTTTTCTGCATCAAAACATAATATGGCTGACGTTAAAGAACTGATTCCGGAATTTTTCTATTTACCAGATTTTTTACTCAATGCCAATAACTTTGATTTAGGTATGTAGTTTGTGAAATTCTTTTTAAACTATCAGATATCATAACAATGTTCTGCATAGTAAAAGTATGAACTTTGTGTTAGCTTTTGAATCTATTTTTTTTTTTAAAATATTGTAGTCAATTATATTCTATTTAATTCAGCATTCAAGTTGTGTGCTATTTTAATATATTGTAGGATGTAAACAAAGTGGTGTAGCATTATCTGATGTTGTATTACCACCATGGGCTAAATCAGATCCTAAAGAATTTATCAGAATACATAGAGAGGTAATTTTTATGCGCATATTTTATGTTTTGCGTGGTCTAAAATTTATTTCCTTCAATTTTGTATGGTGTTTGAGCTTATATGTATAGGATTAGAAAATTTGGAAACTTATGAATTAAGGCTTATGTCCTGCCTTATTTCTCCAATTACACATACACACGCCGGTATATCACACTTACACATACCGGTATATCGCACATACACACCGGTATATCACACATACACATACTTGTATATCGCACATACACATACCGGTATATCTCACTTACACATACTGGTATATCACACATACCGCTATATCACACATACACAATACACATACTGGTATATCACACATACACATACCGGTATATCACACATACACAATACACATACTGGTATATCACACATACACATACCGTTATATCGCACATACACACACCAGTATATTACACATACTGGTATATTGCACATACACATACTGGTATATTGCACATACACATACTGGTATATCTCACTTACACATACTGGTATATCACACATACCGGTATATCACACTTACACATACCGGTATATCACATATACACATACCAGTATATCACACATACACATACCGGTATATCACACATACACAATACTCATACTGGTATATCACACATACACATACCGGTATATCGCATATACACACACCAGTATATCACACATACACATACTGGTATATCGCACATACACATAATGGTATATCTCACTTACACATACTGGTATATCACACATACACATACCGGTATATCGCACATACACATACAGATATATCACAATGTCTTTAGTGGGGAAAACAATGCAGAGATTGCTAATTAGTTTCATTTCTGATTATTTGTAGGCATTAGAATGTGACTATGTCAGTTCACATCTACATCATTGGATAGATTTAATATTTGGTTATAAACAGAGTGGTCAACCAGCAGTAGAAGCTGTCAATGTGTTCCATCATCTATTCTATGAGGGCAATGTAGACATCTATTCTATTGATGATCCTCTCAAGAAATCAGCTACTATTGGTTTTATTAATAACTTTGGTCAAATAGCTAAACAGGTAAGGTAATAACTATCTGTTTAAAATGAACCATACTATACTAATAATGTTAGATGTGTGTTTCGAAATCTCATTGAAATTTATGCAATTACAACGGAATATGATACTAGAGAAGTGGTATTGCAAAAATGTGTGAAATCATGAACACTGTTTTTTCTTTCATTTTTTAAAATAATGCGTCAGTTAATATCAGTAATTGATTATAATCAAGCAATGTAATCTTGGTGCTTGAAAAAATTTCTAAATACCAAAATATGTATGAAATATTATCCTAAAAATGAAGTTATATTTTTATTTATTATTTCCAGTTATTTAAACGACCCCATCCGCAGAAGAAATTAAATATAAGATATTTAGATCCTATTAGTGGTATGTCAGTAACAACAGATAGATTATTTTTCCATAACGTTGATAATCTTAAACCTTCCATGCAACCCGTTAAAGGTAAGGTATGATATGATGCTATATAAAGTCATGCTGTTAGACACTTTTACACTAGCCATCTACAATGTGCACAGAGACCAACATATCTTTATATAATGTAAATAGGAAGAGAAAAAGATTTTTTAAATATTCCAAACGAAATCAGTCTGGTTAAGTTACCTTAACTTTACGGCTAGAAACATACAACCAGATTTAACCAGGATAAAAACTTCTCAGGCACTCAAAATTGTTTCTACCAGCTTGGCAAAACCGTTTTGGGAATCATCTTTTGTTATCCATGCCCGTTTGAATGAGTAAGGCACACCAACCAAGACTTGGATCCCTGACTATTATTTATTTGGAAGTTTGGCAGATTTTAAAGATCTCAATATAATTTTCAGAATTGAAGAGTGCTGTAGGACAAATTATACACAATGAAAAGAGTGTATTAGCTGTTGAACAAAATAAAGTTTTAATAGCACCAACGTATGGTAGATATTTAGCCTGGGGTTTCTCTGATCTCAGTGTTAGAATTGGTAATTATGAGTCAGAGAAAGCTTCAGCTATATTTGAATGTTTAGACAATGGAGTTATATTATGTGCAGCATGTCCTAATACTAAAGTTTTTATTACTGGGGGAACAAGTTGTGTAAGTATTTAGTATATCATTTATTATTGTTATGTTTAAATGATTTTCATTTCACATCTGTATTCCTGGTTCTTGTTCAAAACAAATACATTTGTAATAGGGCACTGTGTCCCTTACCCATATCTAGATGTGATGATAAAAAAGGTTAATTTGTTTACAGAGTAATATGTTTGTTGATTGATTTTCAATTGACACCATCAAGCAACTTTTAATCCCACTCATGTCATGATGGAATGGAAAATGAATGTTTATATTACAATCCATCTGAGATTCCTCTGTCAAGTACTTTATCAATCCAATCATTTATCTGTTTTCATAATTTTATGTAGGTTGTTAATGTATGGGAACATATACCTAAAGAAAGAAAAGTTGTATTAAAACAACCATTATATGGTCATACTGAACCTGTTACATGTTTAGCTGCGTCACAAGCCTACCATATAATAGTTAGTGGATCACGTGATAGAACTTGTGTTATATGGGATATGAGTAGATTATTATTTGTTACACAGTTACGTCGTCATATAGCTCCAGTAGCAGCTGTTTGTATAAATGAGTTAACAGTAAGTTTCATATTAATTAAAACCTATAAAATTTATTATTATAGATATGTCGACACCAACAGGGGGTCTCAAGTCGCTTATTGATTAATAGAATTTCATTGAACCTGCAAACTTATTTACATCTATCCCTACATAGAAGTTTATATCTATTCTCTATGTATCTATTCTTGTGCAATTCTTTATTTGTATATACCTCCATTTTCGTTTAACTCCGAAGTCTTTATCCTGGCCTGAAGAAGCATTGTATATTTGCAAAATATTTGCCTCATTATTTTAAGTGAAAGCAGAAGAGAGATTTTATCCATGTATTTATCCTTATGTACATTTTTACACCTATGTTCTATTTATAGGGAGATATAGCAACATGTGCAGGAACATATTTACATTTATGGAGTATAAATGGTGAAGAAATAGCCTGTGTTAATACTTCTACTGGTAGAAATCAACAGATACTTTGTGTTGCTTTCTCTCAGGTATGACTTAATGTTAGTTAGTACAAGAAAAATTGTATGCATGTACTCCTAAAGATTTAAAACTCAAGGTATACATTATGTGAGCCATTTACACAGTGTTCCCATAATAGGTATGTTATAAATATAAAGCCTTCTTTTCTTAAAATGATAATCTGTAAAATTATATTTTAGTTAAAAGAATGGGATAGTCAGAATGTTATTATGACAGGTAGTAGTGATGGTGTTGTTAGGGTAAGTATTATAATGTCATGTTTTTATGTATGTACTATATCTGGTATGCTGGTCCTTCTGCAACAACAGGCTGCTGTTTCTCAAAAGATTTTTATACCAGAAACATAGGCTACAGTATGGCTGAACATTAATTGACAATAAGGGTCAATATGACATCTTTACAAATGCTTCAATCTGTCAAATTCTTAAACATTTTAATATTATTTTGGTAGATGTGGAGTATAGAGTATGTACAAGTACCAGATGAGACTAAAACTAAATTAAAAGAAGATAATACAGACAGTACTAATAAAGATAATAGTAAATCAGTTAGAAACACTAGTATAAGTCCTCCAGTCAATGTACCAAAAATCTCACGGAGAGAATCGTGTGATAGTTATAGTGAATTACGCTCAGCTACTGATATGTTGCGTGATTTTAAGGATCCTGACTTTCTGGTAGCAAAAGGTTGTGAATTAGGTTCATCAGCTGAGAGTGAGAGTCATCTGGTTCAGAAAATGAAAGATAAGGATTGTGAATCTAGTCGTGATAGAATGAGTAATGATTTTAGCATGTTAGAAAGATTAGAATCTAATATGAGTACAACTAGTAGTACCAGTGATATATATAAAACAGATGATGGTACTAGTACTAATGGTGATCTAGAAGAGTATGCACCTGTTGAACCAAATAATGAGTCATTAGCTGCTTTGGGTGAAGATGCTTTGGACAAGAGTTTTGGTTCACAGCCAAGTCAATCTGAACCGTGTTTAGTGAGTGCCGTGGGTGATAATAATGAAGTTCGTAGTAAAAGTCATGGTGATCTAAAATCAGGCGGTGATTCTGAAACTGACTCTATAAAATCTAGTAGTTCTGGTTATGTTGTTATTAATGATAGTGACATACAACAAGTTAAATTTACTGAAAGACCTAAACCTACCAAAAATACATTGAGAGATGGTAAATACCTATTCAGATTTGTATCTTTCATGAAAAAAAATGTTTCTCTAAAGTTTATCTAGCATTTTCCAGAGCTTCAGAAGTCCTCTTTTGTTTGTTCCGCGACAATCCAAAATACCTCCATACATACCTTTTTGCTTTGTTTAAAAGAAAGTTAAATATTATCAAGCATTAAGCTTATAATTCCCAGTATTATGATTTCACTTTCAAATTAATATTGACTCAATATTGTAGGATTTAAGTGGTTAAGACAGATAGTATTTCGTAGTAAATTAACAATGCATACAGCTATAGAAAGAAAAGATAATAAAGAACCTGCTGCAGTAACTGCTCTAGCTGTCTCTAGGTAATTATTAGATGTTTGTTATCCTGTTCTATATTTATTACAGAGATCATTAAACAGTATTTGTGGGTGATGCTAGATGGTTGATTATTATTGTCTATCTATTACAGAGATCATAAAACAGTATTTGTGGGTGATGCTAGATGGTTGATTATTATTGTCTATCTATTACAGAGATCATAAAACAGTATTTGTGGGTGATGCTAGATGGTTGATTATTATTGTCTATCTATTACAGAGATCATAAAACAGTATTTGTGGGTGATGCTAGATGGTTGATTATTATTGTATATCTATTACAGAGATCATAAAACAGTATTTGTGGGTGATGCTAGATGGTTGATTATTATTGTATATCTATTACAGAGATCATAAAACAGTATTTGTGGGTGATGCTAGAGGTAGAATATTTAACTGGACTGTCACTGATCAGCCTGGGAGAGTTGTAGCTGACCATTGGATGAAAGATGAAGGAGTTGATAGTTGTCTATCTTGTAATGTTAAATTTTCATTTTCTGAAAGAAGACATCATTGTAGGAACTGTGGAAAAGTGTTTTGCTCTAGGTAAGCTTTGTTACTTGCTCTGAAAGAAATAATAACACTTCATTGATAATAGAAAAATAATCTGTTCTGGCTTAAAAAAAACTTGACTTGAATTATTTTTCAAAACAGTAAGCTTATTGGGCTCTTTGTTTTTTCATTACAGATGTAGTCGCTATGAAACCGAGATCCGTAGATTGAGAATAGTGAAGCCTGTTCGAGTTTGTCAAGCTTGTTATAATATAGTTAAAGCTGCTGATGCTATATCAATTGGTAAATTATAAACATATATATTATATATATATTATATAGGCAATTAAACTAGTCATTTATTTATTATAAAAGAAATATAACCTGTACACTTACGAGATTTAAACACAAAACTTTTCTGTCTCCACAATGGATTAAGGCAAGTAAGTGAGATTCTTCTCATATGCCAATGCATGACATGACTCGCCAAAGTCTGATTTTGAGTTGAATTTCATGATATAATTTGATATGGAATTGTGAGGTTTGCAGTTGACAACTGTATGATATATTGTACAAAATTGACATTATGAGACATTGAGAATCTCAAAAAGAGATTAAATAATAAATATAGAAATCCAAATTATGTAGCCTAGATATAGACATTGTTTTAACTTATTGTATATTATAGTATTTGTTGATGTATATTATGTATTATTATAGCTTATTTATCATTGCCAATAGATATAGTATTTGTATTATGACAAAGGTGTGCTGTCTTTCATA
This sequence comes from Lottia gigantea, assembly GCF_000327385.1. NCBI lineage: Eukaryota > Metazoa > Mollusca > Gastropoda > Lottiidae > Lottia > Lottia gigantea. Next base: position 2,148,441 of record NW_008709715.1, on the reverse strand, counting down.
GAAAATGATATATATCAGAACATTGGCTCAGCTCATTTGAAAAGTGCAATCTTTATATATAATGAATCAAATTTGCATTTCACAATAAAAATCAACAAAGATTTCTGAAATATTTATATATGAATAAATTTAGATATATATGTGTAGAGTAGAATGAATATTAGCTTGTTATATACAATGAAGGATATATCAATATCCCTTTTACTGTGGACAAACACATGGAGAGTTATACCAATATTTGTGTATGCTAGGAATAGTTGTAGAGGTTGTCCATGGTGCTAGACATGCCTTAGAATTTTAAAATTGTATTAGATCTATAACCGTAATTAGCCTTTGATCTTGTTAAGGTTAAGCATCCTAATATCAAGTTTTGAATTGTATACACAACAGCTACCCTTGATATATAACTATATAAACCAATATAAAGGTATCCATTAACCTTGGAATTCAAATACGGAATTTGAATTGATCATCTGACTTGTATTCAATCAGTAGATTATTTAAATCCAATGTTAAATAGTTGTGTTATATCAAGGGTAAAACTTTTATATACTATTTGGAGTGAAATATATTCATTCCATATAATATTGTGAATTATATTTACCAGATATATTAAAACAATGAACAAAACCCAGCTTTAATTATTATAACATAAATATATATAGTAAAATTGTATATAAATATTGTGTATACCAATATATTTGTTATGTAATTAGCTCAATTTTAGTTAGCTTGTATAATATTAACATTCCATTTCATATAAATAACTTTCTTTCCAAAACCCTTAGCTCTTTTATTTTGTTACTTTTTGTGTGAATACTGCTAAAATTGACGCTTACCCAAAAAAATGTTTATACAAAAATATAAAAATTTACAACTATTTTGAAAATATGTAGGTCACAAATTACATGCAAATATTTAATTTAGGTAAGGTTGCTCAGAAATTCTTATTGCTATTTAATGACTGCTGGCATTTTCTTAGAGAAAAAGAGATTAAACAAAAAATACCAATTTCAAGAATAGTTTGTCTTTTGGAAAGGAATCAGACATATGAAATGTAGAAGTAAAACCATTATTATTTTATTAACCTATCAGCATTGTATTTTGTGCAATATTTATAATCTTATCAAGTTTTGTTATATTACTGTTTATTTATTATTGAGTTATTATAGAATTCCACAATTATTCTGAATCAATTGAACCTTCTTGTAAGAAGTTATGATTGTTTGAAGTGTGTCATACTTCAAAATCTCTCTCCACAGCAGGGTATAATGTTGTTTAGATGGATAATTATAATAAAGAGAATAGAATCATGGATAGAAGATATTTTCAAGAATAATTATTATTTGGTCATTGCTGTTCTTGCCTTGTAGCTCTATCTACAGGCTACAATTCTTTACAGATTCTTTTGATTTTTATTTTGTAGGTCAATGTCATGAAGATGATCCCTATCGATTTTTGTGATAATCTAATAATTTTTCCTTGAAATATCGTGTCCGACTTAGCATTTTCACTCTATTGACTGTATTGTGTAACTCTCATTACTCTACAGGCAACAGTTCATTATGGATTCGTTTGCTTTTTATTTTATGGGTCAATGTCATTATGAAGATGATCCCTATCAATTTTCCTGATGATCTAATAATTTTTCTTTGAAATATTGTGTCCAACTTAGCATTTTCACTCTATTGACTGTATTGTGTAACTCGTGCTCACTCTACAGGCAAATATTCTTTATGGATTCTTGTGATTTTTATATGGCGACATGTAGTATGGACTGAAATTGTCTTCACCCTGTCCATTTACCTTTGGCCTGAGAACTCTACAGACTACATTTCTTGATGGATTCTTTTGATTTTTGTTTGATGAGATTGATATTTGGGTAAAAAATTGATTTAATGTTTTGCAGTGTGTTCAATATTCACAATTCTTTATCTTTCAGCCATGGTGAAATACAATAATGTTTGCTTAAAATTCTCTATAGACTAAACATGAACCAAATGTGAATGGACAACATACAATGATTTGTACTTGCAATAAAAGCTGCTGGTGGGTGTATTTCAGGCTATCTTTTCTATTTTTTGTAGTGATGTTTCGGATCTGGTGTAAAAACTCCTTAATTCCAAAGTGGTAATTTTTAAGTACTGTTAAAATTAAGTAGTCTTTAGTCATAAATAGACAACAGCATCAAAAATTATATATAGGTAAATAAATGATACACTTATCAATAGTGCGAAGACCTGTGATACCTTTCATCACACAGATTTATATCAAATAGGTACCAAAACTGCCTTCGTAGGAATTTTGATCTTGACTTCAAGCACCAATAATTTACGCATCTCCAATAAATGGATAAAAGTTATAAAGCTGAACACTTCAGTCGAGTGATCATTTTTCAGAAACAATAACACAATTAAGAACAAAGTATTTTAATTGCAAAATATCAAATACTTAAAGCAGTAAACATTTACAAAATTCTTATGAAATGGAATATTTATTTAAAAATAAGATACAACATAAAAGTAAAAAAAAATCCCCTTGTGGACCTTGGACTGATACTAAAATTTCCTGTTTCTTTTAGTGAGATTCACAACTCTAGAACAGATCAATAACAAAAATAATCAAGAAAATTTGTTTGTAAGAAAAGTAAAGTACTTCGACGTGAGTATTCTATGGTTAATGAAAATAAGACCTAACACCATTAATATCATGCATAAAATATAAAGAATTAATGAAAACAAGTTAACAAACAATACATAAACAAGCACTAGACTAAGAAATAGAAACTATCTCAGAGGAATGTTATAATTTTAAAAAATTTACAACCTAAATACTACGTGTGATAAAAAACACATTAAAGCAAAATAGTAGAAAAACATGTAAATAAAAGAATCAAGAAAAAAAACAAAAGTAAATAATTTGGCATCAAAAATATTAGTTTCTATAACAAAATACTGAACACATACAAAAATCACACCATATTATGCTTAATCCTTGAAAAATAACCATTAACTGTCCATCTTATACCTAATGTCATATATGTACAGTAAAACTGTCTTGGATGAAAATAAATTAAGACATTTGATAAATCAATGGTACACATAAGTTTTCTAAACTATTTATCTATCAGAACTTTCATAGATGATATTGGTATTCCTAATGAAAATTTCTACTTCTAAAGTCAAACATAAACCTGGAATTCTGAGATACATCAAATTCACTGAGAATCATACTAGAATTCAAACTAAAAAGGTGCCCCAACATCATAGCGATCACTAGTCACATATAGTTGCAAATTAGAGAAGCAGTCATAAGGTTCGAACACAAATCTCATACCACAGAGTTGTGAGTTGTGGTAATCGCTATGGTGTGAGGGCACCTTTAGAAAGTAATTCCAAGACATTTAGAAATTGAGAATTTAGAGAAAATGATAATAGTATTAACTCAAAAGAGGTTCAATAAGACATCAAGTTTTTATTCAAAAATGTGAAACAAAATGAAAAGCCTTGGTCATTCAAACAAAATGTGTAACAAGAGATACCAATATGTGAAAATTTGTGTAAATATAAAATAAGAAGTGAATATCCTAAACTATAAGATTATTGACTAGTAATAATATACTCAGTAAATAGTTAGTATTTATCATATAGCACCTTCATATATCATTATTACTTATAACATTACTCAGTTCTTAACTACACAAACCATCTACATGTAATTTGGATATGATATGAAGGTTTCTACTAATCATACTACTGTTATGTTTACTGTAAATTCTCCACTCTATACCATACTCGTAGTTCCATAACTTTACGTAGAAAGAAGTAAGCTATCATTATGCCAATTATCTGAAATACAACAAGGTTTTATGTAAAACATATATCATGAATTTCATCTATACAATAATTGTACCGGGTATATGTATTTTTCAATATTATATAGATTTTCAGCCATTGATCTTATTGGATTTTAACAGAAAACACATTTATTATATTTGTTAACAATTTTGTGAACTTCAGCATTTACCTAGTAGCATATTTATGCACAAACTATCCTCAAATCAGCAATTTGTATGCCAACTTCAAACCCCACTTTTGGTCATTAGGTCATGTGCACATAAGAAATGTTTCCTTAAGATAGGTATCACTTATCACTATATAATTTATATGGGGCTTAATAAGTTACTGATTACCTGAGGTATAGCAAATCCTAGAGCAGTAGCTCCAACATGATCTAGATTAGTAGCCAACCATTGTAAAAACATAGCCTTACATCCTTCAGTATACACTTTATCAGCAATCTAAAAAAGTTTTTCAACATATTATATTCAGTTATATCATACTAACTTTATATTTAAATAATTTCATCTTCTGATTCTTAGAATTAAGAAGTCTTGTATAAGAAGTCTTTATGAAAGTGAAATTAGTTTACTAAGTTCCTTTCTGGCTTCATGCTAGTTCTTGGTTACTCTTACATATTTAGTCTCACTGCAACTATCAAGAAAGATGGCCTATTCAAGATTGACTAAAATTATTTTTCCTAAAGCAATTAATAAGATTATATACAAACTTACCGTTCCATTGCCAATAATGCCATATCCACAGTCTTCTTTTGGCTCAATATTCTGGAAAAACAAAAATAATATATAAAAATACCTATTTTATCACACATGATGCGTAATATGTTATATATTAATGTAATGACTCCATCAAAATCAAATCAGAGATCTCGGCTTTTATATTCTCAAGAATGAATATTCTGCCACTTTAACTATTGATCTGCCATAATAATGCACAAGGAAACTGTATGAATAATATTACCTCAATAGGTCTACAACAGGAGCTTGGTACACCACAAGATTGAGGTGTTTCGGATACACAGTTAAAATCATCATTATAAACACTGTAATCTTGATAACTTCTTAATCCACAGCACATAAACTATAAATAAACACAATACATCTTATAGTACATCTGATCTTTTATTATGAAAGGAAATTTTTTCAGTTATTTCTGTGGTTTATTTGTCAACAAAATATCAAATATCAAAGTAAAATTATGCAAATTAATGCATAGGTTTATGCCTTCTTAAAAAATGAAAACACCTGAATCAAAATACATGTAATTGACAACATGTAAAGAGTCATTAAAAATGGGCTATAAATGCCAGCTAATATCTACTCTGCTAGAATCATTTCTTGGATAGATCTATTGATTCAATAAATTGTTACCTTCTTTTGCATCTTGTCCATTCCCCATCTGATTCCTGAATTTTTACTATATTCTTCAACACCAAACATGAGATGAGAATTAGTGATTTCAGGTACCTACAAAATACACAGAAATAAATTAGTAAATATACATGAAATTTTGAAATTTAAAAAATATTTTTTGTCCTGTATATGTCTATATGTGTTTCCTAAGTCTATATGTATTCAGTCTAAATTAGTTCTATATGTTTCAACATAACTATTCACTTCACAAAATAATGTATAGCATTTATCAAATTTTATAATTCATAACCTTAACATCGAATCTTTAGACATTTTTCAAGAAGTGCATCTAACAAGTGATTTTTACAAGATAAATTGTGAACTCAATTAAGAACTGACAGATGTGTGACATGTAACATACAATATCAATATAGTTAATTACAAGTGACATGTCATGACACCATAAAGTGACTTAATGTCAATATTGACTCTGACGTGTCAGGCTACTATAATTTATTACTCAGACAGTACAAATACAACATCAGATACACATTGCTAATCATTATGCTCAATCTATTCCATTCTGATATTGTATTCAAGTGAAGGTTACAAGGCAAAATGCAAAAGAACTAAAAGAAAATATTAAATCACTTCATCTCTAAAATGCCCCACCACCAAAATGATAATCGAATTGAGAATGTATAGAATTTGATATATAAAACTGTAGTATTGGACTAGTTCCTTTCAAATCAGCCAAAAATAGCCAGTAAAAATACAATGATTGTTTATTTAGTGCTATAATAAGGAATGTTCTAGAGAAGTTACACTGATCTAAAAGCTTTCAACACTCCATATAACATGAAGTTTCCATTTTTATTGTTTGAGTGGGCTTCGTAACTAATCTTATAAGTGGTTTCAATATAAATACAAGTATTACATCAAAGAAATCCAGTCTGGTGAACTAGAGAAAATCATTCCTATTGGTCTGGAATGTTTATTGAATTGACATGACCTGAGCTACCTTAAAAACAACAAACATGTTTACACCACCAAGATCTACTTAGACCTTACAGAGACCAGAATTCAATTCAAGTATATTCATTGAAAATCAAACAACATGGAAATCAATAGAAGTTTCAGTTAACTGCAGGAAATTGATTATTGAATGTTCAAAATGATCTTGGATTCTTGTAGAATGTTTTCTTGCAAAAACTCTTGATATTTCCAGGGATTTTGTTACTCATTTACTGCAGAGTTATTTGGAATACTAAGAAAAATGACACATCAAAGAAGATTAAAACCCATGAATAGCATATATTCCAACTAAGCAAAAGTAGTCAAAATCCCCATGATGTACCCTTACCAACAGGTTCTGACATATTTTAGTTTTTCGACCTTTCAAACACCCTGTTGCAAAAAAGTCTTCATTCTGTCAAAATAGCTGTCAGAAGAAAGATAAGAGACAGAAAGTTGAACACTGGTTCAGAAAGATATTAAGAGTGAAGAATTAATGAAATGGAATAAATTATTGGTAGGACTAATTAAACAGTACCGTAACAATAGTATGAACTAGCCTGGTTGGTAATAAAGTTACTATTGACTGATCAATTTATTACAATGCTAAGAACTAATACAAAACTGACAATCTAATTATAGAATTGGTTGATTAATCCAGTTGAATTGACAGTTAAATAATCAACATTTGACACTCTATATATAGTCACTTTATAGAATGGTTCTTAAAGAGATTGTACACAGATATTTTTGTTGTTCCAGTCCAAAAAATTTCTAAGTAGGGTTATGGGGAATTAGAATGTGTTTGTCAACTGAATAGTCTAGATAGCAACCTACAATTCATTTAAGCTTTTTTCTGCACTATAATATAAGATAATGTGTTTCTCAAAAGACAGATATACAAATCACTCAAGGGAGATCCATCAATTATGCTTAGAATCCTTAAGCATCTTTATATGAAATCTTTTACACTTTGTAACCGATAAGCAAAAAAGGCTCAGATTTCAGAGAAAGGGGGGTGTAACTTCTACAAAATCTCCAGGCCTAGCAAGACCTACTGTTAGTATGATACTTATTGAACTTGTCAAGCTGTTCAACAAATATGACATTTCAAAAGTCAAACAGGCTAAAACATCAAGAATTTTCCAACTTGTACACAGCTTATCTAAAGTTCAAATTTAGAATTTATCAATTTGATTATAATGATAACCTATTAACACTATTAATGTTTATCGGGTTACTTTGGTCTGTACTCTGTCCATCATATACTCCACACATCAACATCTTGAACATCAAACTTGTACCAATGTTTTTTCTTTGATCTTGTGACATCAAAACAACGATTACATGCTCACAAAAATCAGTCACCCTTCTTCTTTTTTGAGCATTGTCTTATCATTGTGCAGTTTGCCTGATATTCTTCAAATTAACTTATGAGGAACATATTGTTTTTTTGAGGATCATCTAATCCAATAATTAGTATTCCCATAGAATGTATTGTGAAAACATACAAAATACTATGAAGAAAAACAAAATATACTTCCAAAAGACATTTCCAAGAAAATTGGTGTCCATGATCATAAATGATTTCTTTGCATAGAAAATTTACAATTAGTATACCCAGTACAGACTTAGATCAAGAAATGGATGATAAACCCATGTTCCCATTTCATTCCTATGTGTATACATGAAGCCATTAAAACTGGTCAACTGGAATTTCTAAAATGAACATAATAATTCACGGAATCAAAATAAGGCAAAAAAACATGACAAGATATCCTGAGGAAACAGTCATTGTTATAAAATACTATTCCCTGTAATTCAATACTATAGTTAAACATAACTTCTATTTATTGCTTCATGTCTGAATTTGGAGTAATAAAAACATGGAATCGAGTTGCCTTTATAATAATATCCGATTCAATCAATATATATAGGACAGGGCAGTCTAAACTTGGAAGATAAGATATATAGCTCTAGTCTTTCAGTCAATATCATGCTAGAAGATTAATATCTTATAACTATTCAAAGATATAAAACTGGAAGGTTATCCTGTTCCTTTGTTTTAATGTCTGAGCTGATCCCACATTTTAAGACTGTAGCCTATATAATATTTGATCTAAACAAATAGAAATATAGACCATAGTTTACATACTATTCAGAAAAGATTATTAGACAACAAATAAATTCTTCCTAGTTTCTAAAACAGCATGACAAGTTCTTAAAATGTTAAAAAAAAAACACAGATACACATTGCAGATAATGAATTTTTTTATGTTTTATTCACTAAATACAGCCTAAATTGTCTCCAGAAAATTGACAATCAATAACTAAAGTTACTCAACAACCCTTTGATCTGTTTGCATTCTATGACTGCTTTCACATTACACATGCAATGTTTATTATAAAGTATTTATTGTTGAGAAATGTTGCGGAACTAATTCAACATTCAACATAAAAACATTATATTGATTAGTTATATTTTAATCTGAATAATACTATAAATAATCAATGTTTTTATTTGTTTATATTTGTAAAAGTATTTTTTGGATGTAAAGCTGCATTATTTCATTTCATTTTCATTTCTCAATCCAGGGTAGACGTGACTAACGACTTTTACCCTAAAAATACTGTACCACTTGTAAGTAATGGTTTAGGCCAGGCCTGTGCAACCTTTCCGCAATGGCGGACCACATTTGAGGGATGTGAGTAGGCGTGGGCCATGTAACCAACCATCAATGAATCATGGAATAAACAATGAGAAACATGCAATTTTTTCAAGTGATTTATTCAATATTGTATTTCAATGTGCATTGCAAATAATAGACATATTTGACGTAAAATCAGACCTCGTAAACGATTTGATTGGTTAGATTCATTTTGACGTCATACTTTGATATAACAGCACGGATATAATGGGTTTCGATATCAGAATAGGCAGCGACAATCTGCGGGCCACATCGACCGTGACAAGAGCAAACGAAGCATTTGCTCGCAGGCCGCATTTCCCTCAAATTTACATGACGCCCGTAGGTTGCACAGGCCTGGTTTAGATTACCTAAAACAAAGAGAAAGTATTCTTCTCGATCCAATTCAAGGTTTGAACACTATGATTTTATAATTTTGACCAGTATACATGTATTTATGAAAACATTATGCTACATCTATTTAAGGAAATAGGTTCAGTAGACATTATCTTATATAAAATACTAATCAATAGTGATAGGGCAAAAGACTTCAGATAATAAAAAATCTCTAAAATAAAGTTTCATTACGATTATTCTGTCAAGTCTTCTTAATGAACTCCAGCATGAAACTGACAGATAAATCAAAATGAACTTTTTCCAGAAATTTCAGTAATAGTCTGTCAAAATTTATGTGCGTTCAACTCATTGAGTGGCAATGATTCAGGAAAATACCATCTCAGAAGACATAGTGGAAGACATGAGTCTTAATATAACAGTCATTGAAGAATTCCCATTACAGAGTAGTTTATTGAAATAAATGGTTTATTAGATCTTGTTATTCTTCATCATTAAACCTAGCCTCATATCAAGACAGTTTTATTGCATCTCTTTGAAGTAAATTACAGAATTATTTTCATCAAATTGAAATTTTTCTCAATGTACTTTAAAATCTTATTAACCTGTTAGCTTAAACAATTTTTTTGAAGTACTTCCTTAAATTGCATTAAAATTTTTCAAATGTTCAGCAAACTTCTATATTTCAGTAAAAAAAAAAAATCAAATTGCAAACTCTTTCAAGGGACAGATTTTCTTGACCAATCGTACCTTAGTGACAGAAACGGAATATTTTAGCTAAGCTTATCAGTAATAGTATTCACATCTCACATCAACATTTGAACCTTCAATGTGTGTTCAGAATTATTCGTGTTTAAAAGTCAAAAAAATGAATTTTCTTTAAGTTAGACACTGCCATAATATAGAAGAGACATATATGGAAATAGTAAGTGAAATTCTTAGTTTGAGATATTTTTGAAGGAATAATGTGATTTCTATGAATTTCTATTATTTCTGAAGATTATTTACATATATTCAAGACCCAACTCCCCAAAATGGAGAATCAGTCTCTTAAATATGGCCAACCTACCAAACACGGAAAAAAGTTGATGAGTATTGATTTTACGACTACTATTAACACAGTAATTTAATGAGGTCTATCTTCAATCCACACTAAATCTGATTAACTATTTTTACTCACTAGATAAACATTTCATTATCAACAGTTCTCTCTCACACCAACAGTTTTACTTTATATGGTACAGCTATACTGGGAATGTATCAATTAAATTTCAAATTTCTTATACATGTCATAAATAAATAAATATACTATAAATAAATATATTCCAGTCTTGTTATTTACTTCAACAACGCACACAACTTTGTTTCAGCCGTATGCATGAAAACTAAAATGATATTCAACTGAAATTTCCTTTGCTGACCAAAGGTGTCTCATAGTTGTAAATTAACTTGATGTTGAATCTTCAATTTAGAAAGTGATTTGAGTAGCTCTAATTTTAATTTTGTACCTGGTAAATTAAAGATTACTTTAAAGGGACAGATGTGCCATTTTGGGTTATTGATTTGAGTGTTGAATATATGAAAATAGTCTTCACAAGTGCAAGAAATGTACGAAAATCACATAATTCCTTTAAAATAATTCAAACTAGGAATTTTACACACTATTCCTATATATATATGTCTTTTCTATATATCATAGAGTGTCTTAATTGTTGGGTGATCATTTTAACATTCAAACACAGATAATTCTGGACGGTGAGCTATGAACACTATTACTGATCAGTTCAGCTAAAAAATTGCCTACCTGTTCCTTTAAAGACACAGAAAGCTATACTTTTATTCTATATCAAAGATGACTGTTATCAGTATGTAATATGTTGCTTGCATTTTTTCTAGTAAATATAGGACATCAAAACACAATCTATTAATCAATATAATCTTTAAAAAAATGTTATATATATTTGTTATTTATAACTCTCACATTGGTAATAATCAAATTTGATACACATTGAATGCTAAAAGCTGTGTTTATATCAAATATCATTTTGACACAGATCATGTTAAGTTCAGTTTAGACCTTGCTCCATTGACAAATGATGAATTTTTATATCATAGAAATGGATTTGAAGTACCATGTACTCAAATAAATATTAAATGCCATTAATCCCACTATCAATCATGACAAGTCTGAAGTAGGATTTTATAGTGTCAACTGGCACCAAAGGTATGAATAGAATATCAGATGGTGTTTACGCTAAAAAGTGGTATTGTATATCTAAGCCTGCAATTCTAAATCAGAAAATATTAATAGTTCTCACTAAATCAGTCAGTCTGGAATTATATTCTGGTCTAGATATTTACATAGTAATGATGAGTTTTAAATACCACTCTCTTGTGAATGAAATGTGATTGCCAGGTCTAAATGAGTAGTAACTAGTCTTTCCATATATCCTGCAGTGTTAATAATTAGCAAATGCTTACCTTTTTCCTGTAAACGTACGCCAAAACACCAATAGTAACTTGGATAAGGAATGCAATTATAGTGAACACTAAAAACTGAAAGAAAAAGATATATTTTTTTCAAATTTGGCATTTTGTGAAGTTGATGAGACAAAGATAAAACAAACTGAGACATTCCTGATAGGAAAGGTGCCAATTTACAGATTGAAATTATAAAATTGTTGAAGTTATGGCTTATACAATTCAGTATGAATTTTACATTATAACTATACATATCAAACTAGCTTTTAACTTACCATTTTTAACAGACAAGGATTTTCTGTGATGGTACCAATCAGACCACATAGAGCATTAATAGTAATAATCAAACCAACTAATATTAGTAATATTACTGGTGCAAGCAGGTTTTTATTAATAGAGGTATAGTCCTGTCTGCTTAGTTCAACTAGTATACCGGTCCCCAGTAAAAATAAACCAACAAACTGCAAAATATTTAAATGAATGCACTTTAATACACATTAAACATACTTTTAAATAAACACTAAATATAGCCTAGTTTTTAATACTATATTATAGGGTATGAAATAATCAAACTTTGGTACTATAAGTTACACAATATGAACCAGAATTCAGCATGCACTATAGGACATTTATCTTTAAAAATAAAATTAGCATCGATAGTCAAAATCTGACAGGAAGCTTAGACAATGCTTAAAGGAATAGATTGTCTTAGAATTAACATAAAATTCTAATTTCGCTTAGCAAACTTAGCCCATACCAGTATATATCCATCAGTGGTCTTACCTGGTGTCATAACTTTACATCAAAATCTCTATATAATTCGATAAATAAAAAAAAAATGGAGTTATTAATTATAAAACGCTGAATACATCCAGTAAGTGATTTTCAAATTGTGAGTGTTCGAAATCCGTGGTAAGCATAAGGGGCAGTAACTCTCACAGTTGACCGCGTCCTTAATATCTACTCTTGATTGACCTTGACATCATCAGAAATTTTTTTTAAAGAATGAAAATTCACAGAAGACCAAGAAGAAGCAATTCATATCATTTAAAATGATTTCTCCACTACTGACACAATTTGCAACGAATATTAATCAAAGTTTGTTTGTTATATACCAGAAGATGATTGCCATTTTGTGATTGCGTATTGATGGGCTTTTCCTTTTTCCTGTTTTAGAGTTGATAACTCAGTCTTTTTTTCTCAAATTCTGAATATAGTTTTATTGTAGCTTCTTCAAAATTTAAATTGATGCATACTCATTTAACCACTGGTCACTATTAAACACAAATAAAAGCCGTAATACAGGTGTATTCTAAGACCTTCTATTCCTTTAATTCGTAAATTTTACATATTTGTGTGTGTTTTATGAATTTTACCCTGTATTTTTTATAAAATTTTACAAAATGAAATGACACTCAAAACTCGTTTGAGTTATCAAGATATCAAACTTAATGTCATTTCCTTAATTATCTATTCATATCCATATAAGTACATACTTTCATAACTTAAAGAGTTGACAGGTGACAGGAGATACATAGAATAAAACATTCAAACTAATAATTTTTATTGTCATATTTTCATTTTGTATGCAGCACATTCATTAACTAAAAGTCTATTCATTACCAGTACTAGTCTGTTGAAAATGAAGATTCAGATATTTGATTCTCAACATGATATTCAAGATCTTGAGAAATTCAAACTTAAATATTTCAGTTGTCATCAGTTGGCCATGCCCTACATTATATCAAAAATTTTATCTGATATTCAACACACCTTTGGTTATGTCATGTAAACTATTGCATGGATATATCACCAGTTTAAATACCTGTTTAATAAATTATGTATTAATGGATAGTTCCTCAAAAATAATGAATAGAATTCACTATCGGTTCTACTTAACATGGATGTGAGAATGAAAACTACTACGCTTTTTCTTTTACTAGTGGACACAATAAGATTAGAAATAATATTATGTAAAAATATGTATATTTCATACATTTATCTCTGTTTTCTGATAATAAAATCAATAAATAGAGTCTGTTAAATATCTAATTAACATCATCATTATACTACAAATCAATATAATCATACTAATAGATCTGGCAATATAGATCTTATTCTGCAGTTTGCAATAAAATCAATGACGTAAGTAGGAATCTCAAAGGTACAGGTAATACAGAACATATTTCAATAATTGCCTTGAAGATCAGAACAGTTTTCACTATATCAAAGGGAAGGGTGTGTTGATTTTTAAGGTCGCCTTGAAATAATCCCTAGGTAGCTTACTAATAAATAAGCTTTATAACCACAGTATCAATTTGCTTGGAGCAATCATTAGAAACAACAACAACAAAAAAAGCAAAGACAGTGAAAGGGGTAGGAATATTCTAAAATAAAGTTAGATTGACTTGATTGCATATAGACAGCTAGCCTAGATTTTTATGTGAAATTTTATATACAAATTTTTCTGGTACAGTACTTAGACAGTCTGTGACACAGACCTAACACTAAGCTGATGTTTATTGATTGACATTTTAAAAACTTCAGTTTAATAATACCACCGGATGAATCTATCATCATTTACATGAAAATTATAAAAATAGAAGTTTAAATGTCACATTTTATATCTTTTATCGACTAGCCAAACTGAATGTTTTTTTATTAAAATATATTATGTAAGCTACAAGTTTACACAGTAACTAGTGTCTAAATACCACTACCTGTACCCGTTATATCAAAGACATTCATGTTTAATATAAAGTAAAAAATATTCTTTTATTGTAAGCTACCATTTTTTAGCATATTATATTCAGCTTGGAACATATTGCATAGTAGATCTATGTAAATGCCATGCCATAGCTTATTTTGGTTAATACCATTAGAACGCTCTGTAGACCACAGTGAGCTCAGAATTTAAATTATTCTTCTATTAAACATTAGATCTAACAACTACAACAACAAAAACAGAAAGTATTTAATTTTCATGTCCATCTTTTTATATTATAGACTATTGAATAAGAATATTTAACTAAGCTTTGATTATTTTACATTTGAATAAACACACTTCCCTTCTGTAAAATGGCAATGCATCCAAAATAGTTGTCATTTACATAAACCCAAAGACTGTCTAAAACTCTAAGTCTAATCTCAGTAGTAGTAGGGGATCCAGTTGGCTTATAGGCCTATGGTGAGTTGATAGCCAATAAATTCTGTGAATTTTCATGAAGCCCTGTTGTAGACCCAAAGACCATACATTATACCCAAAATTTACAAGCTATACTAATAAAAAAAATTCAACCAAGAACAGGAAAGTATCCATTCTTGTTTAAATGCTGCACTGGCAGTATTGCATTTGCAGAGATAGCCTACTACACTATTTATCAGTATCATCAATAGCACATCTGAGTATGGAAGATTCCGAAACCGAAGTCTTAAAAAAGGATTGTATATAATCAACTTACCAAAAATATTAAAGTGTACAGAAACAACAGCAATTTAAAGATACTATAACTACTACAAGAACACATAGAGCGTCTTGGTACTTTCCGGGGTGGGTTAATTTCAGGCAACATCTTTTGCATTCCTTCCGTATCAGCCGCCATGATGTTGATTTTTAGAAAGAATCGCTGTCAATCGTCACGTGACAATCACGTGATGTTTAGATTTGTCTACTTTCTTTTTTCACAAAATCCGACAGATCATTAAAGATTTGTTTTAATGCACTCGCATTAAACATAGTCATTTACCATCATATGCATGGGATCATGTTTTTGTTATCAGTTTTGTGTATGTAAATTTGGGACAAGACTTAAACAAAAAGTATACATTGTGAATATGTGTAGGACACATTCTTCAGTGCTTCATGTTTTGTTGGCAGTAATATAAAGCAAGATAAAATAATGGTCAAGGGAATCTTTAATATTTGCACCTTTAAAGAAGGAAAGTCTATACAAATACAGGAAAGGGATAGTGTTATCAATGTATTTTGATTCATTTTGAATTAATTGGTAATCAAACTTTTTTTTTTGTCTTACTATTCACTTTTATCTGTTCCTAAACTACATCTGAGTGAAGTGTTGATAACACTGGAGATCTTATCAGTTTACTTCATGATAGTTGGAGTGTTCAAACTATAGAAATGTGATCATGTGACTGATAAATCCTATCTTCTGGGGGTAAGAGTCCAATGTTACCATCTATTTTCTCTTCTCTATGATCAGCACTGAAAAGTCGAGTTGCAAGTAGAGCCATGTTTAGGGTGATTATACTTGCCATTTGTGTTGTGTTTGCAACAGGTAAATATTGGAATTGATTTTTGCAAACCAAAGAAATGTTCATCCTATTTTTCTTTAAGCAGGCATCAGGAATCTTGGATTTTGATTTAAGATGTGTGGTATTACTCCCCCTAAATCCTAATGCTACATAAATTTGTGCTGTTTTCTTTCCTTCTCTTACATTGAAATTCTGTTAAATTTTATAGTACATTCCATTGGATGGATACAGTGGTTTGGGACTGTTCGGCATGATTGAAATGCACCTGGCAAAGGATTGATGAACTGGCTGCGGTTGGCTCAGTTCAGAAACAATTGATTAAATTCTCCTACATGCCACCAGTTTCTAGCTGAAATCACAGTTGCTGTCTGATTCAAGCCCATGTTTAAATTTTAGAAAGTTTCCACATAAACTGAACAATATTTTCCAGGATCACCAGTAATATCATTAGAATCTTTGGAAGATGAAGTGAGCTGTAAATTATGTTTAACTTTCATTGAGAATTTACATGATTCTCTACTAAATCAGGACAAACAGGTGAGACAAAACTTCTAAAAGAAATTTTATGATTTTATTATGTCCATTTCCCAACGACCCACCCTGACAAGGTTTATATTAGCACAGGAATATGACTAGAGCTCATTTGACAAGATCCCTTCCTGTGCTTTCAATATTTTTTTAGGAATATATAGAATCTTCATCGGGGTATCGTCATCAACAGAATTCAATTTTTATTTGTTGTAGATTCAAGTGACCCATCATCTCCTGTCTATGTGCAATGAGTTACCTAAAGATGAGAAGTCACAATGTCAGGATATCGTACATGGAGCAAGTCCAGAAACAATGGATATCATGGCAACCCAGATGGTGAATATTTTTTAATATATCAAGACAGTTAGCTTTGGAGATCATTTGAACAAACCTCATTGATTTCACTTAGTTGGATGATTATTAGTACCGGTAATGAACCAGTGATCTAGTGACAGGTATTCAGACATATTTGATACTAACCAATTTTGGTATTTTCAGAAACCACAGGAATTATGTGGACATCTAGGTGTCTGTTCTGCAAGAGAAGAAGTAAAGGAATCTCCAAGAGTTCTAAAACCAGTTCAGTCAAAACAACCAGGGGCTGTAAGTTTATAATCCAATTTTTATCTTATTTTTCTGATATTTCTTGTTAAAAAAAAAACCTATATATGTACCATCATAGGAAGACTGATGGGATGCAGAATCCATAGACATTGGAATTACAAAAATCATGTTTATATGTGAAAAGTTCAAAGATATTAGTTATTATTAGAGATTTTATCATTCCAGGGAGGAGCTTGTGAATTATGTGAATTTGTTGTTCAAGCTGTTGATCAATATATTGAACAAAATAAATCAGAGGCAGCCATTAATGCAACTTTATATAAAATCTGTAATAAATTACCTGATATTATTAAATCTACAGTAAGTTATTTATTATATTCTATAAACATTATATAAAATCTGTAATAAATTACCTGATATTATTAAATCTACAGTAAGATATTTATTATATTCTATAAACTTGTTATAAAATCTATAATAAATTTCCTGATATTTTTAAATCTACAGTAAGTTATTAATTATATTCTTTAAACATTATATTAAATCTATAATAAATTACCTGATATTATTAAATCTACAGTAAGTTATTTATTATATTCTATAAACATTATATAAAACCTAGAATGAATTAACTGATATTATTAAACATACAGTAAGTTATTAATTATATTCTATAAACTTTATATAAAATCTGTAATAAATTACCTGATATTATTAAATCTACAGTAAGTTATTTATTATATTCTATAAACATTATCTAAAATCTATAATAAATTATCTTATATTATTAAATCTACAGTAAGTTATTTATTATATTCTATAAACTTTATATAAAATCTATAATAAATTATCTGATATTATTAAATCTACAGTAAGTTATTATATTCTATAAACATTATATCAAATCTGTAATAAATTACCTGATATAATTAAATCTACAGTAAGTTATTTATTATATTCTTTAAACATTATATTAAATCTATAAGTTATTTAATATATTCTATAAACTTTATATAAAATCTATAATAAATTATCTGATATTATTAAATCTACAGTAAGTTATTATATTCTATAAACATTATATCAAATCTGTAATAAATTACCTGATATAATTAAATCTGCAGTAAGTTATTTATTATATTTTATAAATTTTATATAAAATCTATAAGTTATTTATTATATTCTATAAACTTTATATAAAATCTATAATAAATTATCTGATATTATTAAATCTACAGTAAGTTATTATATTCTATAAACATTATATCAAATATGTAATAAATTACCTGATATTATTAAATCTACAGTAAGTTATTTATTATATTCTATAAACTTTATATAGAATCTATAATGAATTATCTGATATTATTAAATCTACAGTAAGTTATTATATTCTATAAACATTATATCAAATCTGTAATAAATTACCTGATATTATTAAATCTACAGTAAGCTATTTATTATATTTTATAAACTTTATATAAAATCTATAATAATATACCTGATATTATTAAATCTACAGTAAGTTATTTATTATATTCTTTAAACATTATATGAAATCTATAATAAATTACCTGATATTATTAAATCTACAGTAAGTTATTTATTATATTCTGTAAACTTTATATGAAATCTGTAATAAATTACCTGATAAATCTACAGTGAGTTATTTATTATATTCTATAAACTTTATATAAAATCTATAATAAATTACCTGATATTATTAAATCTACAGTAAGTTATTTATTATATTCTTTAAACATTATATTAAATCTATAAGTTATTTATTATATTCTATAAACTTTATATAAAATCTATAATAAATTATCTGATATTATTAAATCTACAGTAAGTTATTATATTCTATAAACATTATATAAAATCTATAATAAATTACCTGATATTATTAAATCTACAGTAAGTTATTTATTATATTCTGTAAACTTTATATAAAATCTATAATAAATTACCTGATATTATTAAATCTACAGTAAGTTATTTATTATATTCTATAAACATTATATAAAATCTATAATAAATTACCTGATATTATTAAATCTACAGTCAGTTATTTATTATATTCTGTAAACTTTATATAAAATCTGTAATAAATTACCTGATATTATTAAATCTACTGTAAGTTATTTATTATATTCTATAAACTTTATAAAAAATCTGTAATAAATTACCTGATATTATTAAATCTACAGTAAGTTATTTATTTCATTCTATATAATATATATTATGATATAAATTTCTACCTAAATTAAGTATTTGAAATTATTAAATCTACAATAACTTTCATTCTTATCAGTTGTTTTGATTCTCTTTTAGTGTTTAGGATTTATTCCTGATTTGGTTCAAGTTTTAGCTCAAGGTTTAGATCCTAAAGAAGCCTGTACTAAAATTCATCTGTGTACTGGTAAGATATATTGTCTGTAAAACTAAAATATTGAGATCTATTTTGGGTGTTTCTGAAGAAGGCAGTAAGCCAAAACGTCAAATAACAGGACAATAATATAGCTAAAATATATGTTTATAATGCTTAAATTATCCTGAAGAAAGTACGAAATAAATTTTTTATCCCAATAGTAAGATTATTCCTAATATTATATCTTTTTCTTACTATTTTTATTAAGGTCCATATTATGTATTTTAATTTTCATAGGTTATCTTATTGATCAAAACAAAAAAACTAAAGAAGAAGTTTCCAAGAAATCAACAGCAGTAAGTCTTCTTGACTTCTACATAACATAAGTTTTACTGATTTACATTGTGAATAGATTTTATTTGATACCCACAGGATTTGACACTAATTAAGAAAATGTCTAAAGGGAGCATTTTTGATAAGTTTTGATCAATTTAAAAATAATTACCATTCTCATATCATTTGGTTATGAACTCAATCTAAAATATTTTCAAATATTTCAGGGAGGAGCTTGTGAGTTATGTGAATTTGTTGTTCAAGCTGTTGATCAATACATTGAACAAAATAAATCAGAGGCAGCCATTAATGCAACTTTATATAAAATATGTAATAAATTACCTGATATTATTAAATCTACAGTAAGTTATTAATTATATTCTACAAATATTATATAAAATCTGTGATTAATTTGCTGATATTATTAAATCTTCAGTAGGTTATTTATTATATTCTACAAACATTAAATAAAATCTTTAATGAATTACCTGATATTATTAAATCTACAGTCAGTTATTTATTATGTTCTGTAAACTTTATATAAAATCTGTAATAAATTACCTGATATTATTAAATCTACTATAAGTTATTTATTATATTCTGTAAACTTTATATAAAATCTGTAATAAATTACCTGATATTATTAAATCTACAGTAAGTTATTTATTATATTCTATAAACTTTATAAAAAATCTGTAATAAATTACCTGATATTATGAAATCTACAGTAAGTTATATATTATATTCTATAAACTTTATATAAAATCTATAATAAATTACCTGATATTATTAAATCTACAGTAAGTTATTTATTATATTCTATAAACTTTATATAAAATCTATAATAAAGTACCTGATATTATTAAATCTACAGTAAGTTATTTATTATATTCTGTAAACTTTATATGAAATCTGTAATAAATTACCTGATAAATCTACAGTAAGTTATTTATTATATTCTGTAAACTTTATATAAAATCTATAATAAATTACCTGATATTATTAAATCTACAGTAAGTTATTTATTATATTCTGTAAACTTGATATAAAATCTGTAATAAATTACCTGATATTATTAAATCTACAGTAAGTTATTTATTTCATTCTATATAATATATATTATGATATAAATTTCTACCTAAATTAAGTATTTGATATTGTAAAAAATCTACAATAACTTTCATTCTTATCAATTGTTTTGATTCTCTTTCAGTGTTTAGGATTTATTCCTGATTTAGTTCAAGTTTTAGCTCAAGGTTTAGATCCTAAAGAAGCCTGTACTAAAATTCATCTGTGTACTGGTAAGTCATATTGTCTCTAAAACTAAAATATATGTTTTTAATGCTTAAATTATCCTGAAGAAAGTACGAAATAAAATTTTTAACCCAATAGTAAGATTATTCCTATTATTATATCTTTTTCTTACTATTTTTATTAAAGGTCCATATTATGTATTTTAATTTTCATAGGTTATCTTATTGATCAAAACAAAAAAACTAAAGAAGAAGTTTCCAAGAAATCAACAGCAGTAAGTCTTCTTGACTTCTTACATAACATAAGTTTTACTGATTTAGATTGAGAATAGATTTTATTTGATAACCACAGGATTTGACACTAATTAAGAGAATATCTGAAGGGAGCATTTTTGATAAGTTAAGTTATAATTAATCAATTTAAAAATCATTACCATTCTCATATCATCTGCTTATGAACTCTATCTAAAATATTTTCAAATATTTCAGGGAGGAGCTTGTGAATTATGTGAATTTGTTGTTCAAGCTGTTGATCAATATATTGAACAAAATAAATCAGAGGCAGCCATCAATGCAACATTATATAAAATCTGTAATAAATTACCTGATATTATTAAATCTACAGTAAGTTATTAATTATATTCTACAAATATTATATAAAATCTGTGATAAATTACCTGATATTATTAAATCTTCAGTAGGTTATTTATTATATTCTACAAACATTATATAAAATCTATAATAAATTACCTGATGTTATTAAATCTACAGTCAGTTATTATATTCTATAAACATTATATAAAATCTGTAATAAATTACCTGATATTATTAAATCTACAGTAAGTTATTATATTCTATAAACATTATATAAAATCTGTAATAAATTACCTGATGTTATTAAATCTACAGTAAGTTATTTATTATATTCTATAAACTTTATATAAAATCTGTAATAAATTACCTGATATTATTAAATCTACTGTAAGTTATTTATTATATTCTATAAACTTTATATAAAATCTGTAATAAATTACCTGATATTATTAAATCTACAGTAAGTTATTTATTATATTCTATAAACATTATATAAAATCTGTAATAAATTACCTGATATTACTAAATCTACAGTAAGTTATTTATTATATTCTATGAACTTTATATAAAATCTATAATAAATTATCTTATATTATTAAATCTACAGTAAGTTATTTATTATATTCTACAAACATTATATAAAATCTGTTATAAATATCCTGATATTATTAAATCTACAGTAAGTTATTTATTATATTCTATACACTTTATATAAAATCTGTAATAAATTACCTGATGTTATTAAATCTACAGTAAGTTATTTATTATATTCTATAAACTTTATATAAAATCTATAATAAATTATCTTATATTATTAAATCTACAGTCAGTTATTTATTATATTCTATAAACATTACATAAAATCTATAATAAATAACCTGATATTATTAAATCTACAGTAAGTTATTTATTATATTCTATAAACTTTATATAAAATCTATAATAAATTATCTTATATTATTAAATCTACACTAAGTTATATATTATATTCTACAAACATTATATAAAATCTGTAATAAATTACCTGATATTATTAAATCTACAGTAAGTTATATATTATATTCTATAAACATTATATAAAATTTGTAATAAATAACCTGATATTATTAAATCTACAGTAAGTTATTTATTATATTCTATAAACATTATATAAAATCTATAATAAATAACCTGATATTATTAAATCTACAATAAGTTATTTATTTCATTCTATATAATATATATTATGATATAAATTTCTACCTAAATTAAGTATTTGATATTATTAAATCTACAATAACTTTCATTCTTATCAGTTGTTTTGATTCTCTTTCAGTGTTTAGGATTTATTCCTGATTTGGTTCAAGTTTTAGCTCAAGGTTTAGATCCTAAAGAAGCCTGTACTAAAATTCATCTGTGTACCGGTCAGTTATGAAATATTTGTTTATTGAAATAAATAGATTTTTATTATTTAATTATATTATTTATTTCTAGTATAAGAATCTTTTTAGGATCATTTCATAGATGATCTCGATAAATTTATATAAAATCAGATATTTAAAGGAGGTGGTTCTTTTTTGATAGTGTATGTGTTTTAAAAACGATTGTTCAAAATATATTTGACATGTTAAATTTATTGTTTTAGGAACTACAAGCAATGAAAGAAAGGTTGAGAATGAAATCAAGAATTTAGAACTGCAAGCTGTAAGTCACATGAATACTACTTCAGATGATTTGTTGTTGCCAAAAATTCCTGAATACTTGTAATTTTATGAGAATTGTGTATGTCAGCTCATACCGTTACCTTTATCCAAATGAAGGCACTATAACATATTTGGCATATTTCTATTAAATATAACAAACTTCACAAGTTCACATTAGAAATTACTCAAATACTGATAAAGATATTGGTAGCACCTTTATCAAATATTTGGTGCATGTATAGTTTATGGCACATCTACTTAAAACTCACTCAATAATATGTGACATTAGATATGATATTATTTTCATTTTTATAGAATCCAGAATGTGATGTTTGTAAATTTGTAGTTCAGATTCTAGATTCGGTTATTGGTGAGAATAAAACAGAAAAATCAGTGAATTCAACATTATTTAAAATTTGCAATTCATTACCCGATGATATTAAGAAAATGGTATTATTTTTTAAACTTATTAATTTGAAAACATTGATTATTATGTAAAATAACAGATACAACAAATTGGAAATAACTGAGAATTGGTTTGAGATTACTATCATGATATCCCTGTGAATAACATATATTATTTTTGAGAGGGAATTTGACTCTATCTTTGACTAAAGATAGAAACTAAAATCATAAAAACTTCTGGCTTTGTATTATATAGTATTTGTTATAGACATAGTTTCATTTATTTTCACTGCAGTGTTATTCAATTGCACCAAACTTGGCTAAAGTATTAACTGAAGAATTTGATCCAATTAGAGCTTGTGTTGCTATAAAACTCTGTGAAGGTAAATGTTATACCTATCTAGTATACTCTTCAATTCCTTACATTACTAAATATTATATATATTCCCCTTGATATAATTACAAACAAATATAGGCCTACGTAAAAAAATACTTTTCATTAGTTTTATAGAATTGAACAAAACTTGTTTTATTTTGTTGAAACATTTTGTGATAAGTCCCCAATTTAGTCATAAGTCACACACAATAAATGCCTGTGATAAATTACCATATAATGATTTTGTAAAACTCACTCATTCATTCTGTTCATTAGATCCAAATAAACCAGTTGTTGAAGCTCCATCTTTACTCAAACCTAAAGCAACAGAAGTTAAATATACTCAAAATCAGGTCAGAATTGAAGAAAATAGCTTCTTAATCTATCCATGGCAGTGATTATTTTGAATTATTGTGTTGTATTTTTTAGTGTTAACCCAATCATTGCAGCAAACTTGTATAGTCATTAATTGAAACGCTCCTTATATGGATGTAAAATGCTGGCTACTGGCCTCTTTGAAACACTATCATAAAAATTTATGAAAATTATAATAAATTGTAAGATGATAATCAAATTGACACTTTATTGAAAAAGGAGTATTATTCAAGATATTGCTTTTGACTGACTGTACAAATTGGCTCTCATACCTCAGTTTTGATCTTCCAAATTTGAAATTGTTTGCAGTGATGTTTTTTTTATAGGAAATACCATCTTGTCTATTTTAGGCAGGAGGAGCTTGTGAGTTATGTGAATTTGTTGTTCAAGCTGTTGATCAATATATTGAACAAAATAAATCAGAGGCAGCCATTAATGCAACTTTATATAAAATCTGTAATAAATTACCTGATATTATTAAATCTACAGTAAGTTATTATATTCTATAAACATTATATAAAATCTGTAATAAATTACCTGATATTATTAAATCTACTGTAGGTTATTAATTATATTCTACAAACATTATATAAAATCTGTAATAAATTACCTGATATTATTAAATCTACAGTAAGTTATTAATTATATTCTATAAACTTTATATAAAATCTGTAATAAATTACCAGATATTATTAAATCTACAGTAAGTTATTTATTATATTCTATAAACTTTATATAAAATCTGTAATAAGTTATCTGATATTATTAAATCTACAGTAAGTTATTTATTATATTCTATAAACTTTATATAAAATCTATAATGAATCACCTGATATTATTAAATCTACAGTAAGTTATTTATTATATTCTATAAACTTTATATAAAATCTGTAATAAATTACCTGATATTATTAAATCTACAGTAAGTTATTATATTCTATAAACATTATATAAAATCTATAATAAATTACCTGATATTATTAAATCTACAGTAAGTTATTATATTCTATAAACATTATATAAAATCTGTAATAAATTACCTGATGTTATTAAATCTACAGTAAGTTATTTATTATATTCTATAAACTTTATATAAAATCTGTAATAAATTACCTGATATTATTAAATCTACAGTAAGTTATTTATTATATTCTATAAACTTTATATAAAATCTATAATGAATCACCTGATATTATTAAATCAATTATATTTTCTGAGCTATTTCAAATTTATTTTCAGTGTTTAGGATTTATTCCTGAATTGGTTCAAGTTTTAGCTCAAGGTTTAGATCCTAAAGAAGCCTGTACTAAAATTCACCTGTGCTCTGGTAAGTAGAAATTCTGAAAATATAAAAGTATTCAAAATTTACATGAAATGAAATGAAAATGAAATGAATGGAGTTTTATGTCCTACTCTTCTGCATCTTGTGGGCTAATGAAGACGGGCAACGCCATGCAGGGTGCCATGAGGGAAATTTTGCCAGGACAGCGGCATTAGCCTGCTGTTTTTCGATTTCCAACTGTCGAGGGATCTTTAACGTGCACAGCCTGTAGCACACGGGGCCTCGGTTTATTGTCCCATCCGAACAACTAGACGCTTTTTCCATGTCAGCCTCTCTTACCTGCATCACTGATGGGTAAACTGGGTTGAAACAAAATTTACATGAGACAGAACCAAAATATGCATAGGATGAAACAGAAAGAAACAAAATACATAGGAAACAACCAGATATAACCAAGCAAACATGGAAATTAATGCTACTTCTAATGGTTTTTTGATGTAAAATTTGATTACAAATTTATTTCAGGTAATTTGAATGTTCACAATCATCATGAAGACTCTTTGAAGACAAATCCGATAAAGGTAGATCATTAATAAATACAAAATGGCAATATTTAAATACTGATATCTATTTCAAATGTATTGAACATGAAAAAAACTGTTAAAAAACTGCAACAGAAAGAAATAGAAAGAAATAGTGCCTAGTGGCATTATTTATCCGTTTGTCTCCTGTTATAAGAATATTTGTTTTGTTTTAGGGAGGAGGTTGTGATTTATGTCAGTTTGTTGTACAGACAATAGATCAGTTTGTCAGGGAAAATAAATCAGAAGCTGCAATCAATTCAACGTTATATAAAATCTGTAACAAGTTGCCTGATCCTTTGAAAACTACAGTAAGTAGGGTCTATACTTTAATGAAATAATTTTGTCACTAAATGAAGTATAAAATTTCAGCAATGAGAGAAAGATTCTGTTGACTGTGGTGCCAGATATTTTTTAAATTTAATTTGTATTCGGACAAAGAATAAACGAATCATATTATTCTCTTAATTCCAGTGTTTAACTTTTGCACCAAATTTGGTCAAAGTTTTAGCTGAAGGTTTAGATCCTAAAGAGGCTTGTACTAAGATTCATCTTTGTGATGGTAAGTGAATTGTTTATTGCTGTTTAATGTATATTTCTTGTTTTGTTTTGATGTTTTGTTTTCAATGAAAAGATATTACATACTGAAAATTTTGTAACCACAGACTCAGGACTCTCTGTACAGCTCAGTGGATGTTGCAGCAGGTTAAATATCTTTGTTTTGATAGCTTTGATATGTAGTTTATCTTGTTAGAATATTTGTTTGTGTATGTGTGGAATTGGTTTTAATATAATATGCAAATGTTTAGCAAGTGAAATACACAACCTACATACAGGCATATTTGTTAAGAATTTTCATATCGCTCTTGATACAAAAGCATCGGGTCATTGCTAAATTACTCATCGTAACAATAGTTCAATTCAAGAAATAGTAATAAATTGTATTATAACAAAAATAAAAGTCAAAAGGTTTTTAAAATGATTATTCAAATGTTCCAGTGTAAATCTTTTGAACCTGAGTTGATCAAAGCATTAGAAAGTGGACTAGATCCAGAAAAAGCATGTTCAGATATACATGTATGTTCCAGTGGTAAGTGAAGCAATTTTGAGTCAGTGTTCTTATTGGTTGGAGGTTAAAAATGTTGGCCATAAGGGAGGCAAAAACTATGACCGATCTAAGTACAAGATTGAGGAACCAACTAACCAAGCAAGATAATATTTAGAACCGTGTTTTGATCTGATTGCATGAATCAGCATTAAATTCCCTTTGTGCTGTGATTCTTCAAAATGCTATAGTAGCCTACAGCAGTAAAATTTTAAAAAGCTAGTAGACACCGCTTCAATATTTCAATCATATTCTTTTAATAGATGAGATAGAGAAGCCAAGGTTTGCATCATGTGATATTTGTAAAACTGAAATGAAGATAATTTTTCCTGAGGTAACTTTATTTTATCTAGATATAGGTCTAATATAATCACACCATTTACTTATGTTATTAAAAGCCCCCAAAAAGCCAGATTAAAGTTGAGATTAATGGTTGTGTACATTTGTATATTCCACATGGGGTGGATATATGTGATCATGCATCATCTGTTATCTGTTGTTTCCATGATTATGATCAGCCTCAATGCCCCAGTTTCAAATTTCTTATCATTGTGTTATTAAATGTCTAATGCTTTACCATTCTGTTACCCTTACTCTGTTTCTAAACCTAATTTTTAAACACTACTGATCAGCCTCAGTATACGTATGTATGTGTATTGATGACTGTTATTTTGAGTTATTGACCCTGCTTTTGTAAAAGGTGGAGAACAATATTTAGATTTTTGTCTCTGACTGTTATAAAAATGGTTTTATTCTCCTCTTATCTAGGATTATAAAAAATGGTGTTCACCAGATTGTGAAGAGAAATCTGAATCTGAAATTGTTCAACCACAACCACTTGTATCAAAGAAGGGCTTTACCCTCAAAGAAGAACCAAAGGAAAAGGTAAGGAAATTATCTTTGCAGTTTATTGTGTTCAGTATAAAAATAAACAGGAATATATTGATGAATATCTATTTGCTGGAATGCCAACGACTACTTAAGACCCAGATACATGTTTCAAATGACTACTTTTGTAGATTATAGATTATTAAACTGAGATATTTTTTCTGCAAATCAGCACGTTTCATCTGTAATTCAGGATTGAATTTTCAACATTTAAATATGAAAATATTATGATACATGTAGGTTCCAGAAAACATGTTCATACTTTTGTTTTATTGAAATATGTTAAAATTATAATTTTATATGATTGATTTTTCTTGCTCAGGAAAATGGAGCTGGATGTGAACTATGTAAATTAATAGTACAGGAGGTTGATACCTATGTTAAAGATAATAAATCAGAAGCAGCGATTAATGCTACATTATATAAAGTTTGTAATTCACTGCCTGCTTCATTCAAATTATTGGTGAGTAGGTCCAGTATATGATGAACCTTGTACATACAGTGTTCAGATCTTCAATATGTTTCAATTTGGTAATGTTTTGATGACCACTTGACTTAAGAAATAAGGTTTGTCTCTAATTATAGCATAGAAACAATGTACTTTTCATCTGTCAATAAACAAATATATATATGTCATGGTCTTTCAGTGTTTGACTTATATACCAGAATTAGAAAAAGCTCTCAAGAATGGTTTAGACCCTGAAAAGGCTTGTGAAGAAATTCATGTTTGTAAAAACAGTAAGTGAATTTCTATTATACTATTATAATATCAATGTAGATGTCCTACTCTTATTTTTGTATCTCCTATCCTCTCATTTTTAAGCCTACAATATTAACCTAAAGAAAGTAACTGTTTCACAGGAAATGTATTCCTACAAAGATGACCATCTGTTACAAAGGACCTGTTACATCATAATCCCAATGAAATGGATTTTGATCAGTTGTATCCATAATGTATTTTGTAGATACATTTTTGAGACTGGTAAGAAGAAGTGTAAATTTGTCGTTTAATGAAGTGAAATGTGATTTATGTAAAGATATTGTCAGTTCTATTGATACTGATGTTTATAAAGATGAGGTAAGAACTGTTCATTGAATTGTAGTTTTGTTTGAACTTTATGTACACCAATATGGGATATATGATGAAGGCCACAAAAGTTCTTCTTTACTCCAAAAAGTACATTTCTAGCACAACTTAAAAAGCAAAGATTTGATAAATTTGGTCTGAAACTCCATGAAAAAAGAGAAAAGTTTTGATTTACATACTTCTTTCAAATAGTGAAGATTTGACTAAGATTGTGCTCATGGCCTGTATAAACAAAAATGTTTTAGAATGTGGTTTACCTTTAACTGTGATTCTTCAGTAAAACATTTTGAAGATTTATTTTGATTTAAACTCATGGAGCCCACTTCATTCATATAATATGTTAAAAGTCTCATTTGAAGCACTGCACATTACATTATAAAATAATGGAATCTTGTTATGTTATTTGAACCCAGATAACAGATTAGAATCATGACCATGAGATGAAAAGTATTCACCTTTTTTCTGCCAGTCTTTTGTTTAAAACACTGGTTATAGTGGTATAAACTTGAAATAGTTTAAACTCTCAGCTTTGTGAGTAGGATTCAGGAGAGTAGGACTACAGTAAAGCCAATAACAGATGTCCCAGTGTTCAGTTGTTGTTGCTATGAATGCAGAAAAGAACAACTTCAGGAAGGGAATAAAATCTTTACTCATCTTTCTTTGTCTGAGTGAGGCATTTGCTCAGTCGATTACATTGGTCCAGGGTTTAAAAAATGGAAGGTGGTGATGTTACAGTAATTTTCACAATTCTATATATAACTATGCCTGTAGAGTGAATATTATTATTAAATTATATAGGATGTAGTAAAGACAGCAGTGGATGATATCTGCAACAGATTTCCTGAACCAGTCAAAGATGAGGTAAATAAATTTTAGTTCTTTTAAAATAACTGGACATAACATTATAGATGGTCATTTCAAAACAATATTTGCTATATAATGTCTATTTAAATACAAGTTTTAAAACATCACCTTATCAAGAGATTTAATATTCCTATAACATTTGACTAATGAAAGACCAGCTTTAAATACACCAGTCAAAATATTCTATTACATCACAATCACCATCAATCTGATTCAAATACATATCCAGATACAATACAGTACAATGTATGTCACTGTTTAACAATGAATATCCAAGAATTCCTTATACAGTGCCAACAGTTAAAACTCTGAATTGACCTGGAATACTTAAAAAAGTAATACATATAAAAGTGAATTCATTAAATGAAATTATCACCTGGTAAAGCTAATATGTATTGTAAATGAATATATATTTTTTTAATGTAACCATTATGTAATATGGCATATTTAATTAACAGTAGTGGAATAAAACAAGTGCTTGGTATTTGTTTCAGTGTCGACAAGCTGTTGATCCAAATTGGAAGAACTTGTGGAATGATGTTTTTAAGAATATTGCTGCACCAGAAAATCTGTGTCATCTGTTAACTCTTTGTAAAACTAAGTGATTTTCACATAAACAGGCAGTCACTCATTGTTCAATTGAGCAAAATTTCTATCTTTAATATATCAACTAATTAATAAATATTATATACAAATAAACTAGAGTATTGTCTTCAATAAAATTCATTCACACTTCAAACTTTCTCCTATATACACTCTCTATACATTCTCTCTACATATCTTACAAGTTACAATCTTTATCAAAAATCAGTGACCTTCTAAATGTACTATTGGAACAGTAAGGTTATGAAAAGATTCATCTACAATTTCACAAAGCAATCTGCAAGTTTAATGTCATTACTAACATTTCAGTCCTTGCTTCTTTTAGGTTAAAAAAACATAAAGATCATTAGAACCAAAAGTGTCTTTTTTAATCATGGAAAGGTGATATATATGCAATGAAATTTATGTCTTAAATAATCAAAATTCTTTGAAAACTTCTTATACAATGAAAATCTTGTGGATTATGGATAGGGTTGAAACATGCAAATTATGTAATTAATGAAATAAAAAATGCAAAATTTACAGATAAATTATGAAAAATTGAAACCTGTCAAAGACTCTATCAATTTGGGGAATTGAAGGTGCTTTACTAGCTATGCCCTTATTTAATGACATGGAGGTCCATGGTTGATTCCTGGTAGAACCTTGTGCCAATTTGTATGTACATTTGAATTAATCATCTAATATTTGAAATTTGACATCCCTAGTTAAACATGAGTGTATACATGGAACAATTTTACATTTTTCATAATCTGTATCTTCAACAACATTACTTGTCTCAAAATCTAATGCCATTTGATTTGCCACTCTTGATAATATTTGAAAAAAGTTATGTTTTCTATTATAGATTTGAAATTCATCACATAGACAGGATACAAATATTGAGCCACCCTTTCTTGCATAAGCTGCATATCCTGAAATTAAAAATGGATATGGAATAGAAATGATGA
Organism: Lottia gigantea; assembly: GCF_000327385.1. Classification (NCBI taxonomy): domain Eukaryota; kingdom Metazoa; phylum Mollusca; class Gastropoda; family Lottiidae; genus Lottia; species Lottia gigantea. The sequence goes on along the minus strand of NW_008709715.1, from coordinate 2,116,577 downwards.
CATATGTTAACATCAACACAGTTAATTGTTTTTTTCATATACATGCTACTCTACAGTCATAGATAACACAAAGGCATGGGAAGTAACTTTGATACCGAAATTCATACATATTATCTATACGAAAAGTGTTGAAAAAAAATTGAAAATACATGTAGTTTGTCAATGTGTTACCCAATTACAAATGTAAAAGCAATTATTTACTGAAGCTATCAATGATATATTTACACTGATTGACTTGATTCTCCATAAATATTTATAGTAACTAATTTATAGTTGAAATACATTCCAAGACTTCTGTGCTTTATCAGATATGTTAATTGTGCAATGTCATGCATAGCGAGTCTCTATATAACATGAACAGTACACCTTTAACATCACATTAAAAATATTTTTACATCTAAAGAGTACCTGGTGGAGAAGCAAACATAACCATTGAATCTGAGTAACATGGTGTAGGGTAAGTAAATGTAGTTACTGGTGGAGAATAATCACCTGACGTAGCTTCAATATAGGTCTCCTTAATCAATTAAAATATAATAATATACAAATTTCGTTTAGAGCAAAACATGAAAAGATAACACATTTTACCCTTTATATTCTTCTTATATTAAATTCATAATTGGTGATAATGTTTTTATTAACTTATTATGTACTAAAAAGAGCCAATTTCATAGGATCCTTTCTAATCTAATATTCTCAATCCAAATGCAAGTTGTATTCTTTTAAAAAATGAAATATTAGAAATTCTATAAAATACCTCTAATTCACTACTAATTTGTTCCACATTTGAATTGCTACTGTCTTCAACAGGTACAAGAGTTTCAGCACCTTTATCATATCCCTTACCTCGACATGCCTGTAAATACATATATTAAACACATATACAATGTCTCTTAGATGAACTTTCTAGGTAATATGTAGGACAGAGAAGGAAAGCAAACAGAATTGACATTTGCTAGATTATCTGTATTTACAGCTGGATCCACTAGAATAATGAGAAAAAAGATGTCTTATTCAATTTCATCACTTTTAGATGCTGACCATGAACAGAACCAACAATCACCATTTGATATGCTTAATACAAAATGTCGAAAACAAGGGTTTACCTGTATGAAAAACAGACGTGGCTTTCCCATTAAATCAGGACAATTATCATTATTAAATATTTTCATTACATATTCTATACTTATAGCTTGTTCGTCAACACCTAATACACTGTCTTTTCTCTCATAATCACCTGTTTCATATTGGTTACCATGACTTAATATCACACAAGCAAAACAACTAGCATCTTTATGATTAAATTTTTGTCTTGCTAAAATAAGAATGAGAATTATTAAGCACTGTTATAGTGAAAATGAAATGAGACTATAGCCTAACTCATAAAAAGATGTTTAAGGAATCGTTAAAATTGTCAAAAAAATTTAATGCTTACCCTTTCTTAATTTAACATCCATTTTTTCTCCGGACAAATTTTTAAACGTTTTTACAATAAAGCCAAGACGTTTGAATGTTTTTTTCAAATTTTCCACGTCTGCTGTACTACCATGTCTCTGACGACTTTCATGAAAATCTTTATTTTGAATGACAATCATTAAATTCTTTCCATTGTAATGTTCATATTCATGATGTGAATTTTCAGAATAATGTTCTTTTAATTTCTGTTTTACTTCCTCACATACCGAACTGAAAAATGATAATATAATCAGTAAATTTTCTATATCGCTCTACAATTGATGTATTGAGCACTATTCTATTATTATTGTCATCTGTTGATATAATGATATATTTCACTCTCGATACAACACAGGTCTACTACATTAACTAAGTTTCAAAGGAAAACATGTTAGAAGAAATAATGGTACATCATGAGAATCTGAAACTGGAATCTAAGGATCATTAATTTAGTACAAAAAAAAAATAAAATCACATATTAACATACATCAGTAGATTTGGGCGCAACAAAAATATCAAGAAATAGAGACACTAAGCAGTTTTATATTGTCTTTTACTATTAGCAATAGTTAGGTTCTAAAAAGTGGTAGCCTATATCAAAGAACACTTACCTTGTAACAACACAAAGCTTTTTAATTTTATTTTTGGCAGAAATTATTATTTTTTTTAATCCAGGCAGATTTACATCAGTTTCTAGATCTCATCACTATCAATTATCACACCAAATTTCATTCAAATCAAATGAAAAGTGTAGTCTCTGTTGTGTTCACAAACAAATTTTGACACGTTTTTCTTAAGTCAAGGGCAATAACTCAAAAACCATTCATTGAAAGATAGTCAATTTCAAACCCGTCCACAATTTCATCATTATAAATATTCACACCAAATTTCATTTAAATCAAACGAAAACTGTAGTCTCTATTGTGTTCACAAACAAATTTTGACATGTTTTTCATAAGTCAAGGGCAATAACTCAAAAACCGTTCATTGAAAGATGGTCAAATTCAAATTTGTTCAAGATCTCATTAATATACATGATCACGCTAAATATCATTAAAATCAGATAAAAACTGTTGTCTCTATTGCGTTCACAAGCCAATTATGGACCGACAGACTGATGGATGGACAGTCTGACAGGGGCGACGACAATATATACGACCACATTATAATGTGGACATATAAAAACTTCAATTAAGCAAACTAAATTCTATGGCCTTTATATCATAGATTATAACTACTCTCTGGCCACATTGAGCTCTAAATTGAATTTTTTTCTCTCATGTCACAAATATTCAAAATATGATTTTCAAGTGCATACTAATTGTCTTAGAATGCCTTTGGGTCCATGAATATATAAGTTTTGAAAATTTTGCACTTGGAATGAACACACTTCTCTCCAAGAATTTCATGTGAAAATGACACACATTTTGAACTGAAAATCTCCCTCTGTAAAGTCATAGTTTCAAATAATTTTGTTTTAATGGTTGGCATTTTCATCAACCTAAAGACAATCTAAGACTCTCAGCAATATTTGGAGATTAATATTTCAATTCATACAAAAATGATAGCCAAAATGTGATTTAGAACTTGATGTGGCCAGAGAGTACATATCCACTACTTTACCTTCTCTATCTTCAAACTCAGAATCACTTGAATCAACATCACCTTCTTCATCAGACACCATCCAATTTGTCTCATCAAAACTTTCAATTCTTTCTTCTGCCATTATAATAACTGAAACATCATTGACACATTGACATGTGATTAAAACTTTCAAAAAATACATATTTCTTTTTCTATGGGTTCTATCTCTGAAAGCTTCTAAGAAGACATGTAGGCCTATGAAACTTGATATTCAGAATAACTTTGTAATGGAGAATGAGTTAACACACAGTATGTAAATGAAAGGAAATATTATAGTTGTATCAGATATTTGTATTTTCAAAATGAGCACTTTGAAATGAAAGGAAATTTAAATATTTGACAATTAGAAAATAGCTTTCAAACAAATTGTCAGTAGTGAACCCTTTCTTAAAATACTTTTTTTTTTCATACTAACAAAACTTATAACATCTATTATAGTTAAATATCGTAGGTACAAAATTACTCTCCAACATCAGAGAGCTCAGAGTCTAATTTTCACTTGAATTATATAGTATGCAAAATAAAATGTCATGCTGATTTTGTATTTGCACTTTCTCCCATATAAATTTCCAGTGCTAATGGCCAACTGATTTTTACTGGAGATTTTCTTCTGCAAAATAATATTTCAAAATTATAATTGTTGTTTTGGTTTGCATTTCACCAACCTAAATGAAATCAAATACCAATTCATACAAAAATGATAATCAAAATGAAATTGTGGTTGGACAGCAATTTATATCATATCAAATAAGCTTGATATACATGTATACAAAAAGATTAAGAAACCTGATGATCCATTAACATAGGGAAGTCACACTTCATAACTTACCATAACAAATACCGGTCTATGAGTGGTTAAAATGTTAAGTCAAATCAGGCTAATAGTCTTCTCAGTTCACTATTCCACAGTTGCTTGTCATTAAACAATCCTTTTTATGAAATGTCATGTCAATTTATAAATAGCATCTCAAAAATTCCAATTTTTTATTTAGCTGATGACCAAAAATTCATCTTAAAAACTCAAGTGTTCATTCTCAAAACACTGATTTCAGCTTAAATACAGTTTATACTGACATCCTTTAACATGAATATCCGTTTGACTCATTAATTGATATATCAATGGTGTCAAGTGTCTGGGATGTTATTCATTAATTTGTGTCTCGATTATCCAGTGAAACAAACTGTTTTACACTATCCATTATACATTGTCTATTACAACCTCACAGCTTTGTCATCTTGTAGTTGATCATGAAAGTTTTAGTTATCAGAACATTTAAAATGATAAGATCAACAAATATTTTGCTCTTTTGGGCCCAAATATTATCAAACAATTTTTGCTAGCCTTCATTTGAATCTTAGATTTATCTATGAAAGTGTGCAAAGAGGATGTCCCAAAAATAAATGAATACAATAAGATTATATGAAATGAAATTTTATTCTTCAATATGAGTAGACAGATTAAAAATTTATTTAAAAATATAAAAAAAATGTAAATAAATAAAGAGAAAAATTAAATCTAACTGAAATATATATAATATTTCTTCTTAATATGTTAAAGGTATACTGCCTCTTAGGATGACTAAAAAATTGAAATTTTTAATCTTGGTTAAAATAAGTCATTGATCATCAGTCGAGTTACATGGTGTCAAAAATATAACAGAATCCTTCAATATCCAATAAATTCATAAAACTAATTATAATTCATTAAAATAAGTAATTTTGAAACATGTTTAGAAGCGTGTTTCAATAATTATTTAATTTAATAGATATAATATATATAATTTAATTTAGAGGGCTGGGATCATGCTTGCACTCTTGTTTTCAAACATTTCACCTTGTCCTTATTTTTGATTCAATCAATAGGGCCTACTGAAGAATACTAATATCAAATTGTTTTTGGGCCCCTAAATTTGAAATATCAGGCACCATTTCTAGAATTATCCATAATTATAGATTGTTAATTTTAACTGTGTCATGTAGGCCTATGATCAATTTAATGAAATTACCAGGCTTAAAGCTTATTTGAAAAAAAAAAAAGAAAAAAACAATCAATTTGGAGTTTCAAATCACGAATTCATGCGCTTTGGAAAAATCTCCAGATTTTTCAAGGCAAATCTCCAGATTTTTTTTCCTGACCTGTACACATGTATGTATATCGTTTTATCTACAGATTTTATTCTGTAGTCATTGTACCTGGTTAGTCCAACTGATGAATAGGCTATATACATTTGCTGACCAAGTTTGAGACTTTAAAGTTTAAGTTCATTCTAAGAGGTAGTATACTGGAACCAATAAGTAAATGTTTTTCTTATATATTTATCGTGTTACAAATAACACATACAAAATTATTTACCCTATGAGATTTTTCTATATAAAAATATTTAAGTAAATCAACTTCACAACCAAACAGGCAGCAGAAACAGAATTCAAATAGTCATTATAAACAGTATTAAACAATATAAACTAGAACATCAAACAGGCTTAATAAAAATCTATCTACAGTCAAAATTCCATTTTCCACACTTTTTTTTGTTTGTTACCAATAAATTTATCTAGTAATGAGTAATGATAAAAGTTAAAGAGGACATGTCAATCAATGTTCAATTCCAACTCTTTCCTCTTCAACATTTACAACAGAGAAAATAATTTTAAAACCTACATATAAAATAAAGGACAAATCAAGCATAGGAAGCCAATTGTAGCCATTTACTACCTGAAATGGGCCACAAGAGAGTGAAGGGAAATATATCCTTCATTTTTATAACCCTATATTTGTGAACTTCTTTTTGTCTTCTTGCTTTTCCCTCCATTTTCATAGATGAGGAAAGTGTATACTTACAAGGCAATGAATTTACTCACAGCCTCTCATTCATTTGAGATTAGTAAAGGGCAAGAACTGACTTCCACAGGATGGTAATGTACTGTTAAAAGATATCTGATAATGATGTAGTGTATGTTAATATCTTTGCGTATAACACCAATAATAATTTCACTCTGCTCTAGTGAAATAGTATGATAATAGTTAAAACACATGATTACTGGCTGAGACTATCATTTCAGCTATTTGTAGCTTTTAACAGAATTAAAATCCACCATCATAAATACAAAAATTTTTGGATTACCAATTTCAAACCTACATCATTGACTTCCATGGTAATCAGTTCTTATTCAAATTAAGTGTATAGTGTTAAACTTGATCAGCCAATAAAATGAATTATGAAATGGATTTAATTCTTAACTACAGTGGCTCTAACAAGCCATCAGTTGCAAAAATATAAAATACATCTTGAGCATTGTTTAAAGATTGTCATTTCTTCTTAGGATGAAAATAGATATCCTTTGTTAACATGGACATAATACAAGGAATGGTGACACAACCATCAATATTTAGATTCTTCTTATTCTTTGATTTATAATTCATTGCCATTTCATATGAAACATGAGTTAACATTTGTTGAAAGGTTTTTGACCGTAGGGAGTTTTGTAATACATAAGTTAAAGATTTTATAAACCATGTACCACTCTCTCTTCTGAATGCATAGTAACCTAGAATACAAGAAAAAGAATAAATTAATTTTCTGAATGTTACATTTGTATAACATTAGTGATCATCACATCCAAATCTACTAGTGTTATAACGGTTAATCACTTGACCGATTCTGGGTAGGGATTCTGGGTAGGATTTCATGGTAAGCGGGTCTGATTTGAGATGATCTGTTAACTGCCATTTTTATCAGAAATTGAAAGAAGACATTGTGACCTAGTAAATAAACGCCTAAACTTGTGTTGTTTTTGTTCATTGAATAATTGAGAGGTTTATGGTAATGGGTATCAATTATCATATCACGTGTTGGAAGAATTGCGTTGATTTTTGTGGTCAAGATTATAAAGCCTGAAACCAACAATGCACGATATACTGGTCCAAAGTAGGTACTCAAAGTTCCAAATTTTTTAACAGGTGTTCCACGTTACTATATATAACTCAGTGACCAAGATGAGGTTCTTCTTTGCGTTTTAAAAATGCCACATTGTAACAATGATAATTGTGATAAAATACGAAACAAAGAATGGTAACCATATTTCCATATAATGACCCAAACCATTTTACCTTGATCTTGAAGCGAGGTCATTGATGGTGATTCATCAGCAGAATTGATATCAGCTATCTTTTGTTTTCATGTCATTTTAGATTGGGTATGGACAAACAAATAATAATTACCTGGTGGTGAAGCAAACATAACTAATGAATCAGTATAACATGGACTAGGTGTTGTTATAAGACTATCTAATCCTTTTTTATACTTTATAAAATCTTCTTCTTCATCTGAATCTATAGTCATTCTTCCTATATCATATAATACTTTATCAGCTTTAGCATCTACTGACACCTATAATACATACATAACTGATAGTAATCTAGAGAGGTCACATGCTCTTAATACAAATATCTCACATGTAACTCATATGTGAAAAATTGACTGCTTTTGTGATATATAAATGAACACAATATTGAAAACAAATATTACTTTTAAGCTTGTGCCGTTACCTTTGGTTAAGACTTGTGATCTTACCTCACTGCCTTCCCCACAATGGGTCCCATAAATAAACTTTCTATCAATTGGTTTCTGTGGATGTACTGGTACTTCAACTTTTTTAATAGATTTAATGGTGATATCGACACCCTGTTCAGTCTTTACTCCTCGACAAGCCTGTGTACAGAATAATTAATAGCAAATGTAACAGAAATCTCAAACCTGATACAAAGTAATATTCTTATACTTTATTTGAAACAGTGCCTTTTCAATAGCAATGACACCAAAAGATTTGTTTATTTGAATTGTTTGAACAACAGTTGTCTGACTGAATAGGAATGGTGCAAATCAATGCAATCAGTGTTCCCAAAACACATAAAAGGCTTAGAAAACCTCTTAACAATCCCTTTCATGTCTGGTTCCTATTGTTAACATTCATTTATTTGTCTCCAAATTCCTTTCCTGGAAGATTAAAATTGAAATGCAAGAAAGAACCAAGAGTCTTTCTAGAGGGTATATTTACCTGAATAAAGAACAATCTGGGTTTACCCAATAAACCATGACAATATGGGTCTGAGAATCTTTCCATGATTTCTGCTATAGAAATATGATGTCCATCACTACCAAAGATAACATCATTTCTCTCTCGTTTCAGATCAAAATGTTCCTCCCCATGACTCAATATGATACAAACAAAACAGTCAGCTTTCTCATGATCATACTTCATACTTACTGAAAATATCAGACAAAATATATCATTAATATGAATATTACATGTATATATATAATAGGAATAGTCAACTCAAGAAATATGCCTACTCTTGTAGAAACAAGCCCGACATTTTGCAAAATGTTTCATATCAATAGGTTCTTAACTATGTGGTTTTCTGAATTTTCAAAAGGTTCTATTTATGTCTGCATAAAAGTGTACATACAAACTGATTTTACATGTGTCATTCATTTCTACTAGGCAACTATGGCAAAAAATTATAGTAAAAATAGTCTTAAAGATATATTCATGACACAAATTGAAACTTGTAGTCACAAGGATATTAAAATCAATATACAAAAAAATAAATTTACCTTTCCTAAGTTTTTTATCTATATAGGAAGCTGTGAGATTATTATATATCTTAACATCAAATCCTAAATTTCTAAATTCAGTTTCCATATTCTTGACATCACAACTTGAGCCTGGTCTGTCATACATATCAGTAAATTTATCATTATTTATAATGACGCAGCATCCTCTTTTCTCATGGTTAAAATCATAGGAATCAGAACCTTTAGATCCATATAGTTTCTCAGTGTGAAGTTTGTATTTTCCTGACGATTCTTCTAGAGGACTAAAAAATTATAAATATAATATTTGATTTAACATGTACAAAATTACTTTATTTATACGACTTCATTTAGAAAAATTATCGATTTTGATCTGTTGACAAGCCAATGTGCATTGGTAGACATCTCAATATCTCATGATATTTACTTCATTAAGCCAACAACATTTCGGAATATTCAGCCCCCCAAACCCCCAACCTCCCAAATACCCCCTGCCTCCACTTGACAATTATGTGGCCTTTAGAGAAGCACCACTGTTAAGTGAACCATGATCCTATCAACTAATTGATATGGGTCAGTAGTGTAAACAATGATGCCTTGAATTGATGTACAGTAGTAATAAAACCATGTCATTGATTAGCAAATAGAACTTACAGTATCTTCTTGAACACTTTAAATATCTTTCTTGTGGCTGCCTTTATTCCAGAATCAACATCTACATTTATGGGAAAAAGGTATACTTAAGTTGTTAACGTACAGGTCTCTTATGAATTTCTTTAAAGGATGACTCATTTTTCTGATTTAGTTCTGATAAAACCAAATATAAAATCATAAATCTTACATTTTTTAAAAGAGTTGCAAGTAGCTATGCAAAAAATAAAGGATTATGTAAGGTTTGATAATTATAATAATTAACATACTCACTATCATAGTCTGAACCAGAGCTGTCTGTTTCGCCATCTTCTTTTGATTCCAAATTTGATGAAGCCATAATGACCTATGAAATTTAATTCATTTGTCTTATGCTATTCAGACATTTCAATCAATACTTTATTAAATAAAAAATCGTTATTTATCTGACATGGAACTTTTATCATTATATTCCCTGTATATGTATAAATGTGAATTATTAAAAGATTTCCAAAGAGGCCTTCTAACCTATGATCGTTTGATGGTGATGAGAACATAGTCTCATGAAAGGCCACAAAGTAAAGTAAAGTGTTTATGGAGAATATTATAAACTTCTATTTGAACTAACTTACAGATAATACTAAATTTCAGGAAAAATTTCACATTATATCACAATTGAAATTTTCTGGAAGCATCTATTGTTTTTCATAATTTGGTGCTTTTTTGTTTTCAAATTACATGCTTTATTGAAATAAATCTTTCTAAGAAACTTACCACTAGGCCTACTACAGGAACATAATTGTGTTTCTAAATATACAAATTCTGATAAGGTGGGTATAAGGGTTTAACTTTTAGTGTATATTTGGAAGTGATTTTTAATCTTGGCTAATCTTTTTAACCAATCAAACTTAAGTATCAGAAACAGGATTTTTTTTAGCTAAGCCAATCAGGGATCTGTCCCTTCAAACGATGTAGTTTTCATTCTGACACAGTTATTCTACATCGTTCCATAGGTTATAACTACAGCCTATACTTCAAAATAGGCACAAAACGTAATAATACCAAAATGGACAGAAATGTCACATTTCCCCTTAAGTGATGTTAATAACACAGTGACTAAAACTTGACCTGCAGTGTTCGCATACGATCATGAAATAAATAACAATCTAATTACTCATACTTACAGAATGGTGGAAAATTACACTGCAAATTACTTCTTGTTTAAAGTTTTAAAGAAATGTCGAAAGTGAAACTTAAATTTAGAACTGGGGGAAAGTTGTGTCTCGATTATCAAATTCTACTAATGATAATAAACATGTTTTCAAACATGTACATATGTAAATATTTCTTTTGAAGACAATTCTTCAAAGGATGTCATTCAATCGAGTTATTATTAATAACTCTAATAACTTGATTTTATCAGCAATAAACTTTAGACGAAAAAAAGTTGTAGGAGTGGTAAGGTGTTTTAATCTATTAATCTACCATACTATATAGCAAATATTACTGACCACAAACAAAAAGAGTCTAGAATAATCACAGCTACTCACTGAGCTATATATATCTATGCAGCTACTCTATAGGGACAATTTGGGACTAGTCGTTCCACTGTGTCATTAATTAATTAATAATTTCATTTTCAGTATAACATTTCCTTTATAGGATAGCTATGTTCACCCCCATTAGAACATCTAATGGTCTAATAAAAAAAACTATTAAATGTCAGCCTGTCTTGACAGAAAATGTCACCCGCGCCTGTCTTGGGTGATACTGTGTAATATTGCCAAGTTTCGCCAAAATCTGTCAGTAATTGAACCTTCTAGAGTGTATACTAGCTAAAATTGAACGAGTTTTCAAGAACAAGGGAACAAGGGCAATAGCTCATACTAATCGTTTTTCGGTTTTTTCAATAGGGTTCATCCTTGTGAGATAGCAAACACGAGTATTGGCAAACACTCACACCAAGTTTCAGCAAGAATTTGCCTTCTAGAGTGTTTACGAGGGGGGCGACAATATATACGCGATTTGATCACATTCGGATGTTACAAATCAGAGTGGCATCAGGTGTTGAACTCCAGTATTGGTTGAGCTTAGATATCCAATAGGTTGACAGCCTTGTGTTGTTCCATTCTACAAGATCTCCGAAGTTTATACATAAAGATTGTTTTGAATCAAAGATGATAAATTATTTCAGGCGTTAAATACAAATTCAGGGCAATATAATAATGTGTGTGTATGATTATCTTAAAAATGAATATTACATGGCCTTTCTCGAGTATTATCTGATAATATACTTTGAAATCGAGAATGTGAACCTAAATACTAAAGGGGTTATGTCAATATCTACTTGAATAATTATAATACACCTCGATAAGTAAACTCTAGACAGTGGGCGAGCTGTATTTTCCACGATTTTCACATGACTGTTTATCATCTATAACAATACTTAACAACAATAATAGAGGGAAACAGTGAGGATGAGTTGTATTACTTATTTCTCGATAAAAATATTTGTGTAATTTCAGGGTTTTTTGCTTTTTACATGGAAAGGAAATCGCATGATATTTCATATCTCATGATATCGTCATGGATCCTTTTATATAATGTTCATGATATTGTGAATTTAATCAGAGTAAATAATTAGGCCCAAAAACATATAGACGGCCTACTGATTGTCAATTAATTGATTGACTGAAATGAAGGTAAGATTAAATTCATAGCTATTTTGTTTAACCGTACTATGATAGACTGGTAGGCATCTGAATCATTAATGGTCGGCCAAACGGGCATACATTAATAAACATGTAGATATTTGTAATACATTATAACATGTTTGGATTGCGGCCACGATAACATAATTATGTGACTATCAGTCAAAGTTACGGTCGTTTCACAGGCCTAAGCTTATGGCAAAAGAAAAAAAAATACCGAATTATTTTAGATGTAACATCTCTAGTGGATACCTTGACCCTTGTTCTATTCTGAATGTATCCGAAACTTCTGAGCTTTATTAAGGCACGGGTTTCATTATGTGGTAGATTTCTGATCATAAATCGATCTTTAAACGTAGGTTTATAATTCTTATCAATCGAATGACGATATGTTCATGTTTAGTAGAGGATGGTCTTTATCTATTGGTTATATTACATGTATATCAAAAGGATCCACTGATCTGATAAAGTTGTATTACGGTTTCAACAAAGATACTTTCCTTTCGAAGATATTGATGTCCGTTAGGGTAAATTGTTGACACTTATCTGCTTCGATCATAAGTCTGCCTGGAAGGCCTACTAACACAGCTGTGTTCCTAGTGATACGGATGTGTGTCTACTACTGATACAACTGTTTGTCTAGTAGTAGTACTGATACCTCTGTTTAATTGCTTAATACTGACACATCAGATTCTGTTTGCCTAATAGTGATACAGCCGCGTGACTTTACCGATTCAACTGTTGGCTATTATTTTATGCCTAACGTATTTGTACAATGTTTTGAGACCGTTATATTGTAATCAAATTTCATTTAACTCTAGGTTTGCCTATCTATGTGTGAAAATTCCATAAGAATACTCGACCAAAAGGATTGTAAGAGCCCATTATGTGTGGAAGGTGACAGATATTGCTTTCATCGTAAGAATATAGGCAAAGCTTTGATATTTAATCAAAGTGTGTTCCACCATCTATCAAGCCGACCTGGATCCAAGGTTGATAGAGAAAATATAGAGAGGTCTTTAACACATCTCGGTTTCCAAGTTGATACTTATGTTAATCTTTCAACAGAGGATGTTAAAAGTGTTCTCGATGCGGGTAAGAAGTTCAAAATTTTGAATATCCATCGATTTAAGTGTTATTAACAAATTCATAAGATTCCTATATATTTATTAATCGAAAATAAAAGTCAGTAATGACTATAAAGGGAGATAAACATTTTAGGCTACATAAGATTAAATGTTTGTTTGTTTTTAGAGTCTGCAAGAGATTACAGTTTAGAGAATAGCTTTATGTGTGTTTTTATGAGCCATGGATCAGAAGGTGTTATTCATTGTGAAGATGGTCCTTTAGATATTTCAACCATACTGCAATATTTTGACGCAAAAAATTGCCCGTCTCTATTTGGGAAGCCAAAGTTATTCATAGTTAACGTAAGTCTTCACTCATTTTTATATACACACCCATCCAAATTTTGACGAGATATCGCCCTTGATTATAGCGATTATGGATCAACGATAAATATCCATGTAGGTCTTATAGTGGATTCCAACACAATATGATCCCAGGTGACAAGCCGTCAAAATCATCTGCCTGAGCCAGTAAAAATGGTCAGGGTTTTACGGACAGGACATGATCCTATATCATGCATTAATTAAATTTGTTTTCTAGGCCTGTCGTGGTGATAAAATGGACCCTGGTGTAGATGTGGTAGACTCTATTGAAGATTCTCTCACTTTTCCAATACCATTTACTTTATTAGATGAAGATTTTATTCTAGTCTACTCGGTCGTATCAGGTAACAGATCATCTCAATTTTAGATCTAACATATGAAATAGATAAAACATCCAAAAGGGAAAGGTTAATGTCATATTCATCAAGTGTCGATTATAGCTTATTATATCCATTTTGACTAAAGGACCATTATATATCTTGTATTATCTGAATCTCTCCTATTTTCTGTATTTTCAGGTTATGCTTCTGCAAGAGATTTCAGAACCGGTTCCTGTTTTATTTCCGCCTTAAGCGAGACACTGTTAAATCATGGGAAATCTATGGACTTTGTTAAACTAATGACTAGAGTAAATGCGAAGATAGCTTTTGAATTTGAACGTAAAGGTGGTAAAAAACAAATGCCTTGTGTTTATAGTATGCTGAAGAAGGATCTCCATTTCTAATTTAATTGTGATTGTCGGATAGGGTGGAGTAAAATATGTTACAGCAAAAGTTCGACTCAACCCGACATAATCTTTGAAATCCCAATATCAAATTGCTAAATGCAGGTTAGCAATGTCAATGATAGTCCCAATTCCTGTTTGAAATACCGTAAGTGTTAGCTATGTTAAAACAGTCAATATTAGTCCCAATACCTGTTTAGTGTTAGCTATATTATAACACTCAATATTAGTCCCAATATCTGTTTGAAATCCTATAAGTGTTAGCTATGTTAAAACAGCCAATATTAGTCCCAATACCTGTTTGAAATCCTGTAAGTGTTAGCTATGTTAAAACAGTCATTATTAGTCCCAATACCTGATTGAAATTCCGTAAGTGTTAGCTATGTTAAAACAGTCATTATAAGTCCCAATACCTGTTTGAAATCCTGTAAGTGTTAGCTATGTTATAACACTCAATATTAGTCCCAATACCTGTTTGAAATCCTGTAAGTGTTAGCTATGTTAAAACAGTCATTATTAGTCCCAATACCTGATTGAAATTCCGTAAGTGTTAGCTATGTTAAAACAGTCATTATAAGTCCCAATACCTGTTTGAAATCCTGTAATTGTTAGCTATGTTATAACACTCAATATTAGTCCCAATACCTGTTTGAAATCCTGTAAGTGTTAGCTATGTTAAAACAGTCATTATTAGTCCCAATACCTGATTGAAATTCCGTAAGTGTTAGCTATGTTAAAACAGTCATTATAAGTCCCAATACCTGTTTGAAATCCTGTACGTGTTAGCTATGTTAAAACAGTCATTATTAGTCCCCATACCTGTTTGAAATCCTGTACGTGTTAGCTATGTTATAACACTCAATATTAGTCCCAATACCTGTTTAGTGTTAGCTATGTTAAAACAGTCAATATTAGTCCCAATACCTGTTTGAAATCCCGAAAGTGTTAGCTATGTTAAAACAGTCAATATTAGTCCCAATACCTGTTTAGTGTTAGCTATATTATAACACTCAATATTAGTCCCAATATCTGTTTGAAATCCTATAAGTGTTAGCTATGTTAAAACAGTCAATATTAGTCCCAATACCTGTTTGAAATCCTGTACGTGTTAGCTATGTTAAAACAGTCATTATTAGTCCCAATACCTGATTGAAATTCCGTAAGTGTTAGCTATGTTAAAACAGTCATTATTAGTCCCAATACCTACTTGAAATCCTGTAAGTGTTAGCTATGTTATAACACTCAATGTTAGTCCCAATACCTGTTTGAAATCCTGTAAGCATTAGCTATGTCAAAAAAGTCTATCCAGTCATAGACATTAATAGGGTAACTAATTTTATACTAGTTTTTATAATATATGTTATTGTTTTTTAAGCATAATAAATTTTTATCTTTTATGGACATTATTTTCAAATTGCTTGTTTTGTTGATCTGAGCAATTTTACCTTCTTGAAAACTATAAACCTCTATAGTCTTTCATGATTAATTAAGTTTTACCTAAGCCAGTTATTTAACAAGCATTTACTACATGCTTGTCCCAATCTATAACGATAAAACCAAAACTTTCAAGAGCTTTTTCAACACTTAATTTTTGTAAAAATGTTTATCAGCTCTAAAAATGTTGCTGTATGTACATTATTTTGTTAATAGTATGGCAGTTTTTTTACAATTGTCTTTAACTATCCTGGTAATTGTGTTTGAAAAAACACCTACAAATTTAATTCAAACAAGTAAAAACTGAATTGAAGTTTAATTCCATTTATTAAATCATTTACGTGATACAAAAGAGTGTTGAAAAATTGTTACGAATATTGATTTTTTTTTTTTTTTTTTTCATAGAACAAGCATAATATTGGAAAAAATTTACCAACAAAATTCTTTTTTATCAGTTATGCTAGTTTTCACAATTTTCCATTAGCCCTTTAAAGTTTAATGAATTTATTCCAAAGAAATCAAATTGCAACATTTGATTTATGCTTTAAGCTTCTTACATCAAATAAAGAAGATAAAAGGGAATAGAAATGAAAATGATTTACATATATACACAATATTAAATATTACTTCTAGCAAATTATGCCTTAATGAAAGAAAAACAAAGAAGTTAACAAAACATGTAGATTATTACACATTTGTAGAGCAATACATAACCTTAACAACAAATTCCAATAACTGACTGATATAAACATATCAGCCATTACGTTGAATTTTTCAAGTCAACATCATAATTCATTTTCAATAACATGCTGCATGCCAAACCAGTATAGCTTAAATTGTAAGTTTGACTTCATATTGATATACATCACAATATACTTATTACATGTAAGTTAAATTAAAAGTATATAACATTGTATTGATATACTACACATTAACATTAAGTTTTAAAAAGGAAACGAGTCAACTTATATGTATTTCATACACATTGAAACTGGTAAATATATTTGACAACATCAAACTTTGAGCAGTAATTTGTTTTAAAAATTTAACATGTAGGTTTGTGAAACTTGGATCTATAAATGCAAGAAAAAATATTGCAATCACATTTAACAATTTGTCACAACCATAATGAATTTAAAAATAGTTATTTGTAATTCTCTATTTTATTCAATATATCTATTGAGCTACTACATTTTTTTCTGATAGTTGAAAAACAATGTGAAAAGCCTGTGTGGAAGCATTATTGCTTATAAGTCCAAATTAAAGAAGGACCATTTTCAGTGCAATCACACGATCCACAAATTTTATCGTCAATTTGATCAAACCTTTTAACCTGCCTAGAGAATATAAAAACAAACCCAGAAAAGATTTCATTGGCTTTATTTCCACCATAATCTTATGAAATATGACCAAAATAAGATTCTTTTTGTGCAAAAAGTAAAAGTAAATCGTTAAAGTTTTCAATCATTTCATCTTGTGGTGAAATCTTCGGAAAATTGATAATTATAGAAATCACCTGAAAACATGTTGGTTTCACAATGTCCTGGGTATTCCCTCCCACTCTAATATTTTCATTGACTATTGTTTTGTTTTGTAATTTTATTGGATTACTGTACATTTTTAAAGTTTTTACCATATTGAAATTTTTAGTCAATTATTCTTGGAGATTTATTTAAATCTTACTTCATTTAAGAAAAAATAGTATACTTTTTTTTAAGATTGTCTGCATGTTGAAAAATATGATGGACCAAAAGACATCTATCACTACAATGAAGACAAATGATCAGATCAATCAGCATTCAAGATAACTCTGAAGAATTATAATGACAAAAGTAGTTATTCTATCCTGAAATCTTTACAAAGATAAATATTTTTCTGCTCTTTGACACAAACAAGTGATTAACATTAACATGTTACTCAGATACCAACGTTGAAATTATCACCAGATTTTGTCCCAATAAACTGAGACACAAAAACATATTGCTAGTCATAGAGAAATTAAATTGGTTATTTTCATCTTTTCAGCATTGTATTTTTCTTTTTGGAAGAATAATGGATCACTCAGATATCAAATATGGCACAATTATTATCATTTATTTCATTGGTAAATTATACAGCAGTTAACATAATTTAAAGCTACATTAATGTCTCTATTTTATCACTGGAATATCTTTTTATCACAAATTCCACAATAAAACTTCTCTATAGACACAAATCACAATGACACGAAATTACGCCTGCTATACAAGAGAAACTCGCAATTGAAGTCTTTTCAACATTATGTCTTTTGCTTTTTGATATCTGAAATAAGATGTTATAATAAAATATGGATATCAACATAACATGTACTATATCTTCCTTGTACATGTTTATAATAATAAGAATCTGTGAGTCTATATATACCTTATTTCATCACATAATGGTCATACATGTATGAGTGATTATCTACCTTTGACAACATTTTAAATTATGAAGGATCTACTGCATGTGTATGTTCATTGGTATATCTAATTATACCAATTACTTTTGTATGATATGGAATATCAGCTTCAAAATAGCAGTGATCAAAGGTTTACTTTGTATTGATGTAGGTTCATTAATCTGTGTGCTGTTAATAAAATGTAGAAAAGGTAGAAAATAAATTCAATGTCAAATCATGTAAATATAATCAAATCTAAAATACTTACTTCTGTTTTATTTTCATGACATCCTTTTCTTCATCATTAAGAAATTTATCTAAAATACCACGTAAAGCTGCCTCTGGTAATATTAATAATTGTTCAACCTGTAAACAACACAATTCCTTATAATGCCTAATTTACACATTAAATATATTTTTCCAGATTATTGAACACCACTGAAAATGACAAATGATTTGAACCATCATTCACCTAGTTCAATTTTGGATTTGGTTGATGTCAGCTGATAAAATCAATGGGATAGATAGAAAAAAAAAACCTATACTTTACTATTTCCCAAAAAAATGCATTTCCTTGCACTTTTATTGGTAAATCAAAGTTTTCTGATTGTTTTTTTGTTGTTGTGCTTTTTCATTGGTGGATTTCTCCACTAAGACTATTTCTCAATATACAGTGGTGTAACCTATTTTCGTGGATATAAGGATTCAATACCGAATTTCGTCAAAGTTAAAAAAATGAAAAAAAATTTTTATGTCTTAGATGTTTCTTCAGATATTCTACAAAATAATTAAAATTGGTTTATTTTGATATTCTTTATGAATCCTTCACTTTGACCCATATTTCATGAGCAACCAACTCGGGAACAGCGGCAGAATGCGTAACCTATTTTCGTGTACAATGTTTGATCTATAAATAAGTGTAGAAAAACACTTGGATGGATACCGGGTGGTATAATTAACTTCTCTTAGTATTTTTCTTTAATATCAATTCATTATAACTAGTGACAATTCCTTCAAAGAACCACGATTTAAAAAAAAAAATAGTGACTGACAAAATAAGGTACGTAGCGTGATTTATTGCTTAAAGTCACTGAAACAACATAAGAATATGGTCCACTTTGTGTTCCATAGAAATTTTCTGCTGACACGGAATCCGCTAGTTGATCACGTGACTTCATTCGTTGGAATATATTCTAGCAGACGACACTTAGAATTCCGATTACCGCTTGAGATTATAAGGGAATTCGGCTGAAAAAAATGGTGACGTTTGGTAATAACTGAAATCCACCATTTTGTATTTGTCAAAGTATACATTAATACATTTTACCTTGCTTGAAACTACTGGATTCATTCTACTAACTGATACTGTAGAGAAAACCCATGTTTATCAAAACAATCTAATGCGGAGGTCGCGCAAGGTCGCTCATGTAAATTATTAATCCTTTCCGGAAATCAACGAATAATAGGTTTCCACAAAATTAGGTTACTTGACTGTATATTCATTTAGTAAAATATTAATTGTAAACACATACCTCATGTGGTAAGTTTTCAGTTTCTTCTGTTTCTATTATGGGCATTTCAACTAATGTACCTTTTGGTACATGACCCGTTTCTTTGATAAATATTTTAGCCTGACTTTCATCAGGTCCTAGACTTAATCTATGTAATAATGGGTAATCTGTTTCTTTCAATAATCTCTCTTCTGAAACAAATAGAAAGTATATATATATATATATATGCATTATTTACGGTGACATGAAATTTTTCCTGATAGGGGTGTGCACTATATTTGCACTAATATACTGAATTTTGTAAAACTCTTCAACAGGCATATCACATCTTTTATTATGATGACAGTCAACACACCTATAAAAAGATATAGATTTCTAAATAAAGACCATCAACAGCTGGTAGAAGAGATCTTTGTGAGCCCGTGTTCTTATCTAGCTAAAATGTCCAAAGAAATGATTGTTGTCTAGTATCAGTTTATGAAAATGAATCTTGAATTGTCTTCCATTATTATTTTGTATACTGTTCTGGGCACATCATCTATTAATCTAATATTAAATAAGTATTATTTATAAATAACTATCAACAAACCTCCACTTTCCATGACAACTGTCAATACATATTCTTCTGGTTGATTTTCTACCTAGAAATTACAACAAAAATAATCATTTAAATCAATCATTTCAAAATTACATTTTTACCATTATTTTTGTTTCTTCATTAAGTAGCATAATATTTTACAAGTAGCATAATGGAAGGTTGAAATCAATTTGTGAAGAGCAATTCAGTTATTGATAATACTCAATATATCATGTTTGGTTCTCCCACAATTCATCAACAACGACATCAATTAAGACTTGCCACTTGCAGTTATTACCAATAATATGATATCATAAAATTTCGGAAAGTTCAAATGGACACATTGTTTATGTTACATTGTAGGACAATCAGACATTTTATTCTGAAGCTTGCTATATGTAGCTGAAATTTATTCCATAAAAAAAATAAAAATATTACCTTGAATTTCTCTAATAAAACTTTAATACAGTCTGGTGTTGTCATATTATTAGAGACCATTACACTTGTACAACTACCCAATACTGGTGTAAATACACTAGTCTACAATATCAAATATATACTGATAAAAACTTGCTACTCTCAGTTGTAAACATTAGTTTCTGTTCTTTCAAGAACAGATCTTGAGGTATTGACAAATTCGAAATTTTGCTCAAAGAAAATTCATACATCTTACAACAGAATCCTATGGTGAATTCTCATTTAGACCTTTGAATAAATCTGAATGAATAGTCTATATTCATAATAAACAAATCATCATTTTTACAATTTCTACAGTACAAGACCTACTTGTGGATTTCAAATAATTTGATGTTTCCCTCCATACAAGGCCTGTGAAAAATTGATATGAAGAAATGAAAGTGGAAATCTTACATCATAATTATACACATGACCATTTATTGATGCTCTTTTCCATTTATTTGGTCTGTCACCTCGGTAGGCTACTGTATTAAATTTCCGTATATCTCTACGCCGAACAACTACATCAGATGTAGAGGTGAGAAAATTATCATCTAAACCACGAACACTGGGTGTTGGAGACTTGGGAGTAGGTGATGATGGAATGGGTGATAACTATAAAGAAAATAGAAATATTCAAGTATTTTGAGTTTATTCTTATTATCTAAGTCAATTCCAAAACTAAAACTATATTGAATTGAAGGAAGGGGAATGGGCATGAGGCAAAAAATAAATTTTTACATGTATTTGATAGAATGTGTTTTTGCCATAATAGCTATAATCAATTTCTTATCAAAACAAATATACTATATTATCAAGTTTCAGCATTCGTTGATATCCAACGATAAAAATACATTACTTTTTGACTATTTGCCAACATTTATATTGTTATTGATATACCTACAGCTAGAAATGTATGATTTATCAAACTAGAATAGAAAAGTAATCATTTGAAATAATTCATTGCTCATCTTGTAAACTTTTACCAACTGTATTACTGATCACTATATTATTATTAGCAAGTACTCTTTAAGAATAATCTAGTGATGCAGATATCGGTTGATAAATAATGGTTTAATGCAAGATTATGGTATCTGGTACCATTGATCTATCACTATCATGTTGAACTATGTATTGTAGAACTATCAATAGACATAGGACTATTCATTAATATAAACTATTTATATCAAGAAACTTTCTTTAGAATCTTGATGTAGCACTACTTACTATCTAATCATGTAATATGAGTTCTTACTGATCTAGTACTATCTAATCATGTTATAGGACTTCTTACTGACCTAGTACTATCTAATCATGTAATAGGACTCCTTACTGACTTAGTACTATTTAATCATGTAATATGACTGCTTACTGACCAAGTACTCTCTAATCATGTAATATGACTGCTTAATGACCAAGTACTATCTAATCATGTTATAGGACTTCTTACTGACCAAGTACTATCTAATCATGTTAAAGGACTACTTACTGACCTAGGACTATCTAATCATGTTATAGGACTACTTACTGACTTAGTACTATCTAATCATGTTATAAGACTGCTTACTGACCTAGTACTATCTAATCATGTTATAGGACTACTTACTGACGTAGTACTATCTAATCATGTTATAGGACTACTTACTGACCTAGTACTATCTAATCATGTTATAGGACTACTTACTGACCTAGTACTATCTAATCATGTTATAGGACTACTTACTGACTTAGTACTAACTAATCATGTTATAAGACTGCTTACTGACCTAGTACTATCTAATCATGTTATAGGACTACTTACTGACGTAGTACTATCTTATTATGTTATAGGACTACTTACTGACCTAGTATTATCTAATCATGTTATAAGACTTCTTACTGACCTAGTACTATCTAATCATGTTATAGGACTTCTTACTGACCTAGGACTATCTAATCATGTTATAGGACTACTTACTGACTTAGTACTATCTAATCATGTTATAAGACTGCTTACTGACCTAGTACTATCTAATCATGTTATAGGACTACTTACTGACATAGTACTATCTAATCATGTTATAGGACTACTTACTGACGTAGTACTATCTTATTATGTTATAGGACTACTTACTGACCTAGTATTATCTAATCATGTTATAAGACTTCTTACTGACCTAGTACTATCTAATCATGTTATAGGACTACTTACTGACCTAGGACTATCTAATCATGTTATAAGACTTCTTACTGACCTAGGACTATCTAATCATGTTATAGGACTACTTACTGACCTAGTATTATCTAATCATGTTATAGGACTACTTACTGACGTAGTACTATCTAATCATGTTATAGGACTACTTACTGATGTAGTACTATCTAATCATGTTATAGGACTACTTACTGACTTAGTACTATCTAATCATGTCATAGGACTACTTACTGACGTAGTACTATCTAATCATGTTATAGGACTACTTACTGACGTAGTACTAACTAATCATGTTATAGGACTGCTTACTGACCTAGTACTATCTAATCATGTTATAGGACTACTTACTGACCTAGTACTATCTAATCATGTTATAGGACTTCTTACTGACCTAGTATTATCTAATCATGTTATAGGACTACTTACTGACCTAGTACTATCTAATCATGTTATAGGACTACTTACTGACCTAGTACTATCTAATCATGTTATAGGACTACTTACTGACCTAGTACTATCTAATCAACTGACATAAGACTATATGATAAACTATGTATTAATATAAAAATATCAATGGAAATAAAACTATACTATCTATTGAAAACAAAAATGTAAAACTATCCACAGATAACTTATACGAATTTGATACTTACAGGTTTAATAGGATTATCTATTGGTCTAGATGTAGGACTATCTTTAGGGTAATATAAACTGTGTCTCCAGGAAGCTACAGGTGTTGTTGGGGTATCATCACATTGTTTTAATCTAATAGGGTTACCTACACCCCAATATATTCTTAATGGTCCATTGATTACTAGTTCATGATTTTTCTGCAAATAGAGTTTTATTTTAGTACAAGACCATACCTGTGATCAGCTTTACAATCTCAAGCTTTTTAAGAAATTTGTCTTATACCTTGAATGGAATAGCCACTATTCTAATATTACAGAAGTTTGTAAAAGACAGTGATTGGATCGGATTGTACGCTAATGAATACAGTAAATCAGGGCTTCAAAAGTTTTGACAATTGATTTGAATGGAAAACTAAATTGTATTTCAGTTTTGAGTCCTATGCTTATGTATAATGTATTGAATTCACTCAGTAAACATTGAATGTGTACTTCAAATCCATCTCATTATTTTTGGTTCAAGCTATATCAAAAGGCATGGGACACCATTTTCTCAATAATTCAGAAAAAGTGACAAAAAAGGGCCTAGTTCTTTTAGACTCTAAATTTTTTTCAAGACAATTGTCAAATAGCTATCAGACTCAGAGACTAAATATGACTCAGTCAGCTTTACACATGAGTCTTTAGAGTAGAAAACATTATTGCCAAGTAGGTTTGCTTGGTTTTGATTTACCAGTAACCCATTAATAAACTGATATCTTCACATTTCTTAGAGTTTTTAGGTAAATATACACTTTTCTTCAGAATACCAGCTATAACATGTGTTCTTGTACTCTTTCATAATGTTATCTTAGATAATTTATATTATCATAGATATTTCTGTACATACCTCTTCTGTTGTTACCTGGTGTCGAATCTTCCCTTTATAATATTGATTATATGTTTCAACTTTCTTCAACATTTCTTGTCTGAAAAACACCAGATAATTCCCATATTGTCAATCAAGACCCATTTTCATTATAATACGTACCCACAACCAAAATATCCTTAAAGTGAAATTGCACAAATATCTAATTTTTCAATGAATTGACAACATAATACCTTTAACTTTAATAAGAAAATAGAAATTCCGTTACTCTATTCATATCAAAGAAAAGTCAATTTTCATGCCACTTCCTTTTCTCAAATCTCACTTTATAAATCTAACCAATATGCTTAACAGTATCATTATACACATAATTAACTAATACAAATATATTGAAAACAGGAAAGTTATTAACAACACTATCAATTAACCTTATTATATATCACTCACAAGTAATTAACTTTAAATATACTAGCTTAAACCATTAGATATAAAGAGAAGTCCACAGTTTTAAAAAATAGCCCAAAGACAATTTCAACATTGATATGTCACATAAGACAAATTTGAACACATGACTATATCTAACATCTTAGATCACAAATAAGAGAAGAAATACTTGTCAATATTTGGGTCACCATCAAACAATCACAAATTCATGATGAACCGCCTCTGCACACAGACCCTTTTGGTTAGAACTTGTCTGTCAAGCATTGATAATATATATCTAGCTTTCACAAAAGTAAAATAAAGATTAAATATAGGACACACCCATTAGAGTATATGATTTGGCACATAGTGTGCAATGAATAAGTCATTATAATTAAACCATTTAAACACAACATTATTCAAGTTAGTCTACTAGCATGTCACTTGAACAACTTGTATTTCTACCACCTATACATTGCCAAAATTTATTTTATTCAACTAAAAATAAATTTTAGAAACATTGAATCGAAATCACACATAAAAAATGCATATTAAATCAGCCATTTGTGTTCATTGAAAGAACTTTCTTTCCATATTTCGAAACACAAAACTTCAAAGTATAGGGATATAGTGTTCTAAATATTGTTTTACAAGGCCATAACACTTTATTTCATCACTCATACCTGAACAGGTATTACATTTATACCATGATTACATAGATCATACCAATGTTTTTCTTTCATTTAAATGTGAGCATACCCAAAATCTGATTTACATTGTGCAGTGGTATTTGTGTATGTAATAAATTCATATCAGATGGTAAAGCAAAAAATCATTATGACAAATATATCTTTCGCTTTAAGAGAAAAGATGATTCCAAAATACAGCTGATGTAAAATTGAGATACAAGAATAAGAGAGAGTTGGAATAAGAATTACAGTATGCAGTAGCCATTTATAGTTGAATTTCCATGATTAAAGACTTCTTACTGACAGACACTGGAACCTTTGTATATAATCAATAGAACATATTTTCGTATCTAAAATAGAAATTGTGTTAGGTGTCAAATTTAGTCTGCTGTTTTACCAAAACAATATGATACACGTAAAGGATTGACTTCATTCAAAGCACACTTTTCTAATAAGATGAAATAATAAAGTAGAAATCATTAAATAAAACATCATACCTGCTAGATATCAAAATATTTCATAAGAAGTCTCTAGTAAACCTAATACTTGATATCTTATTCATCTGACAAGACTTAAAGCTAAAAAAAATATACTGAGAAAAACTTCTGTAAACACCAGTCTTAGTGTGTAGATCAAACTAACCTGTACTCATCACTACCTCGAAATCTCAATATATAATTTGTTAAGCCTGAAGCAGACGACTGAGACAGACACCTTGATTTTCTACTACCACTCATTCTTACAGATATTCAAAATAAACTTTCTCTAGAAAAACAAAATCTATCTAGTTTATGTATATGCTTCAACCAACTCTACCAAAATGAGATCAATTTTAAAATTATTGTCAATAACATCATACAGGAAATGACCAATATTTCCTTCCTTTAAAGAGCTTATGGTGATAGATTTAATTGTTTTGTCCTAGAGTGGTGACAATGAGATGTAAACCATTACAGCAACAAGTTTATCAAACTAAACGTATAATATTTTCATTTTCAATTTAACTTGCATAAATTTTGTGCATGGATTTAATCAAAAGCTATCATAGATGCAACTACTAGTAAATGGGGAGACTGCCATATTGAAGGTTTGATATCTAATTAATAACATATGAAATTCTGTTACAAATCTTCAGTGCCAGTATACATCATCATTAATTCATTTGCTAAATGACAAGTTGTATATCTATGAGAAAAAAGTTTTAGTCATTTCAGGCAAACTATATTGCTCTTGGTAATCTGAACAAATCTTACACCTTATCATAAAAAAGCTTGCCAGCAAAGGTAACCTACATCCACTGACAATCACTTTCTTTATTAACTAAACGACACTCAAAATTATTCTTCTGAAAATCATCACATCTTGACTGAGATTTTATCAATAGGCCCATGCATACCAAGTTTCAAGATGAGATAAAAAAAACTGTTGCATTTACAATCCAAATTTGATGTCAAGATGAATAACTACAAAATACTCTGTTCATCCATAAATGCCGAAATGAAACATGACCCAGATCTCATTAATATGCACATGCAAACCATGTTGTTCCATTAAGTTCGGAGAAAAAAATGCAGCTTCTATAACATTGACATTAGTGATATTTGACACCATTTCCAAAGTCAAGGGCATCCAGTTAACGCCAAATTTGCCCCTATTCAGGAATAATTACACAAATGTTGACATTCCTAATAAGGTATGAGATGACATCTAGTCGATCAGATAGGCTATCAGCTAAGGGTCTCCGTACATTTAATTGATTTTCACAATTGAATGAGGAAGTAGGCCTATGTATAACTGATAAGATGTCAATATTAGCAATAGACAAAGTAGGCTAACAAAAATGTAAGGTTGCTCGTTTCTAGCATCAATAATCTACTGATTGTAGCCTCAACTATCAATGTATTGCTATGGCTTGGACATGACAGCATATACGATTCATAATGCTTAAAGGCAATGGTAAGCCATTTTGAGGGTTGATTTGGGTCTTAAATATGAAAATAGTCTTCAAAGCTACTATGACTGTACAAAAAATGCATAATTCCTTAAAATATACTACAAACTAGAAATTAAACTTTCTCCCTCTATATATGATGGAGTAACAAGATAAGACAAGTCTTCATTTTAACTTTTAAAAGCAGATGTTCTTTATACTCATGGATTTGAAGAGGTTCTGTTATTGTTAACAAATTTAAAATATTATCATAATGTGTTTTTGAACCAAATTATGTCTTAGAATGCACCAAATCAATTCATTTTTTCACAAATTTTCATGGGAAAACCCTCTCAGACACTCCATGAGAGACTTGCGACTACTACACCTCCACGTAATTTTGAATTCAGCCGCGATAATTTGTCGCCTCATTGAATCAGCCCCATATTTGTACCCTCAGTCTCAGTAGGCTAGCGCCATCACTGCAATACCCATAGGCCCTATGTATTATTCAAGCATAAGATTAAATGTAGGGTATTTGATTCAAGATGGCCTTTACATCTACACAGTTGCCTACCAACAAGAGACATAAGACCCTTGGCCTCAGAGTAAAGTAAAAGTAGGATAAGTGGCGTAACCAAGATTAAAAACACATCAACCAACAATAAAACCATATGATTTCAATCTTTAAGGATAGGCATATGTCACACTCAAATGAACACACTTTGTTAACCTTACCCAATTACTAGAAGACAAATCATAACAGTTAAATCCCATAGGTAAACATTTATTACAATAGTTGTAACCACATGTGTATTACTATTATGACTGATATTCTTTAGTCTAGTCTGACTCCACCTGGTGAGAAATTCTTAATTACATTTGAAGGGAGACAACTACTCAAAGGCTATTGATAGTACTCAGATATGAATACAGCTGTTGTTGCAAAAAAAATATCAAGTATTGAAGAGCATAAAATATCTATAAAATATTGCATCAATAGCACTCAACATTCAAAACTGCAAAATTAATGGGAATCATAATACAGCTTTCCAGTTTAATTTATTTTTTTTAAGAATAAATGAAATTGCATCAAAATTCCTGGTGTTTTAATACTGTTAGGAACATTAGTATTAGAATGCTTTTATCTGATATTTGTGTGATGAATGTATGACCTTAATGAATAACATGATAGATTTAATAAAATACTTACATTTTAGAGTCTATGACATGGTGTTTCTCTTCCATATTTGGTTTCATTCCATTTGTAGCAGTAGCACTAGGGGTAATTGCAGAATGAGGTCTGGATATTGCACTTTTAGGAGAATTTGACCTTATGGTAGAGAAATCAAAGATCTCTTTTGAAGGAATACTGTCCTCTTTTACAGGTGGCATTGTAAGTCGTACATCTGGTTTTGAGGTAGCATATTTCTTATCAGACACAGATCCATTAGCCTTAGTTGAGGCAAAACTAAATATTTCTGTTTTCAACATGTCTAAATCATCACTAAATGTCATTCCATTCCGATTTTTCTGAAAATTTGCAGGAGAAGAAATATTTGATCCATATCCAACAAGTTTCGGTCCATAAAGAGCCATGTAACAGGGATTATGACAATATGGTAAACTTTTATGCTGAAATGAAAAACAAAATATATGATCTAATTGGCTATAGATACATGTAGGAGTTTTTCCATAGAACACTTAATAGTCATTAAGCATGAGGTATTATACAAGTCAATTGAAGACATTTCAAAAAATGCAAAAATGCTTCTTTGGATAATGGAAAAACCTGATTTTAACCGAATTTCCATGATAAAGACTATGCTTTAATATCATGTGAGTATAATCAACATTCCAATTATTATGATACTTGTTTCAATTTCAAATTGCCAAAACTGTCACTTTGGTGTAAAAAACATTGGGGGATAATTGATGTCAATGGTCCTTTTTTTATAAATAGTTGTTGACAAACTAAAATTTCTATCACAAGATTTGAAAGAAACATTTTGAGTGTCTATAAATAATATATATTTAGATTATATGATAGAATATATATTGTGACTGTCAAGAGACTAGTGGAGCTGATGGTCTAAAAGCTTTTCTTGTGATATACTGAGTAATAATTGAATCCAGAACTGGTAGTGTCTTCTCAAAATATTGATTTTCTTCACATACTACTCTGTTGATCATTTCCTATTCTAGTAACATCTCTAAGATTAAACATCAAATCTCTAGTGGAACTAGATATAATAAAATAAAGGTTGCAACCTATGATTGATGGTGTCTTCCCATATCATTCCTACTAATTAGCCCCTTTCCAATTCACCCCTAAATTAATCCCATTTCACCTTCAAGGATCCCAGTAAGGAATCAACAAAAGAGAGGAAATGGAATATATGTTTGAGGGCATTAAATAGATACAATTAAAACATTATAATTTATTTTTTAGAGATTTGAGAAATTTCATTGAATTAATACTTACTTAATACTTAATACTTATAATTATAAGCTTGACTGTTTTACAGGAAATATCAATGGTCATTAAAACCTGTTAAAGTCATGAATGTTAACGTCATGAACTCTAACATTTAAGCACATGGCATGAGAATTTATGGCATTCTGGGAGCTATTTTCCAGATTATCAGGCATCATTAATACATGTGATATGATTATATACACCATCTGTTTTATACCAGTGACCATTATTAAGTATAATCATATTTTAGCTGGGCACTTCATGTACAGGTACTGGATAAAAGCTGGTTGTGTACATTTTTTTTATTATAATGGGTTTTCCGATAAGGTTATGATGATACTTTCTGCCTTTTTCAATACTACTGTTATTCAACAAAACGCAAGTAGGCCTTTTTCATCACCACATTCTGATTTAGTATTAACAGTTGCATTCTGTCATTTTCTATCAAGGCTTGAGCCACATAGTAGGCTACTGCAGGGTAACAGTACATATCTTATGCCTTACATGTCATTTCATGTGAAAATATGAATGTAACGGATGAAACAAAGATGCATTCTTCATACAGGGTAGGTTGTTCATAAAAAATGAAAGTAGGAGTTGTATAAATAATAGATCATGAACACAAACTATGGTAATCAAGTAGAAAAATCTATACAAGTATTCATTATGTTTCTTCTTCTTTATCTTAGACATGACAAAAATACTAGCAAACTTCACTGCAACACATTCAACTCTTTTAACATTTTGTTTTAAAAGAACAGTTAACAAGGAATTCATTGTTTACTACCACATAGGTCAATATCATCAAACAGACAAGGTAATAGTTTGTATGGGCTTGCAATGTTTACATAACTTGAATTGGTCAGCAGATATATGTGGTTTACTTAGTTTGACCTGACCACTGCCCAGTAGAACATGATGGTCAGGTCAGTGTAAAATAAGTAGTATAATCATAGTAACCTATGTTCTTGTACTTTTCTTATCAGATATATGTCCAACTAAAAGGATTAAGTACAAACCCCTGTAAACAAACATATCAACATTAATGTTGACATTTAAAATAAATTGTAAGCCTACTACTGTTGTATACTAATTTTGGTCACATTCAGAAAACATATGAAATATCCAAATATGAACTGAATTAAGGCTGTTTCAGTGTCAATGTGTGAGAATTCTACAAATCAGCCATGATATGAACAAACTGAACTGTAGGTCTGGCTTGTCTTTAGCCAATTTGATCACTACTAGTTAAAATATAAATGAAATGAATGGAGTTTTACGTCCTACTCTTCTACACTTAATAGGCAGGCAATGCCATCATGCAGAGTGCAATGGGAGAAATTTTGCCAGGACAGCCGCATTAGCCTACTCTTTTCCATTCGATTTCCAACTGTTGAGAGATCTTGAACGTGCACAGCCTATAGCGCACAGTTTATTGTCTGACACTGTTTCCATGTCTGACCTGCATACTGACAAGGGGAAACCGGGTTGAACCAATGCTGAGATTGAACCCTGGATCTTCAGGTTTTGGCCACCTGGCTCCCCTAGTTAAAACAGAGAGAATAGAAGCTATATATAGTCTGAGAAGTAAAATGAGATGTGTCATCATCATGTATATACCAAACAGGTTAAATACTTGTTTTCTATCAACACCTTTGGTCTTTTCAAGCATGTTTAGTCTCACATGTTGTTTCCAGTAACATGGGTTCATATACAGGTTCTCTCATAAAACAGGTTGTTAGTCACTTCTTATATTACTATATTCTTGATAAAAGCATCTGTATTACCTTAATAAGTTAAATATTTGATATAAATTTCTTTCAATCAGTAGAATATTCAAAGATCGTTTACAAAATTGGCTAAAAAGGTAACAATTTGAAACCTGTTTAAGTGTGTGCTTAAAACCTAAACATGAAATCTATGAGAAATATCAATATTAAACTAGCAAGAAGTGTCAAAATTAATGTAACAATGATTTTTTACCTCTGCATGTTTTCCTGGGACTAATACTCGTTGACATTTCTCACATCTTAAACAATTGGGATGCCAGTGTACACCAAGGGATGTTTTTCTTTCAGCTGTAAAATACAAATAAATTGCATGATTAATGAAATGTCCTAAAAATGAATAAAATGAAATCATACATTATGTACTTTCTATTTAGAATATATTACATGATTTGATAGGTATCAAAATAGTCTGGGGGAAAGTTTAAATATGGAGCTCAAATGTGTCACAATTACATTATTATCCTTTTGGTGCTCAAAGTGTCATTTTTTCATCCTAATAATAAGTCTATATTTTTTTTTTATTTAATATCAGTTATTTCCAAATATTTACAACTCAATGGTTGAGTATCTGCCTTATAAAATACTTATTAAATTGGTTCAGAGTGCTTCTTGCAGTCATATTTATGCTTTCAAAACCATAAGATTCTGATTTCCTGATGTCAGGATTCTGAAGGTCTTACTTTCTGGTTTGATTGATTCAGAAGTTAGTCTGAAATAGTATTAGTCATTGTCTGTGAAGACAGGTCCAAGTCAAATAATGAGATTAAAGCTAGAAATAAATTGTTATCTGTATCCTGAAGGAATTCTCCAGAACATTAAGTCTTTTCTACCATAATCAAATCATTCTATCTCTCTGAAAACTTCAAACAGACTGTAAATAATGGATATATTCTGATAATTTCTTTTGATAATTTCCTGTATGTATAGTTTCATTCGAACAATACAGTATAACATTATACTATCACTCAGACAATACAGAAATAATATACTGTTTATAGTTGAGTATATAGCTTGGCTTTAAAATTTCAACAGGATATCTGGATTTAGATTGCTCTTTTATTCAAATTTATATACCAATAAAAATTCAGGCTTAAAAATTCTACCTATAAACCTAAAATTTCGCTTATAAATCCTGACGATTTTGTGATTTTCTTTAAAGTTTTCCCTGTGATCATTTTCGTGTTAGAGAATATGGCCTAGGTTGAAAACCCCTGGATGAGAGTTTCATGTTGTTTTTACCACAGAAAATAATGCTATTACCAATTTTCTATTGTCTTTTTTTAGCTGTGTATATACCTCTGGCTTCACAATAACAAGAATATTCAAAAAATCATGTCTTCCTTTCCAAAATTTGTTATGTTTTAACTCTGCATTAAGAATCCTCACATACTTCAACTTAAGAGTTACAGTAATTAATTGACCAGTATAAAATGCAATTTAAAGTATTGATTTCAAGTTAAAGTATTGATTTCAAGTTAAAGTATTGTGTAATACTATGCATTATGTGACAACCTGTTCTTACTAATAACAACTGTAATAATAAAGTATTGATTTTTATTTATTTCTAGGGATCTTCAACCTACAGCATACAAAACCTTAATTTATGTTCAATCTGAACAATAAAAGGCTTTTAGTGTATCAGACCAACCAATCTGTTTCATTGACAAGGAGGAGACTGTGTTGACATATCTTAAGGTATATAATCTCAACCTATGCTGGAGCCAAACCAGGCTCTGATGTCTATTTTGATGAGCTACCTTGGGTCTAAGAATATAATTTAAGTATAGATAAAAATGACTATTTATAGAAATATGTATATGCTGTCAAATAATATTGTGAAAACTTTGAAAAATACCCAGTGGCAAAATAAAATACTGATAACAAGATGGAAAGGTCTATAGACTTTGTTTTCTATCTGTCAATTTGATTATAATTGTTGATTAATATCACTAATATATTGTTTCTGGGGAATCAATAATAATCCATTGTTATCATGGTTTCCAATCAAATCAATATCATCACTGTGATCATCTTGCATCAAATCAAATCAATATCATCAATGTTTTCATAATACATCAAATTAAATCAATATCACTTCTGTTATCATATTGCATTCAATCAATTCAATCTTATTTGCATCACAAACAGGTGGGGTTTTTTTAAGCATTGATGCTAGGCCACCTCTGCTATGTCTCAGAAAAATACCTTGACAATCCAACCAAATCTTCAAATATTATTTGAAAAGGTTATATAGCTAAAATAAAAAGAATTTTAATTAAAATTCATCAGTTGTTTGCAGTGCTTAATACACTAGTATCAACACAGCATATATGTTATTAAAGAAAAGTGAAGTTTGATTATTTAAAAGTTGAGTAGTAGAAGTGTAATGTATACTATCTTTATATCTAACTAATAGTTTTAAAAGTTAATAAAATATTGACATTGTCAGTATCAACCATGTAACAAGTGTAGTTCAACAAATTGTGAAAATCACCAAATTTCACACTTGAATAAGAATAAGTAAGGGGTGGAGTGATTTGTGACAATAAAAATAGGTTAATGTGTTATGAAGTAGAAATTACCTGTGTATTTTAAAGTTATTTTCATTTGCACACTTGGATTGATAAGATTAATGTCAAATTCTTTGGCTACCTTGCAACTTTGAAAGTTTTGGAATTTAATAAAAGAAGTGAAAGATGGCAAACAAAATGGCTTCATTATTTTTGAAGAGATAGTTCTAAGAACTAGAAATCATAAGGAGTTATAATACATCTATAAACTGGGAAGATTTTATCTACTGATACACATGTTGTGCTAATTACGTTTTCAGCATCTGTAGGTAACTGTTTTGTGTACAGTTCAAACTTCGTTTATCTTTGAACTTAAATTTCTGGTGCCTTTCATTAATCTCTACTTGTTTCTTTTTTAAATCACCTATGCTTTATAATACACTGGATCTATGCTTTATACTTCACTTGGTTTATGTGGGGATCTTTGCTTTAGAATACAATGGTTCTAAGCTATATAGTACAATGGTACAATGGGTCTTAGCAGGGTGGATGCTATATAGACACTGGGTCTTTATAGTACACTGGGTATTTAATTTGCTTTACTTTATAGTACTATGGGTGTTTGTGTGATCTTTTCTTTGTTGTACAACAGGTCTTAGCTTTATACTACAATGGGTCTCAGCTTTATAATACAATGGGTCTTAGCTTCACAGTACAATTTGGTCTTTATGTGGTCTTTGCTTTTTAACACAATGGGTCTTAGGCTCTTAGCTTTTAGTACAATGGATCTTAGCTTTTGGTACATATCCAATTTGCATGTATGGTTTAGTGGTCTTTGCCATATAATATAATGAGCATTACTGAATTATAGCTGAATTCATACTTATAGCTACTTTAACCCGATTCAAATATTTCATTCACTATATCAGGAATACAAATCTTCTATATTTAGATTTTTAATAAACTACATGATATGTTATAAATTAGGTCCAAAGTATACTAAATCATAAAAATTATAATAGTCAGTGAATATAATCTTTTTTATCACATATTTACATGGTAGAATATGGTTGAATTCTGTTGTTTCATAATCATGGTGAATATGTAAATAGAATGTTTCTGCATGATAAGCTAAAAGGGTTAGCTTGAATCTGTTAATAAATATTGTTAATAATAAAACAAGAAAATAACTTTTTAGAGAAGAGGAAGATAAATGTGTAAGAACAGTAAACCGCTGTATGTGTCACCAGTCTATGCACAAGTAGTTTTCCGACAGAAACCACAATGTATGCACATTGATACTCTGGTGCTGATTATGACACAGATTATTTCACTTTATTTTCTTCCCAGTCTCTTTAAAATATCTGTGTCACATATTTCGAAACCTCACTTCTTTCACTCCATCTATATCAAAATTTTACATCATATTCATATGTCATATAATCTTTAAAAAACAGGATCTTGTTTTATATAGACTTGCTCATGTAGAACACACTTTATCCACCTTGAATTATCTTAAAAGTTTGAAAGAAATATGATGCTATATTTAGTATATGCACTGCATTAAGGTATTAATCTCTTGTGCAGAGAGGCCGAATTACATAGACATGTAGTGGTTGACACTCAATTCTTTTCAAAACAACATAACTTGGAAAGTTTTATGGATGTTTTATATTCAAATTTTGTAATGCGTAACTCTGTCACACCATTTGACCTTGAGGTCCAGTTGATTTAAATGTAGATATGTTCTCATTGTTCTGCAATACAAACTTTTCATTTCTATCAGTTGCCAAAATGTGTCAGTGAAAAGTCTTAAAGCAATCTGAGGATCTTCCATTGACCTTGACTTCATGATTTGGTTTATTCTTTACTAATAGGTTGGTGCTGTAACCCCCAAACTCTTCCTCACCACAATACCTTTAAGGCATCTAATAAAAAAATGGGGGACTAAACACCAGGTTTTTCAGGTCCCAGATTTATTTTCAGGTAGATACAGTCAGTCTCCCCCCTATTATGATATCTTTTCATGTCCACTATATCAGTATATCTAGGGAATTTATATAATTTTTAGATTTCATCAGCAGTCCCTGAGCAAATCTATTCAAAAAGGTAAATATTTCTCATGGAGATTTAGAATAATTTTTACTTACCAAAATATACTGGTTTCCCACACTTGGCACAATTATTATTCATTTTATTAGATCACTTTTAATAAAATCTTTGAGGTAGAAGTAAATTATACTTTTTTCTCTTATTTAATCATGTTTAAATGTCATGAAATCCTCAAGCTGTAGTTATATATGAAGCTTTAATACTATATACTAACATAGAAAACCATGACATTCCTCCAGTTCAACCAGCCTGTCACCCTTTAAACTCAATACATGACCAGAAAAACAACTGAACACACCTCATACTCAACAGGCTTAATCTATTCCATATTGATAAATGCAGTAAATAAACTCGCTACATTGTATGACTGTTTCAGCAACTGAATTCAATATTCGCCGTTAACACCAACAAGGTATAACTTAGTTTGTATGAATCGTTATTCACATTTTACATCACCATTCACAAGTCTTCAAATGTCCTCATCGATACAGTGACGGTACATTCCATTCGATAAGACAATTGTTTAGGTAGGTTAAAGTTATCTTTAGTCCGGGTTTGGGCGAATCCACTTTACTGTCAAATTACTCGTTCAAGTGAACTGTTAAAATTCTAATGTTTGAAGCTCACGTCACCTTACCAAATCAAATGGATGTAATATGCGTTAGAAACATAACTGTATGGTTTGAAACAGCTGGCTATTACTAAGATAATATAGGCCCATATAATAACATTGACCTACACTCAATAATACATGTTCAATACCTTTTCCTTCGATGCACTGACTCCACATTTTGTAACCTAAATCAGTTTTACAATATCACACATCTGCATTATGATATTAAAGCCTATCTACCCATTTTTTCATCTCTTTGTAGGTGGTTTCAGAAATAGTTTTGGTAGGCTACAGCAAAGCTGCCCATTTTTTTTATCAAACCATATAACTATAATATACTATAATGGTATGGTTGTGGGATGTCAAATGAATGCATTAAATTCCAAACATTCTTCTCAAAAGACGGAAACTGTCCATTCTTTTTCTACCTTCCTATTGATTAACATGAAAATAAGTCACACGTACCATGTCCAAATGGGGCAGTCAAAAGGCCAACAAAATCCACCAGATAAGCAAGGACATGACAAAATTATAACAGATATCTGGAAATTTATGAGATAGAGGATATTTCAGAAATAGAGAAAAGTTAAGAAGAACTAAATATCTAGGAAACGGTGATAGGCCTAAGGTCAAAAACCCACAAGGAGAGAATAACAGCATGTCTTACCAAATTGAGAAAGAGCAAGAATAACAGGAAATCTGACATATTGAGAGATTGGAATAACAGGAATTCTGAAAGATAGACGAAAAGAGATAAGGTTGAATAACAGGAAATCTGAGAAATGGAGATAATGTAGGAATAATAGGAAATCTGAGAAATGGAGATAAGGTAGGTATAACAGGAAATCCAAAAGATAGTGGACCACAGCCATATACGTCCACCACAGCATGCGATGGTAAATATTCAAGATTTTGGGGCAAGGGCAATAACTCTGATTCTAATGGTCGAAAATAGCTCAAATTCTAACTTGATCTTCGTTTTATAAATATGTATACACATACCGAATTTCATTTGATTCCATCAAAAAATCTAGTTTTTAGAGCGTTTACAAGCAAATGTTGATGGATGGACCAACGAACGGACAGGGGTGCTGACAATATACATCCACATAGAGAGATGTGGACGTATAAAAATGGAGATACTGTAGGAATAACAGGAAATCTGAGAAATGGAGATACTGTAGGAATAACAGGAAATCTGAGAAATGGAGATAAGGTAGGAATAACAGAAAAACTGAGAAATAGAGATTACGTTGGAAATATAGGAAATCTGAGAATTAGAGAGAAGGTAAGAATAACAGGAAATCTTAGATATAGAGATAAGGTAGGAATAAGAGGAAATCTTAGAAATAGAGATAAGGGAGAATAAACTGAGAAATAGAGATAAGGGAGAATAACTGAGAAATAGAGAGGAAAAACAGGATATATGAGAAATAGAGATAAGGTAGGAATAACCGAAAATCTGAGAAACAGAGTTAAAGTAGGAGTAACAAGAAATTGGACAATTAGAGAGAGATTGGAATATGTGAATTAGAATTTAAAAGAATTAAATATGAGAAATGGACATAAATCTAATACAAGGCAAAGAGTCTGATGAAAATTAGACTATTAAAAAATGGACATTGAATATCAAATATATAATGGCTAATAAGGGTTCTCAGTAATGGAAACATAGGTTGGTTGGTAGATGACAAGTTAACGTTCGCTTCCAACGGATGCTGATATCGCAAATGGAAACATATGGATGGGGCTGTTTTTATACAGCATTACAACTGTAGTCTCAGGACAGAACAGTAAAAAAATCTCACATAAATTTCAAAATAAATCAATCCAACATAAAAAATAATTTTATTTCATAAAAATACAACAATTATATTTCATAAAAATACAACAATTATATATCATAAAAATTGTTCTGTTCTCCATATTGCGAAGTTTATGTTTTCACCTAAAGGAAGATTGTTTGGTGATGTTTTAAGCAATAAGTATGGATAATACAAAAAAAAACAAAACAAATAAAGATATGACGCAAAATAATTTTTACACTTTACAGGTGGAATGACTGTTGAATTTTTTTTTCTTAAAAAAGAAAATACATGTATTGAAAATTATTTTTGATTGATTTACATAATAATATGCAATTATCGTAAACTGCTGATATTACCAAATGGTAAAAATTGTGTCCAAAGTGCATGCTTTGTAAGTTTTAAAGATTTTCTTTACATTTCTTAATTCTACAAGACTAATTTTAATCAAATAAAAATTAGGAAGACACAAAAATTGAAATGCCAAGCCTTATTATATGTGTTTTTGCTTCATATACCTATTTGAATCAATTATTTTGATGAAGTTGGAATTGATAAAGCTATAAAAATTATTGAAGAGCAATCCTAAAGAATTATATATGCTAGTTACATGTTCATTTAGGAGTAATCAATTTATGAAGACCATTACATAAAAATGTAAATTTTTTTCAACAATAACTTCATATTCACTCTTCTTTCCTAATTATAAATATCAGAGAAGAGAATCTATATATAAATAACTAATACTTGGAGAAAATGGTTGGTTACATCATATTGATAGTGTCCCCTTATTAGTTTAAATTATATGCATGACAAGAGTGATGACAACTAAGTTAAAAATAGATTAACAGATAAAAAAAAATGATACAAGCACTGAAAATAGGCAAATAATTGCTGATATGTATAATTACAAATTATCACATCAATAATACTATTTTATAGTCTGGCCTAGATACTTATGCACATGGGGAAATTCAAAAACTTAACTCAGTCTATTTTAGGTGAATAATGCAGGTTTGGCTAAAATACTCCCTACTTTGTAGCTTTGTACCTCGGCTTGTGCTGTTGTAATTTCAATCATAAGTCATAATCTTACGTAATTATTGTTATAAATTTACTGCCTATGGTTATGCTTGACAGCAACCCCAAATTTGCATAATATCTTTGTCTAACTATACATACTGTATCAAGATATCAAGATGAATATTAATTCTAACAGAATTGAACTTCTCCAAGTTTAAAAACAGTTAATATGATCAAATAATAAAAACAGACAAAACAACTAAAATAAAACTTGATTTAGCACAAAAATTAGAAAGTAAATAAAATAAAAACTGTCAAATTGCTGTACTTAACAGTATCCTTATTATTATGGCAAGGATATCTATGGCATCATTTAATCCTGAGATAACTGTTAGATTTTAAATTCCAATAGAGATTCATAAGTTGTAAAAAATTAAGATGGATCATACAATTGATCATCAAATAATGTACAAAACGTTATGATCAAATAGTCACGAAAACAGTCTGAATAATTCCTAGCTTTTTCCACTAGTTATGTGATAAAATCGTTGTGTCCAGTCAAGGATCTAAAGCTTTCATTTGGAATAGATCACAAATAATCATGTGATATCTAATAAAACATGTTTCATCTAGCAGATTGTTTCAAGACTATATTTTTTTTTTTTTATAAATTCAATATCCCTATTTTTAAGAGTTATCATGTAGGAAACATCTTTAGAACTATGAAATGATTAAAATCAAACATTGTCAATTTAAGAATATAAATTACAACTAAATACAAATATAACAACTAAACTTAAAATAACAATAAATAAAAAAGGCACCAAGGAAAGTCATTGGCTTGTAAGATCTTAATTCAATAACAAGTAGATTGCTGAATGACAAGACATAAGAGTATTACGTAATACATTTGACATGAACCATAAAAAGAAAATCCTACTAATATGCACTAGTTTTTATGTGTGAAACTTTTTTGCTAAAAAAAGCATTTGAACTGCATTTATGTATTAAAACTGATAGAATCTTAAGATTGTCACCTCCATTCAATCACTAATGACAATTAATGTTGTATCACAGCTAATGACTAATCAGATTTCTGACAGGTATGAGATTATGAAATTTGTAATGGCATTATTAAAACAAGCTTAACTCTGGCTATTTGTCTTTTCAGAATGGAAATCAGATGTAAGACTTTCTTTCTCAAAAGAGCTATAAAAAGCTTATACCGATATTTAACAGCAAGTTAACCAAAAAATAAAACTGTATTTGAATGTATTACCAAGCTTTGATCTGAGAAAATGAAAATGTTAGAATATTTCATTTCTGGAAAATTATATTTTATATTACTAATGACTTAATGGAAATCAAGCATAATGAGTAAGAACACGTAAAGATTAAATGAAAAAGAATGTACAAAAATACATCTTTCCCTGAATTTTCTGAGGCACTTTACAAATAATATCTAATGTATCTAATTTAATTAAATAAAATAGTCAAAATTTCAATTTTACATCAAAAATATAACAAACAATTAATACTTAACAAAATTAAAATTTACGTGTAGGTTTTGTGCTAAAATATTATGTTACAAAAATAATTAGAAGAAAATAAAATGAAACTTAATTAAAAAGGATATCTTTAACAAGCATAGAATATATTACTGGTGACTGTTTCTTGGCATTATACAATGATTGCTCAGATTTAGACTCAAAATTACGACCCACACATTTTGAAACATATCGTAAATGTTTCAGTATATTTGGTTGATTGCTGCCAGCTTTTTGGAGGGCACGACATAATTCAATTATAAACCATGAACCCTCAGATGGTCTTCGAAAAGCATAAAAT
The DNA here is from genome assembly GCF_000327385.1 of Lottia gigantea. NCBI lineage: Eukaryota > Metazoa > Mollusca > Gastropoda > Lottiidae > Lottia > Lottia gigantea. The sequence goes on along the minus strand of NW_008709715.1, from coordinate 2,075,058 downwards.
CCTAGAACAAATCAAATTAGACATTTTGATATTACCACAAATAAAAAATTAGCTTGTAAACATGTTTTTTCATTCAGTATAGTATAGTCCTTTTCCAACGCGATACAATTAGTATATCAAATCAGAGATCTGGATTATATTCAATAAAAATAATAAATTCTGTATTACAGTCAAGTAAACTTATTTTGTGCTAACCTATCTTTCGTGCATCTCCGGAAATGGTTAAAAATTTACGACCTTGCGTGACCTCCGCAATTGCTTGTTTTGATAAACATGGGTTATTTGTACAATATCAGCTAGTAGAATGAATCCAGTAGTTTCAAGCAAGGTAAAATGTATTAATGTATACTTTGACAAATACAAAATGGCGGATTTCAGTTATTACCAAAGTCGCAATTTTTTATCGGCCGAATTTCCTTATAATCCCCAGCTGTAATCGGAATTCCAAGTGTCATCTGCTAGAATGTAGTCCTACGAATGAAGTCACATGATCAACTAGCAGATTCTGTGTCAGCAGAAAATTCTATGGAACACAAGCAATAAATCACGCTACGTATCTTATTTTGTCAGTCACTATTTTTTTTTTTTAAATCTTGGTTCTTTGAAGGAATTGTCTTTAGTTATAATGAATTGATATTAAAGATAAAGAAGTTAATCATACCACCGGGTATCCATACAACATGTTTTTCTCGACTTACTTATAAATCAAAAATTGTACACAAAAATAGGTGACACATTTTGCCGCCGTTGTCGAGTTGGTTACTCATTAAATATGGGTCAAAGTGTGGGATTCATAAAGAAAATCGAAACAAACCAATTTTAATTATTTTGTAGAATATCTGAGGAAACATCAAAGACATAAAAAAAAAATCCTGTTTTTTTAACTATGACGAAATTCGGTGTTGAATCCCTATATGCACGAAAATAGGTTACACCACTGTATACATGGGTCATAATATTATAAGGTTTGTTACATCAAAGTAAATGTAAACCTATCTTAAAAATCGTAAATGAGATAACTATGATTTCTAATGAACTCTTATAATGTTCACTGTTCAATATCGATTAACAATAATAAGTTGCATTTTCATTAACATTGAAGAAATGCATGCCAACATCGCAACATTTATTTTTAATAAAAGTGACAATATACTAACCAGGAGGTGTAGCACACATTACTAAATAATCTTTAAAACATGGTATTCTTGTTATCACCATTTTATCACTTGCTGAATCTACTTCATCTATAACAGTAGTACCAATATCAAACAAATTACCACGACAAGCCTACAAATAAGCACAAAGTACAATCTTATAGCATGCAAATGAATGCAAAATGCTATCGCCAATTCTGATATCATAATGTTTCTAATCTTTTATAGTTTCTACACCTGCGTAATTCAATTTCTTTCATGCTTCTAACATAGATATCTGCTAAGATTTAAATTTTGTATTCAAAATAACTCATTACGTTACCTGTAGGAAGAATAATCTTGGTTTTCCAATTAAACCTTTACAGTTTTCATCTGAGAAGAGCTCTAATATTCTCTCTGTTGGAATATAGCCATCAGTAGCATGTATTATATCTTCTTCTACTATTGTATTGTGATCAATGTGACTCTGAATCTTATCACCATGAGAACTCATAGCAAACACAAAACAATCAAAATCAGGATCCCTTGTCATCTCTAAAGCAACTACAAGAAGATAATAATGAATATATCAACCAAGTTGTAAAGCCATCACAATTGAAAGGGGGATAATTGGCAAAGTAATAACCAGTAATCATTGGTACTTTTTTGAATGAAAACTGAACTGTGGACCACTGTATCCATTTAATGTGAAATGAAAAAGGACCTCAATGTTTATATTGTGTATGCTACTTATATCAATATTATTTGTTAACATTCTCACTGGAAAAATGACATCTCTCATCAAACATTCAGGAAGAAGTTCTTACTCTTTTCCATTTCTGTTACTAATTGAAAACCATTCAGATTGGTAAAAACTCTGACATCAAATCCTATGGATCTAAAACAATAAGATAGAAGTTCTCTATCTAGTTCAGCTCCAGCTCTTTTACTGTGTCCCTCAAATTTCTCATTCACAACCACTACAGCTATACCACGCTTCGTATGATTAAAGTTATAATAATCTAAATTATCATTGTAATCTACTTCCATAGCTTCAGTATTTGTTCTGTAACAAAATAATTTGATCACTTCATAACAGATTGTTTGATACGGAATACATCTGTCGGTGGAAAAAAATATCAGAGACATAAATACATGTATTACCTAAAAAGTGAAAAAGAGGAAATTACACACTGTACTGCAACTAAATCTGAACCTGATTTGACTGGTGATAACTAAAACTTACCCAAGAAAGGTTCCAATTTTCTTAACAACTCCACTCAAAAAATCCTTTTCTATAAAACAAATATATTGGAAATTTGCCTCATTATAATATAAAAGTGACAGTAGAAGAGAGATTTTGACTTTTTATCTTTATCCATAAACATATAGATCTATATGCATTAGTGCTGAAACGGTTAGTGAATTTTACGAATCGGGTAATAGTCGACAATAACCGTTTGTTACCCTGTTAATTACTTAAGATTATAAAAGGATTCACCATAAACTAAACTCGAGTACCGGTAAGTGTAAATGAGTACCCAGGAAGATTTTGGCTAGTTCCCCTCAAATTGTCGGTACAAATCGACAGATATCAAACAACTCTGTCAGGACTGCATGTAATCTTACATTGAAGCTTGTGCTTCAATGTAAGATTACGAGCAGGCCTGACAGAGTTCAGACGGACTGGCGCCATTGTCACTCATTGCTACAGTCTCTAACAGATCAAAGGTTTTTATACCAGTTGTGGGGTCAGTGTAATGAGTGTATTGAAGTCGCAGTGAATCAGTGTACTGGTATAAAACTATTGTCTCAATGAATCCAAACTCATGAATATTAATAAGCTTGAAGAGTTAATAAAAAGTAATACAATTTTTATAACTGTTTTATTCTAAGCAACTCATACCCGATTGAAATAATAAAAATAATAAAAAAACTTGCCCCCTTTTTACTTCTTATAAAATTGCCGGTTAACCGATTATTTCAAATCCAACCTGGTTACTCGTGAAATACTACCTGAAATCGGTTAACTGATAAACCGTTTCAACACAATATGTATTCATTTTTAAAACATTTGAAAACATTTTCAGTCTTAAAATTAGTACTTTGAATTTACGATGCTGGAAACAGTTTTAAAAATCCAGGGATCCCAGTGAGGACCGAAAATAATAGAGGAACGAAAAAATAGAGGAAATGGAAAATATCAACTGAAGGTAAAGAGGGCCACAGACTCTCGTGTGAGGTAAAGGGGGAGATTTAACCATTTTAAGATGCTTTGGAAGTCATTTCCCATACAGAAATCTTGTCATTCCTAAAACTAATTTTCAATAGGTTTTATCTGAAAATAAAAAAAATACCAACGGCCAGAAAAATAGAGGAAGTCTGGGATCTCTAATAATCTTAAGTTTGTTTCAAACTGCATACAAAAAAAAATAAATTAACAGTCTTTGCTTATTCCAATTTCTTTTTATATTATTTTTAGATTGAAGTCAACAATCTCTGAAAAACTCAAGAAATGTAAATGTACATACCATCTGATTTTCCAGGCTGCTCCATGCTGTTGTTTTCTAATTATTTCATAAATAATTCATTCAAATGATAAAAAAATCACCTATAAAGTACAAAAGTTTACAATGTCTATCTAGTTTAAGTTTTTTAATCAATTTTATTGATCATGTCATAAATCACAGACTCAAATTAAATATGCATCATTTGCCTCGATCTCAGCTTCTGATTGTTATTTTAAAAAGCTACGGTACTTTTGTTTTGTTAGTATCACATTACCCTGTGACTTCTTAACTTTTTGAGTCACACACGGTCTTTGCTGACCGTGTGAGATTAGTTTCGTAAAAAAATCTATGATGGAACCTCAGACGTGACATAAATAGTATGGAGATAATAATAGTATGACTAAACTACAAAAATATCCATATTTTCGAAATAGCAGGATCTGGCAGCAGGTAAATGAAAAATATTTCATAATACAGGGCCTAGTTTACTTGCTTGTTAAATGATTTGGAATTGGATTTGGAGCGTGGCACATGGTTGACTGCTATAAATGTTATAAATCTTGTTAGATTACTTGGTAACAATAAAAACAATAGTTACAAAATAGAATTGTAATTTTAATCAAATTGCGTTTATCTGAATCTACTCCAGCCACCAAATGTCAAAATAACCATCAGATCCAGAGGCTGGAATAGGGCCAGATATTCCTGACTAGCAATATGGGAATTGCATTAGATAAATCTGAATAAACACAATTATTAAGTTTCCGTGAAAGAAATTAAAAGGTTGTGAGCACCTGCAAACTTGTTCCTGAGACAAAGCCGAAAGAGAGTAAGATAAGAATATCCAAGATAAAGGATTTTCCTCAACAGAAAATACCTACCGACCCTTGCCTTCACTACTTTATCTTTATGGCTTATGTCATACTATTTAATTTCTCTGTCAAGAATAAAATTAATAAAGTCAAAGGTGGAGCATTCATGTAAACAGTGAAAAGCTCTTTAGCAATAAAAATTATAAATGTTATTTGTAAATTCGTACCCAATCTGCTAATGATTTTGTGATTAAAAGCGTACCCAACAAAGAGATTACAGCACTGTTAGAACTATTTTTATACGCCCACATAAAATGGGGGGGGGGTGGGGGGGGTGAGAGGTGCTTATGTTGCCGTCACCCATGTCCATCCGTCCGTCCACAATTGCTCGTAAACACTCTACAAGACACAATTCTTGACGGATTTTGACAAGACTAGGCTTGAGTCACGTGTTCGTAATCACCCAAGCTAAACGAAACTTGGGAATTTTAGGTTGTAACAATGCAATGTTACGAAAGCACAGGCATGTAGGCGTAGCCTTTAGTGATAGAGCAATGTTTGTGAAGTTAGTTTAAAAGAATGATATAGATTAACTTGGGTGTGAGTGTTCGTAATCACCCAAGGATGAACCCTATTGAAAATCAGAAGAATTGAACATTCTAAATTATAATTTGCGCTAAAATTAGTTATGTTTAATGATCACTGAGTTCATTTTACGAAACGAAACATTTTCAATTTTGCGGAAATTTTGGTGGCGTCAATTTGATGGAATCATTGATTAAAACAAAAAACAATCTATAGCCAATTTCTATTTTTCTTCTGATTCAAAATATGATCCAAACAACAATAATCCAATTTCAACGCAAACAATAAAAAAAAACAAAACCTATTGTCTGTGAAAAGTAAAAGGTTTTTGAAATTTGTCAGTAATTTCTTTTTAGAATTGGAATATTGGCCTCAAAATATTACAGTGGTGTAATTACCTATTTTCGTGGATATAAGGATTCAACACCGAATTTCGTCAAAGTTTAAAAAACGAAATTTTTTTTTTATGTCTTAGATGTTTCCTCAGATATTCTACAAAATAATTAAAATTGGTTTATTTCGATTTTCTTTATGAATTCTTCACTTTGACCCATATTTCATGAGCAACCAACTCGGCAACGGCGGCAGAATGCGTCACCTATTTTCGTGTACAATGTTTGAACTATAAATAAGTCTAGAAAAACACGTTGTATGGATACCGGGTGGTATAATTAACTTCACTTAGTATTTATCTTTAATATCAATTCATTATACCTAGTGACAATTCCTTCAAAGAACCACGATTTAAAAAAAAAAATAGTGACTGACAAAATAAGGTACGTAGCGTGATTTATTGCTAAAAGTCACTGAAACAACATAAGTATATGGTCCACTTTGTGTTCCATAGAAATTTTCTGCTGACACGGAATCCGCTAGTTGATCACGTGACTTCATTCGTTGGACTACATTCTAGCAGACGACACTTGGAATTCCGATTACGGCTAGGAATTATAAGGAAATTCGGCCAATAAAAAATGGTGATGTTTGGTAATAACTGAAATCCGCCATTTTGTATTTGTCAAAGTATACAGTAATACATTTTACCTTGCTTGAAACTATTGGATTCATTCTACAAGCTGATATTGTAGAGAAAACCCATTTTTATTAAAACAAACTAAATGTGGAGGTCGCGCAAGGTCGCTCATGTAAATTATTAATCCTTTCCGGAAATGCACGAATAATAGGTTTCCACGAAATTAGGTGTGTACTGTTAGTCTTCACCCGAGCGGTCGGAGATTTTTGTCACTGACTCGAATCTTGAGTAAAATCTCGCATGTGCTCGGGTTTCCACGACAAGATTATCGTGTCGCTGACGGGATTTATAATGTCGAATAAGTTTGATAATTGTCTCCGATAGTTTTATCGTCTGCACGGACTGTCATCATCCGACCAGATTCATTTTTCTTTCAATTACATGATCCGCACGTGAGAGATTGGAGATTTTTGTCTCCTCGTGTGTCTCCTCGTTGAAACTCAAGACAAGACTCTAATCTGAAACCCACCCGAACAGAATCTATTTAAAACTTACTTGTTGGAATTTTGGCATTTTTTTCCAGCTGAGAATGATAGCAAATTCAGTCAAAAATCCGTTCATCTTAAACTACGTGGTGCTTTTTTGAAACCAAAAGAAATTAAATGTTGGTATCCTATTGGTATATTAGAATAATTTTTCCGAACAGAATCATGATTTTTTATTATTGATCAAGATCAAGAGGCCTCTTTTTTAATGTCAATATTGATGATATTTAGATTAGGAGTGTGTATATTTTGAACTGAGTATTGATTATTCACATTTATTATCTTGTTTTATGAACTCATGTTTCATTAGGCAGACCTATCCGGATTATTTTCAAAATTTGTTCATATTACCAATTACTTTTAATCTGCTGTACAAATATAATAGCGATGTTTTAATGATATACAGTGCCAAGAACAAAGCATGCCTGGTAAACAGAACTACATAAAATATATTAACATAAAGTATATCGGGATCAATTCAAACTTATTTACATCATTCCCTTAAAACTTTTTTGATTTGAGGATAGGACGTTAAAACTACATTAATTTCATTTCATTTTGATTTGATCAGGCAAATTCTCCAAAGGATTTATGTCAAATAAGACCATTTACTCAGTGCAAGAGAGAAACAGGGTTTAAAAGAGATATATTAAGGCAGATGTCTACTGGAATAGAGTCATAAAAACTAGCTACCGTAGCTTATATGGTTTTCATATTTTCTACAGGTGGAAATGTAAAAGGTTCTGAACATGATACTGTTAAACATATGACAGTATTTGAAAGTAAACAGGTTTTAAACATTAGTGAGTTACTTATTTAAATTATGATCATAAAAGGGGAGCAGCAGTGGCTCAGTGAGTTACATGATTGCTTGCTAACCGGATGGCCTTTAATTCAATACTGGCTTTGGCTGAGATAATATAATACCTGCACGATTTTTTCAGCCTGGTTCTCCCCTGTTAGTGATGCAGTTCAAAGGGGCTTACATGGAAATGTATATTTAGTTGTTAGAACAGGCTGTGAAAATAATACTGTTGGTCAGTTGTCTGAAGATTGCACCGCTTGAACATGTTTCAGTTTCTGTTTTAAATTTTAATATATTTTCTGTATCATTCTACAATTGATTATTGATAATATTTTGAATAGTGGAATACAAAGAGTGGGTCATATACATCAGATTTAGTTTCACGGGTTTAATAATGCAGCCTAATAGTTCATATGTGACGTATAGTTTTGGCTAGTGAGTGTTCGTAATCACCCAAGGATGAAACCTATTGAAAATCAGAAGAATTGAAAAATATTTAGTATGGTTTTTTGCCTTTGTTCTTGAAAACACGTTCAATTCTTAGCTCGTAAACACTCTCGACGGCACAATATTCTAAATGAATTTTGATGAAACTTGGCGTGAGTGATCGTTATCACACAAGGATGAACCCGAAAATCAGCAGAATCGAGAGTTTAAATTGTATCTCGTAAACACTCTAGGATGAACCCTATCAAAAGTAAAAAAAAATTCAAAAATGTTTCATAGGAGTTATTGACCTCGTTCTTTCAAATTTAGCTCTAAAACACTAAAAGGCACGATTCTTGTCGGATTTTGACAAAACTTGGTTTTACTATTCATTACCGCGCTGAAGGTTGAATATTTGCCTTCTAGAGTTTTCACGAGCTAAAAATTGAACACGTTTTCAAAAACAAGTGCAATAACTCATACTCAATATTATTCAGTATCACCCCAAAGTGTTCAGAAGAAGTGTATGGCTGAAGGTTGAATATTTCATACTGGTGATTGTTGCTGTAGCCTACTGCCAGATATTTTTTATTCAAAATCAAAGCTGCCAGTAGGCGTATATTACCTTGCCTGGCATGTTATCTTTAAAGAATATATAGGCCTACACATGAAATTCTAAATAAACTATTAACTAAATCATATATTGTTTGCTATTTCGTATATATTATAGTTCTATGATTTATACAAGGAAGCGGTGAAGCAACGATTGTCTTAATAAGCATGGGTGGGTTATAAATCCCAACCGCCACTTAGAGCACATTCCGCTAAATGATAATTTGCGCTAAAATTAGTTATGTTTAATGATTACTGAGTTCCTTTTACGAAACGAAACATTTTCAATTTGGCGGAAATTTTGGTGGCTCAATTTGAAGGAATCATTGATTAAAACGAAAAACAATATAATCATTCTACAATTGATTATTGAGAATATTTTGAATAGTGGAATACAAAAAGTGGGTCATATACATCAGATTTGGTTTCACAGGTTTTATAAGGCAGCCTAATAGTTCATATGTGACGTATAGTTTTGGCTGGCACTCTGACTAGAATTCATAAAAAAAAAAACATTCCTAAAACAAAGCAAAGCACTGCAATAACTAATACATGGAGAAAATGGTTGGTTACATTATATTGATATATCAGTTAAAATTATATGCATGACAAGAGGGATTGATTGATGACAATAAGGGTTATAAAAATTTAATAAGCAGATTTAAATCAATGATATAAACACTAAAAATAGTTGATAAGTACTCACTGATATGTATAACTACAAATTATCACATTAATATAACTATTCTTTTTGTCAGGTTTAGATAGTTCTGCACATCTGGGGCAACTCCAAATGCCTATTTTAGGAGGCAAATAATGCAGGTTTGGATAATAACCTTTTTTTTACTTTATCCACAATAAAATTTACTACCTATGCTTATGCTTCACCGCAACCCCAAATGTGCATATATAACTGTATCAAGATATCAAGATGAATAAAGAGAATTGAGGATCTCTAATGAACAGAAAAAACAGCAGTACAAAGGTGACAAATAAATATAACAGACATAACAACTAAAACAAAATTACTTTAGCACAAAAATTAAAAAGAAAATCTAACAAAATAAAGGAAAACAAGTAACTTCACTTAAAGGGACAGATTTGCAGGGGATTTTCAGGGGTTGATTTGGTTCTTGAATATATGTAAATAGTCCTTAGAAATATTAGAAATCTGTAATGGTTTAATTGGAAAACCAACAGGTAGCTTCATGCATTTTTATATACACTAATAATTCCCTCAAAAATACCTCAATCTAGGAATTTTACTCTATAGTTCTAAGCCTTTTCAATAAATGGCAGAGTTTCAAGAAATGACGAGTAGTTATTTCAACTTTCAAATGCAGATAATTCTGTTCACACATGAATTTGAAGCTTCAAATTTCGGCAGTGAGCTGTGAACACTATTACTGATTACCTTAAAAAATGGATGTCTAACCTGTCCCTTTGATATGACAATAAATAGAAATTAAAAAGGCACAAAAAATAAAGCTTAGTTAAAAGCAAAAGGAAAAGTCAAAGATCTTCATTCGATAAGTAGATTATGATGACATTATGATGAGTATTACATAATAAATAGTGTTTATATGTGAAACTTTTTTGCTTTAAATTAGACTTAAAACCACATTTATGTATTGAAATTGATAGATTCTGAAGATTGCATCCACAGCTAATGAACAAACTTGTACTAAATTAACTCTGCTTATCTGCCTTTTCAGAATGGAATTGAGATGTAAGACTTTCTTTCTCAGAAAGAGCTACAAATAACAGACTTAATAGTAAATCAAACATAATGAGTAAGAACAAGTAAAGATTAAATGAAAAAGAATGTACAAAAATACATCTTTCCCTGAATTTTCTGAGGCACTTTACAAATAATATCTAATGTATCTAATTTAATTAAATAAAATAGTCAAAATTTCAATTTTACATCAAAAATATAACAAACAATTAATACTTAACACAAGTAAATCATTAGATTAAAATATGAGATTTAATTAAAAAGGATATCTTTAACAAGCATAGAATATATTACTGGTGACTGTTTCTTAACATCATAAACTGATTTAGACTCAAAATGACGACCCACACATTTTGTTACACATCGTAAATGTTTCAGTATATTTGGTTGATGGCTGCTAACTTTTTGGAGGGCACGACATAATTTAATTATAAACCATGACCCCTCGTCTTTTCTTCGAAGAGCATAAAATCCTAAAACAGATATCTCCAAAGTATGAATGACAAACCTGATTTTGCATGGATAAAAATAAGTTTCATTACATTGAAGTAAGTGGAAACTTATCTAAAGAACATAAATAAGATTACTCTAGTGATTTCTTATGAATTCTAAGATGTTCACAATTCAATATCGATCAACAGAATCAGCAGCATTAGCATTTATTATCTAAAAATTCATTATAATGCCATGATTTAAGTAAAAAAAGAAATGGTACAGTTTTTACTTAAAAGTAACAATATACTAACCAGGAGGTGTAGCATACATTACTAAATAATCTTTAAAACATGGTATTCTTGTTATCACCATTTTATCACTTGCTGAATCTACTTCATCTATAACAGTAGTACCAATATCAAACAAATTACCACGACAAGCCTACAAATAAGCACAAAGTACAATCTTATAGCATGCAAATGAGTGCAAAATGCTATTGCTGCTAGCCAAAGATCGTAATGTTTCTATGAATACAATCTTTCATAGTATCTACATCTGCATAATTTTTAAAACACATACATGTACATTTCTTTCATGCTTCTAACATAGATATCTGCTAAGATTTAAATTTTGTATTCAAAATAACTCATTACGTTACCTGTAGGAAGAATAATCTTGGTTTTCCAATTAAACCAATACAGATTTCATCTGAGAACAACTTTAATATTCTCTCTGTTGGAATATAGCCATCAGTAGCATATATTACATCTTCTTCTACTATTGTATTGTGATCAATGTGACTCTGAATCTTATCACCATGAGAACTCATAGCAAACACAAAACAATCAAAATCAGGATCCCTTGTCATCTCTAAAGCAACTACAAGAAGATAATAATGAATATATCAACCAAGTTGTAAAGCCATCACAATTGAAAGGAAGATAATTGGCAAAGTAATAACCAGTAATCATTGGTACTTTTTTGAATGAAAACTGAACTGTGGACAACTGTATCCATTTAATGTGAAATGAAAAAGGACCTCAATGTTTATATTGTGTATGCTACTTATATCAATATTATTTGTTAACATTCTCACTGGAAAAATTACATCTCTCATCAAACATTCAGGAAGAAGTTCTTACTCTTTTCCATTTCTGTTACTAATTGAAAACCATTCAGATCGGTAAAAACTCTGACATCAAATCCTAAGGATCTAAAACAATAAGATAGAAGTTCTCTATCTAGTTCAGCTCCAGCTCTTTTACTGTGTCCCTCAAATTTCTCATTCACAACCACTACAGCTATACCACGCTTCGTATGATTAAAGTTATAATAATCTAAATTATCATTGTAATCTACTTCTATAGCTTCAGTATTTGTTCTGTAACAAAATAATTTGATCATTTCATAACAGATTGTCTGATACAGAATACATCTGTCTGTGTAAAAAAAATATCAGATGTACAAACTGCACAATGGATGTTTCCTAAAAAAGTGAACAGGAGTCGTAGCTGAGGTATAAATACACTCTAAATCTGAACCTGATTCTACTGGTGATAACTAATACTCACCCAAGACAGGTTCCAATTTTCTTAACAACTCCACTCAAAAAATCCTTTTCTATAATACAAATATATTTATTCATTTCTAAAACATTTGAAATATTTCAATCTTAACAAGTGATTGCCTAGCAAAAGACAAACTCACTTCCCTGATAAATTTTTTAATATATCAAAGGCAGTCACCCGTCTGCATCAAATCATACCAAAATTCTAATTAGTACAAGATATTGTTGATTTAATCAAACACAAAAAATTTCATAAAATTTGGACATAAAAATTTTGATGCATTTTTACTCAGTCAAGGGCAATAACTAAAAAACCATTCATCGAAACTTGATTCAAACTCATCATTATAAATGATCACAATCAGATGTAAACTGTAGTCTCTATTGTATTCACAAATAAATTTTGATGCGTTTTTCTTAAGTCAGGGGCAATAACTCAAAGATAGCTTGCTAGGCAAGGTAACATGCGCCCACTACCAGCTGTCAGAAATGATAACAAAGTTTGTAGTGGTTTAATATGTGAAACCAATCATCCAATTGTTACTAATTTCAAGCTTAACTGAGATCTCATACCAAGTTTCATCAAGATCGGATGAAAAATGTAGTCTCTATCAGGCCTACAAGCCAAATTAGACGCATTGAACTAATTCAAGGGCCTGAAACCGTTCATCTGATTATTACCAATTTGAACTTGACTGAGGTCTTATCAATATCTACAAGCATACTAAGTTTCATCAAGATAGGATAAAAATTTTAGCCTTCAGCATGCATACAAGCCAAGGGCAATAACTCTGAAACCATTCATCCGATTATTACCAATTTTGAACTTGACCCAGACCTCATCAATATATACATGCATACTAAGTTTCATCAAAATCGGATAAAAATTGCAGTCTTTATCCTGCATCCAAGCAAAATTTAAGGCGTTTTTACTAAGTCAAGGGCAATAACTCTGAAACCATTCATCCGATTATTACCAATTTTGAACTTGACCGAGATCTCATCAATATATACATGCATACTAAGTTTCATCAAAATCAGATAAAAATTACAGCCTTTATAGCATACAAGCCAAATTTAACGTGTTTTTACAAAGTCAAGAGCAATAACTCTAAAATAATTCATCCGATTATTTCCAATTTCGAACTTGACTGAGATTTTATCAATATCTTCAAGATACTAAGTTTCATCAAGATACGATACAAATTTTAGCCTTTAGCATGCATACAAGCCAAATTTAATGTGTTTATACTAAGTAAAAGGCAATAACTCTGAAACTTTTCGTCCGATTATTACCAATTTCGAGCTTGACCAAGATCTCAGCAATATATACAAGCATACAAAGTTTCATTTAACACGTTTTTACTAAGTCAAGGGCAGTAACTCTGAAACCATTCATCCGATTATTACCAATTTCGAACTTGACCGAGATCTCATCAATATTTACATGCATACCAAGTTTCATCAAGATCAGATAAAAGCTGTAGCCTGTAGCTGTAGACGGATGGACGGACGGACAGGGGCAACGGCAATATACATCCACATTTCCATGTGGGCGTATAAAAACTGTTAATGGAAAAATCGTCAAATTCGAACATGATCAAGATCTCATCGAGATAACTGATCACACCAAATTTCATTTAAATCAGATAAAAACTGTAGTTTCTATTGTGTTTAAAAACAAATTTTGACGTGTTTTTTTCCTTATTGTGGACCAACGGACCGACCGACCAATGGACAGATCAATGACAATTAAAATGTGGTTGTTTAAAAATAGTTCTTTGAATTTACAATGCTTGAAAGGGTTATTATAATCTTAATTTTGTTTCAAACTGTATACAAAATAAAAACTTAAGCAGTTTTTGTTTATTTCAAAATGTATTGGCTAAGTTCTTTTTATATAAATTTTAAATTTAAGTTACAAATCTATGACAAACTAAAGAAATGTAAATGAACATACCATCTGATTTTCCAGGCTGCTCCATGCTGTTGTTTTCTTATTTTTTCAATAATAACTTATTCAAATGATAAAAAATCACCTGTAAAGTTCACAAGTTGTCAAAGCTAAACCTTAGTTTTGTTAGTATCATGTTAACCTTAGCCTTTGAACTTTTTGTGGAACACTCAGTTTTTCCTGGCGGGTGTGAGATAGTTTCATGGCTGATCTGAGGTAAAAAAAATATGTTGATATCTGAGGTGCAGAAACCCCATAAAACAGGCTTGTTAGTCTTACTTGCACTACTCCAGCCAACGAATTTCAAAATAACAGACGCTGGAATAGAGGCAGATATATGAGACTAGCAAAATGGGAGTAATAGATAAATCTATATTAACACAATTATTGAGAAATTAATAGGTTGTGTATACCTGGTTCCTGAGAGTGCGATAAGAGCATCAAGATTTAGTCAAATAATTTTTCCTGAACAGAAAATCAAATGTATATCCTTTCCTTTCATTTAATAATACAGCTATGAAGACTAATGTCTATCAACCCTAACCGCCACAACTGGCTTATGTTATATGATTTTTTTTATTTGTCAAGAATAAAATTACTAATGTCAAAGGTAGAGTGCAAGCTATTCATACTGATTGTGAACACGTCAAAAAGGGACTTAAACAATAAAGAATAAAGATAGCTTGCCAGGCAGGATAATATACGGCCACTGACATCTTTGATTTTAAATAAAGATATTTGGCAGTACAGTAGCAAGTAATATTCAACCTTTGGTCATAGGCCATAGGGAAGTTAACATACGCCCACTGGCAGCTGTCAGAAATGATTAAACAGTCTTTAGTGACTGCAGGGTTGCACAATATAGCTAATAGAGTAAAACGTCAAGTCAGACACGATATTTCGGTGAAATATTATCCGATCATCACGAAAATCAATAGGGATCATCTTCATAAGGACATTGACATACAAAATAAAAATCAAAAAAATCTGTAAAAAATTGTAGCCTGTGGAGTGAGCACGAGTTGCACAATATAGCTAATTGAGAAAAACGTCAAGTCAGACACGATATTTCGGTGAAAAATTATCCGATCATCACGAAAATCAATAGGGATCATCTTCATAATGACATTGACACACAAAATAAAAATCAAAATCAAAAGAATCCATAAAGAACTGTAGCCTGTAGAGTGAGCACGAGCCAAATGTGAACAGACGGACGGACGGACCGACGGGGTGATTACAATGTACGCCCATCTTACGTGTGGGCGTATAAAAATCAAAAGAATCTGTAAAGAATTGTAGCCTGTAGAGTGAGCACGAGTTGCACAATATAGCTAATAGAGTAAAACGTCAAGTCAGACACGATATTTCGGTGAAATATTATCCGATCATCACGAAAATCAATAGGGATCATCTTCATAATGATATTGACACACAAAATAAAAATCAAAAGAATCTGTAAAAAATTGTAGCCTGTAGAGTGAGCACGAGTTGCACAATATAGCTAATAGAGAAAAACGTCAAGTCAGACACGATATTTCGGTGAAAAATTATCCGATCATCACGAAAATCAATAGGGATCATCTTCATAACAACATTGACATACATAATAAAAATCAAAAGAATCCATAAAGAACTGTAGCCTGTAGAGTGAGCACGAGCCAAATGTGAACCGACGGACAGACGGGGTGATTACAATATACGCCCATCTTACGTGTGGGCGTATAAAAACCTAGACAGTTGGAAATCTAAAAAGAGTAGGCTAATATCACTTTCCAGACAAAATTTCACCCTGTTTCAATTGTTGGTCTGAACATCGTTTCAGGTTACATTTTAGTATTTCTGTATCACTACACAATTCGTGTACTGAGCACTATTTTAACAGTGAAATATTTTGTTATTGTATCTTAGAATATATAATGTTGTAGGTATGTCTAAACAGTAAAATAGTTGAAGTGGACATCGAATATGTAACTGGTTTGAGTTATTATGCTTAGCATTTTCATTGCTTGAAAAATAAATAATATTGTCTGTCCCAAACATTCTTAGAAAAAGCTATCCATGTTGCCATTGCAAGTAAGTCACTTCTTCTTGTTGAATATATGATCAAATTTAACGTCATTTTGTAGTTGCACAACAAATGAACGAAGACAGAGATTTTGATTGTTTTGTGTTGGCTATTAGTAGTCATGGTGAACATCTGGAGAAGACAGTTGGTGATAAAACAATTGTATCTGATGTCATACATTGTACAGATGGTTATATAACTACACAAAATATCTTACAAATATTCTCTGATGAGAACTGTCCTGGGTTAACTGGTAAACCAAGATTTTGTTTTATACAAGTAAGTTTGTTGGATATATTGGGATATTTGTCTGTAATTTTTTCTAATATCTAACTTTATTAAGATATATTAGATATTTCTCGAAGACAATGGCTTGTTTGTTTTCATAGATGCCAAAACCATTCAGCTGTATTACTTTTGTCAAAATTGCCTACTGGTATCTTATTCAGAAATTTAGAAATTTCCATTTCTTTCGAACACTTTGCATCAAAAGAATATTTCCAAAGCCTAAAAATCTGACAATATTGTATGTGTGAATTGATATATGGTAAACTATGTTTGTGTGTTTCTATATGAAGGTTCTAATTCAATCTTATCTGACTTCTTAAGAAGATATTGTTTGCTTTCTCTTTCAGGCTTGTCGAGGTAGACAATTAGATCCTGGTGTATTGATTAATAACCATAATATAGATATAAATTATGAATATGATAAGTTTGGTTATCATAATAAACCATTTACTAATCATATAGTAACAACACCGTTTCCTTGTATGACAGATTTTCTTGTTATGTATGCTACACCTCCAGGTAATTCATATATCTTAATCCCTCTTGAAATACTACAGAGAACAACCCAAATTTAAGACAAATTTAATGTGATAACAAAAAAAAGCTACCTTTCTACCAACATTTCCTGATTTTTTGAATGAGATGTGCTTATATTAATTAATATAATTAACAGATGCACGTTACATGTTTCTCAATTTTGTAGGTAAGGAAAGGGTTGGTATTAAACACGCTTGCTGATTATATTCATAAGGTTGTAAATTGCATCTATTTATTAAATGGACAGGTCTGCCATTTTTGGGGGTTGATTTTAGTCTTGAACGTATGTATAATCTTCGGAGTACTAGAAATGTACCAAAATCACATAATTCCTTTGAAAATACTTAACTAGGAATATAACTCACAATTTATATATATATGTCTTTTCAATATATCACAGAGTATCTTAACTTGACGAGTCGTCATTTTAACATTTGATCGCAGATAATTCTGGACACAAATGGATTTGAAGGTTCAAATTTTGAAGTGGGCTGTGAACACTATTACTGATTAGCTCAGCTAAAAAATTTCATTTCTGAGACTAAAGTATGATTGGTCAAAAAAATGGTCTACCTGTCCCTTTAACCTTGATAGGCCAAATTATCAGAGTTTACTTTTGTTTGTTGTAGAGAAGAAAGTAATGAATATTCATTGATGAGATATACACAGATGAATTCAAATCAAGTCATCTGCAGGGTCAACTACTAACTGCTTGTGATTCTCTCTCAGCCTCCGTCTGAACATTCACACTTACTTCTTTTTATACACCCACATGGTCGTATATTGTCGTTGCCCCTGTCCGTCGGTCTGTTGGTCCATCGGTCCCTCCGTCAACATTCCTTGTGGGGACAATAGAGACTACAGTTTTCATTTGATTGTTAAGTCAAGTTCCAATTTGATGATTTTTCCATGAACAGTGTTTGCTCTTGACTTAGTAAAGTCGCGTCAAATTTTTGTTGTAGGCACAATAGAAGCTACTGTTTTCAATGGATTTTGATGAAACTTGGTGTGAGCATTGGGATTCATAAGATCTCGGTCAAGTTTGAATTTGATGATTTTTCCATGAACAGTTTTTGAGTTATTACCCTTGACTTAGTAAAATTGCGTCAAATTTTGTTGTGGGCACAATAGAAGCTACAATTTTCATTGGATTTTGATGAAACTTGGTGTGAGCTTTGGGATTGATAAGATGGCAGTCAAGTTCGAACTTGTCAATTTTTCGAAAAATGGTTTTTTAGTTATTGCCCTTGACATAGTAAATTGGTCAAATTTTGTTGTGGGCACAATAGAATGTACAATTTTCACTGGATTTTGATGAAACTTGGTGTGAGCATTGGGACTGATCAGACGGCAGTCAAGTTCGAAATTGACGATTTTTTTTGTTATTGCCCTCGACTTCATCAAATTTGTCTATGTTAGTTAGTTAGTTAGTGTGAATTTGATGATACGTTTAGACACGAGAAGAGTGTGATAATTTAATGCTTCTGGGCTATTGCTATTGATTTAAAAAGATTTGTGGAAAACTCAACTGACCCTAAATTGATGAGATATTCAGGGTTTCTGAACTACAAATGCATAATGAAGAAATTTGGTATTATTATGAAGATCTTTAATATATTCTTGGTCAATAAAGATTTAGTTATCATCCCTGACTAGCTATCTTCATATTTTTAGACATATTTTATCTTATTTTATATTTATTTTTCAGGATATTATGCGTTCAGAAGAATGAAAGAGGGGTCATGGTTTGTTTTAGCTTTAGCCAAAGTTTTAAGATCTGCCTGTAGAGATAAATGTGATATCAATAAACTATTAAGACAAGTTGTAAAAGAAGTTTCATACGGGTACCAATCAGAGAGTAATAATTATGCTACAGACATGAAAAAACAAGCACCTGTTATATACTCCATGTTAACAAAAACTGTATACATGTGTCCAAAATAAAACCTTTTATTTTCTTTAAAGGTATATGATGGTCTAGAAGCATATATAAATCTTTTTTTTATTTTTAATTCTCTTGATTTTAGGACAGTTTATCTGTTTTATAACGATTTTATAATCTACCATTGTATTTATGAATATGTATATACATATTTGTTTTATAATGATTATATAATCTACCATTGTATTTATGAATGTATATACATATTGAACAAGTAATTTAGATAACTTTATTTAATCTAGTGACTCAATTTTCAATAATCTATTTTATTTCATAAAACTTTTAAAAGCCGTGATATTATTTAGCCTTGAATAAGGTTATGTTATACTTGCATTTGATTCTTGTAACTTTTGCTTTACATAGTGTCATATAGTTTTGTTTAGAATAAGATTAATTATGTTTTATTTGAATGAATATACTGAAAATCCCATATGAAATGACGATAGAAGCACAATGAGAAAAATAGTGTTTTGTGCCAGTCTAGTAACATAGAGGCAGTTAATTGTTTTATATATCTGTATAATGAAATTTTTCCTTTCCTAGAGGCTGGCACTTGACCATGCCATCCTTCCTAATTGAAATATTGAATGTTGAAAACTGTAAAAATTGTGCTTAATTTATTACTGATCATATTTATGCAAAGAGGTTACAGGTTTTATACAGTCAGGCCTGCATAAAACTTCTTTCTAACTTGTTAATAAAAAAAATATAATTAAATCACGATTCCGTTTACACGGTATCGCGCAATTTGATTGGATAACAGTGGTCACGTGAATTCGGTTTATATCTGTGTAAACGGAATGTAAATATAAGCCCCGCCCCTTAACGGACTACTTTTATCATTGGGTTTTATTGACGTGGTCACTACACAGCGTCGATGTCTTTCCTTCGAACGCCACCGAGCCGAAATCTACATTTCACTGAATGATTACGGTATTTTCCAAATTCCCTCGAATGTGCAATATCAACAAAATCATGATTTTTGGACTTATTTAGAACCTTGGCTTTCAATAATTGAACTTTAAATGTGGCCGCTCCGTCAACTTTCAAGCAATAGACAGTAGACTATAGATAGGTGACCTACTTATTTTTGATTGGCTGTTCTCTAGGGCGTATCTATTGTTAGTATCAGTTCATTAACGTTATGTTAAAATTTTAGGTATTTATGCGCCTTAGTTTGTTGCTATTTTAGATAATATTTAAACACGAATTCGAGTTGATTTAATTATAAGGAATGACCTGAACATTTTTTCAGTTTATCGATGTATAAACAGAAAAAACCTGTGTACACTTATGTATAAACCGCTACGCGGTCATTCCTTAAATAACAATTTTTTTTTTATTCTAATTTTGAATAATCAAATACATATACAGTAAATGAATTAATACAGACACCATACTAATGTGATCTTCTATATCATATTTCAATCTAAATATATACAGTAAATAATGTACTACAGACATCATACTAGGGTCATTCCATGTCAAATCACCCAATGAGGTAAACCGTAGGCCTTCCCCCTTTGATTTTGCTGAAATTTGGTTTATATGCTTATTTGGGCTGAAAAAGCTGATATTCGAAATTTTAGCTTCATCGGACAATCGGTTCCTGAGATATGGCCCACCCAATTTGGGGGATTTTGGCTAAAATGGGCGTGACCACCATTATTCAAATGACCAAAGCTCAGTAACCGATGGGTCAAAATTGCTAAAATTAATATTTCTAGAAAGGGAATTGGACAGGGATTCCAAGTCTGTCCTTTTTTGGGACATAGGAGTGTTTTAACGAGTGATGACCTTGGATATGCACTTTGACCTCGAATTTGACCTTGTGGCCCTCGTGACCTTGAGATGAAAAATTTAGCCCAACATGTTTTCTACACAACATAAAAAAATAGAAGGTATAATATCGTTACTAAGCCTCGAAAATCAAGTCAAATATCCACGGATGAGGCTAAAAACCAGTGTCTTTGCGCTTCAAACTGGATTATGTTCATGGATAGGTTTTGGGGATACAAAGTAACCTGCTGCAGACTTACCTAAAGATAGCTAACTGTGATTCAAATCGTCATCCTCTTTGAATCAGTCTGATCATACACCTATTAGGTTTAATGTTAATGAAGGTTTTCAAACTATTGAAAATAGGTATTTGTATTTTTTAAGGAATCGTGCGATTTTTGTACAATTCTTTTTTTTCTGAAGACAATTTACATACATTACATACTCGAATCAACACCCCTCCCTGAATAATGGCGCTACTAATCAATTACTGATCAGAGGAATAGCTTTAAGTATCACGGATAAATGGCAGTTCGGCCATTGTCTTACCACATTGTATGATCGGTTAATAAGACCATGTCAAAACCCGTATTCGTGATACGATGTACGATTGGTTTCTTTCTGTACTTGTCTATACGTGTACCATACTTGACTAAGCCCTAGCAAGAACAAAATTTAGTTCGCAAGGAAACATTTATTTATTTCCTTTCTTACCCATTGTTGGATGTGAAACCAATCTGTTTAGCTACCGCGCATTTCAATTTGTCATAGTGTATAGTATCATAGATAGATTAAATTTCCATACTTATTTATAATTCAACTTCACTGTCAAGTCAACTCTATAATGGATTTAACCATTGGTTACGTTTTTGTATGAATTCATTATTGTCCGCCTGGTTGATCGAGGCTTTTCCGGAAATACCACAGTGTTCAAAAATAGAATATTAGTTCATCTTCTCACAATACACAATAATAATAAACATTTCTAATCTAATAGTATTTTTAAACCTAATTTGAAACTGATAAAGTTAATTTTAATTAATTAGTTGGCAAAATGAGTGACAACGCCGAAGGATCGGGTAGGTACAATTGTTATTAATCAACTTTTATTCAAGATAGCATTCGTCTTATCCAGTCACTGACTTGGCCTACCCACTGCCAGTGGCACTGACAAGTACTGTCTGACTACAATGTTAACTGAATCGAATTTTGGCAATCATTTTCTTATAAATCGAAATATCAACTATAGAATACAACTGAGGCTTTTAAAGGGACATTCCGCTTTTTATGTAAGTAGAAAAAAGTCTTTTGCTCAATTTTGTGAAAACTATATAGGCCTACAGTGGTGTAACCTATTTTCGTGCAAATAAGGATTCAACACCGAATTTCGTCAAAATTAATAAACAGAATTTTTTTTTTTTATGTTTCCTCAGATATTCCATAAAATAATAAAAATAGGTTGTTTCGATATTCTTAATGAATCCCTCACTTTGACACATATTTTATGAGTACGGTAACTAACTCGCCATCGACGGCAAAATGCGTCACCTATTTTTGTGTCAAAATAACATGTTGTATGGATACCCAGTGGTATGATTAAACTCTCTTAGTATTTGTCTTTAATAATATTTCATTATAACTAATGACAATTCCATTAAAGATAAATGATTTGACTGAAAAAATAAGATATGTAAAATGTAAGAGTGATTTGTTGCTAAAAGTAATTGAAACAACATAAGGATATGGCCCAGTTTCTGTTCCAAAAAATTTTTCTGATGACATGGAATCCTCTAGTTTGTCACATGACTTTATTCAATAGAATATATTCTAGCAGACCACACTTGGAATTACAGCTGGGGATTGTAAGGAAATTTGGCTGATAAAATATTGTGATATTTGGTAATAATTGAAATCCGCTGGTTTCCTTTCAATGCATGAATTGTTTTGATCCTTTGACAGCTTAGAATCCCACTTTATAAAATGGTTATGTCCACCAGTTACTCATGTTACACAGCCTATATGGAGTTGAAACTGATAGTAAAGCATTTGTGTAGCTGTCATAATCATTATAAATTTCTTTTGTCGTTAATAAATTAGCAGGTAATGATGTCATCAAATCAAAGACGGTCAATAAATGTTCATGTATAATTCCCTTTCTGAATAAGTTTCAGTAAAACACTCATTTTAAACAATAGACCAGTCCTTACTACATATAGGATAAATGTTTGGTACACTGGCTGACAGCTCAATTTTAGATACCAACTTCATTGTTCTCTTATAATCCAACAAAAGTTACTAGTTAATTAAATCTACAATAAATTAAATTGTTCAGGCATCAATTTATCATTTTAAAAACTGACCAGAACACATGAAACTGAGCTCTATCAGGTGATAAAATGACTATACCTTTAATGCTATAAGAATTATTATATGTCAAATATTTCATTTAATAATGCTAACCGAACTGCCTTTTGTTGGGTGGTCCAATATTCCTTGAAGTGGTTTGGTACTGTTAGGTCAAGTGGGGTTTGGCAGCTTAATGACACCTGGCGCATAAGAACAGCAAACACTAAGAAAAAAAAAACAGTTGACAGATCAGTCCGTGCACCGAGTACCATATGTGTCCACTCTGCTTCATTACATTCATTTTATGGAAAAAGAATTCCTTTTACTCAACTGTAATTTGACATGTTCAATACTTGGAAACCATTTTGGATATTTATATGAACGAGGTCTAAAGAAAAGAAGAAATGTATTATATAAATAAATCAATAGCTCAGGTAGAAAGTAGAAATACTGTGGACTAGTAATACCTAGGGGAGTAGTTGATAGTATTATATAAGTAAACTATTCATTAGCTCAACAATAAAACTTAACATAGTATTACTTCATAGTAGCTCATATTTCTATTTAAAGCGAGCTGAATGTTTACAAGGAAAATATTATAGTGTAAAAACAATATAAGCTTTTTGCTGTTTGAAACCAAACATGACTTATGTGACTGTTGTTAGATATAATTGTATAGTCAGAAAAAAGCATTGTTGAAGGGTTTGCTGTAAGTGGTATTCCCTAATATAGTAGCATGAAATTTAAAGCAATAGTGACTGGAAAAAAATATATGACATTGTGTTTCATGTGACCAAGAGGAGTGCTTGTCAATAAAGAGTTAGGAATAGGCTCTTTATATTTATATATAATTTTTCTTATGAAATCAGTTCCTTTAAATACAAGGTGTTATAAGAAGGTAGATTACATTGATCTTATCAGATAGGTGAATAAACTTGGCGCTATATCTATATTATAACAATACAAAATATGGAAGGTAAGATATATTCCCATGCAATTGTGATTAATATTACATTTTACCTTCATTTAAGTTTTGTTTTAATAAATTTTGGTTAAAATGGACATGGTCCATTATCATACTAATTTATCATGTCAAACTAAGTAGCAGAATATTACCATAGTGAAAAACTATTTTGTTGTTTTGTAAAAGAAGCTGGTGTTTGCAAATTATTTGCTCAATATATTAAATAAAGGTTATGATCAATATCTATAAAACAAATTCACTAACAATAAAATGGCATTAAAGGAAATTGGTGAAATAAGAAATTAGTTCAGAATATTGTTGATTATGGCCAGCATCCATTGAAGACAAATTTGAATGACTTGAGTTTGAAAGAAAACCAGCTATGACAGATTTGAAATCTTTCAATTACTTGCTGCTGCATACCTGAAAAATGTGATCAATCATTGTGATATATTGTAATAATTACAGGTGATAATGTAGATGCTGTACCTGGTAGTGATAATGGAGCAGCTGGAGATGATATTGATGCAAGAGGAATCAGGTTAGTTGCTATTTTTGAATTGCTTTAAAATGTTGTAGAATGAAGTGGCTGTGTTAATGTAATGTCCACGGACAGTTTTTATATGACCATTTCTCAATAGTCTTTGATGTGCACAGCAGACAGAGTTTCTACCAATCTATGACAAATTTTTCCATCTCATCTCAAATACACTTGAGAATCCATGGCTTCTGACAATCATTTGACATCAATTTCTGTCTTGGTCCATTAATGCTTCTTTGTTGCTGGAAAGTATATTTCTAGTATTAGTTTTTCCAAGACACTTATAACCTTTTCAATATATTGTCAGTTATAACCAAAATTGTTAATAATTTAATTACAGAGGATTTTCATCAGCAACATCTGCCTCACATGGTGAACCTATGGAAACAGAAGAAGCTTTTTATTCTGAAGAATATGCTATGAATAAACCAAACCGTGGCGTAGCTATCATTATAAATAATGTATCTTTTCACCCCAGTACACAAATGGGTGAACGAACAGGAAGCGATAAGGACCATAAAGCTTTAAAACAGCGCTTTAAAGAATTGGAGTTTGATGTGAGAGAGTTTAAAAATTTAAAGCGAGATGATATGGAAAGTTTAATGAAAAAAGGTATATTGTGAATTACTGAATTTTAGTTTAAGCTAATTGCATTGACATGTATTCAAAGCTGTTTGTTTTTGACAAAGGGATAGCTTTTAATTTTTAAGTGAGATAACAAAATTATACTGACAATACTTCCTGCTTTACAATGAGCAGTTTACACTTTGGTCAGCTATAAGACAAGTAAAGTCTTATTTCTATGAGTAGTATTGTTCATTCAAACAAATGATTATTTAATTTAATTTCAGTTGCTGGTGAAAGTCATGACAATAATGATTGTTTTATGTGTGCCATGTTGTCACATGGTGAAGAAGGAACTATATATGGTTTTGATGGGCCTATTGAAATTCAAAGACTTATTGAACCTTTTAAAGGTCATAATTGTCGTAGTTTAGCTGGAAAACCTAAAATCTTTTTTATACAGGTAAAAATAAAACTTATGTAGGCTATAATTTTTCTAGTTTCATTGTCCAAAACAAATGTCTGGGTGTTTGTATCCAAAACTTGTGAACTGCTTAAAATGTCAGTGGTGTATGCTTCTTATCAGTGGACAGTGAGTTTACTAACATTGCTCATATATCTTATGTCCTAAAATAATTGACAATCATTTCCAAACAACTATCTTTTGATTGATTTCATATTTGAAACAAGTCGTGTAAATAAAAAAGTGGAATATTTTCAGGCTTGTCGTGGAAGCAAGTTAGATGCTGGTGTAGAACAACAAGATAGTAAAGGAAGTCGTGAAAGTGAAACAATAGAATATAAAGTACAACGAATTCCAACTGAGGCTGATTTCCTCATAGCTTATTCTGTAGTACCAGGTATATTATTACTATTTACTATTTATATTTTAACTTACTAAGTACCAATCAAAAAAATTTATACACTCTTTGTTAACAATTTTAAAAAATTAAAAAAAAATTAAATGTAAGCAAAGGATATAGATTCAGTTCAAATAATCAATTGTAATATTTTTGTTTATGAATGTTTTTTTTTTCATTGTAGGTTATTTTTCATGGCGTAACTCAGCAAATGGCTCATGGTTTGTACAAGCTATAAGTGAAGTATTCAGAAAATATGGTCAGAAGTTAGATTTGATGACATTGATGACTAGAGTAAACAAATTAGTGGCTTATAATTTTGAATCAAACGCCAGTAAAGAATATATGACTAACAAAAAACAGATTCCATGTATAACCTCTATGTTAACTAAAGATGTGTATTTTAGATCCAAAAATTAAATTGTTAATTCATTATGCTAATAATAATCTTGTTCCATATGGAGTCTTTCAACTCAGTTTGAAGATTGAATAATTAATATGAAATAGTGTGCAGAAATGACTGCCAAAACATTTTAAGCAGAACCATCAGTGATATAACTTAAAGGGACAGGTGTGCCATTTTGGGGGGTTGAATTTTAGTCTTGAATATATATATATACTTTGGGAGTGAACTGTGAACACACTGATTAGCTTAACTAAAAAATCCAGTTTCTAAGACTAAAGTATGATTAGTCAAAAAATGGCCTACCTGTCCCTTTAACCATTTGTGAATGTATATTGTATTAGCTTATGTACAAGAACAGCAGTAGGACTATAGTCAAGGAAAGAGAATATAATGAGGATTTTTAGCTATCTCATGAAATATTCATTTCTTGCAAACAGTAGTAGCACAAAAAATAATTTTCAACTATAGAAAGACTTGTCAATTTAAACCACCACATTTTCTACTGCACAGTCAACTGTTGTGGTCAATTTCAGACATAAATATTGTAAAATAAATAAATCTAATACAATAATAAAATTTATATTTTCAATTTGTTGACCTCACCCTGCTTATCATCATAGCATGGTAGAAACTAGAGAGTGTTGCAATCTAGATCATACACCAAACTTATTAAAGGGTAGCTGTTTTTATATTTGAATTAATTATCATAATAACAAATATTGGTACTGTTAACATAGTGCTCAATACATCATTTGTAGCATGACATAGAAATATTATAACAGAACCTGAAACATGCTGTTAGAGTATCACGCTGTGCAATCTTTAGAGCTGGTTTCACCTTCGGTTTTAATACTTTAATTATGATACTAGTTGTCCCATGTCAAGGTTCAAAATGTAGATTTGGTCTCAAAACTTGTTTTATGCAATGTAATATGTTTATCATTCATTTTGGTTATGGTCAAAAGACAGTTTGATTTATCAAGACATAACATAAATGATTATTTTTAGTGCTCATCATTTTACATTTCACTCACTTCTGATCTCAATTGGTAAAGCAGGATACTTTATTATAGTTAAATAATAATATGTAGAATTTTCATGTTTAATTTCTTGTTATTTATCTGCTTAACCCAATCCAGCCATAATTAATAGCTGGTCCTGGTGTTATTCAAATCATATTTTGAAATTTTGACAAAATGGCAGAAGATTATTTCTGTTATATCATTACATATTTGATATTTGCAGATTTGTAACTTTTGTTTTTAATATTAAATTGGTTTCAGATTTATGTGAACCTTTACATTATATTTCAATCCAAATAAAAACATATAAATATCTAAATATATACAGTAAATGATTTACTATAGACATCATACTAATGTGATCTTCTATATCACAGTAAATGATTTACTATAGACATCATACTAATGAGATCTTCTACATCATATTTCAATCTAAATATATACAGTAAATAATGTACTACAGACATCATACTAATGTGATCTTCTACATCTTATTTCAATCTAAATATATACAGTAAATAATGTACTACAGACATCATACTAATGAGATCTTCTATATCATATTTCAATCTAAATATATACAGTAAATAATGTACTACAGACATCATACTAATGAGATCTTCTACATCTTATTTCAATCTTAATATATACAGTAAATAATGTACTACAGACATCATACTAATGAGATCTTCTACATCTTATTTCAATCTAAATATATACAGTAAATAATGTACTACAGACATCATACTAATGAGATCTTCTATATCATATTTCAATCTAAATATATACAGTAAATAATGTACTACAGACATCATGCTAATGAGATTTTCTATATCATATTTCAATCTAAATATATACAGTAAATAATGTACTACAGACATCATACTAATGAGATCTTCTATATCATATTTCAATCTAAATATATACAGTAAATAATGTACTACAGACATCATACTAATGAGATCTTCTATATCATATTTCAATCTAGATATATACAGTAAATAATGTACTACAGACATCATGCTAATGTGATCTTCTACATCTTATTTCAATCTAAATGGTGCACGGTAACTTGGTCGGGGGAAATATGGTCACAGTAATACGGGCACCAGGTATTTTGGTCTGTAGCCCACATTGTAATTTGGTCATAGTTAGGCCTATATTTACCTCCCCCTTCCGTGATCGATAATCACTCTCGTAGCAACTAATGTTCTTGTTCAACCCTCCTGGAACGCCCGTTAGGCGCTTGATGCTATTGGCCGACAGCATATCACCAGAGCGACTGACTGAATTGGGACAAGTGCGCCTTTTTTTACTATCATACTTGAGGATAAATTTGTTGATTTATGCCTTTATAATATCCGATTGCCTGAATTCAAAGACAAGGACAAGCGTGACAGCGCTATCCAAAAAATAGCGACAGCAAGAGCAAACTGGTAAGATCCTCACTGAAACTAACGAACAGTTGCGAACGTTGGTTCGAATGACTCATAGGTTTCACTTCGTCGGTTACTTAGTTGATACAAGGAAACATTAAAGTAACGGTATTAAAATGCATGCATAGTCCAGCTTATCAAAAATAGTAATAAATCGTCCAACTAATTACTTTGAACCTAATTTAAAACTGATTGTGTTGATTTTAATTAATTGATTGACAAAATGAGCGACAAAGGGGATGGATCAGGTACGTGCAACTGTAATTATTTAAATGCAAGGTAAGCCTCATTCACTACTATAATACAGTTTCGATTGACTAGTATAGGCTACACAGTGCTGACTAATCTTTCCTACCACAGATTGTGGTTTCTGAATAGTATATTTTCTCATTTCATGATTATTCTTAATAAAATTTTCATAGCTTACATACATACGAAACTACGAATGGATGAAGATATAGAATTTTGGTGAAATAATTTTTTATACGCCCACATGAAATGTCTGTCCGTCCGTCCACAATTGCTCGTAAACACTCTACAAGGCACAATTCATGGCGGATTTCGTCGAAACTTGGTATGGTTGTTTGTAATCACCCAAGGATGAACCCTATTGAAAATAAGAAAAATCGGAAAATATTTAAAATGAGTTATTGCCCTTGTTCTTAATACGCTCGTAAACACTCTAGAAGGCGCAATTCTATGGATTTTGATGAAACTTGGTGTGAGTGTTTGTTATCACCCAAAGATAAACCCAATCGAAAGTAAGAAAAATTGAAAAATATTTAGTATGAGTTATTGCCCTTGTTCTTCAAAACGCGTTCAATTTTTAGCTCGTAAATTTGCACTCCAGAAGGCACAAATCTTGACGAATCTTGATATGAGTGTTAGTAATCACCCAAGGATGAACCCTATTGAAAATCAGAATAATCGAAAAATAATTAGTATGAGTTATTGCCCTTGTTCTTGAAAAAGCGTTCAGTTTTTAGCCTGTAAAATAGAAGGCCCAATTCTGGACTGATTTTGATGAAACTTGGTAATATTATTCAGTATCACCTCAAAAAGTTCAAAAGAAGTGTATGTCTAAAGGTTGAATATTTCATACTGGTAATAAAATTGTTACTGCAATGCCAAATATTTTTTTCAAAATCAAAGCTGCCTGTGGGTGTATATTACCTTTACTTTTCGATAGGGGTTAAATTTGGGTGATAATAAACATAATCATTCTGTTATAGATATCGAACCTGCAACTTTCAAAATATCTATCAGAGGCTAGAAAAGGGGTAGCTAAATGTTTCGATTTACCTTTGATGATAACCAATTTCAGCGAAGATTTCAATAAAATTCGTTAAGAATTTTAGAGTGTTTACTGACGGAACGTTGACCTACGTATGGGCGTTTTGATGGGAAGTAGGGAACCTCTACTGAGTTCTCATCTTTATTTTACTCAAATCCATAATGCCCCTCGCATCAAGGAAAATTACAATTTTTAGAATTAATGTGATAATTCCAGAAACATTGTGCCCTAAGGGATAGGTTGATATATTTCTTTCTTTGATACAATCAGCTATATGCACCTGTAAAAGCTACTTCAAATTTGAGTAAGGTCTCAGATAAGTATGAAAAGATAGCTTGCGAGGCAAGGTAACATACGCCCACTGGCAGCTGTCAGAAATGATAAAAGAGTCTTGTGACTAAAGTAGGAATTTTCTTATATTGAAGAAATTTTAGTAGTTTGAATTCAATTATATATACATATATGCCAGTTATTTATGCTGAGTAATTCTACAATTTTTTTTAAAAATCAATATCAATAACCCAAATACAACAAACAATTAAATCAGCTCTAATCAAGGGCAAAAAAAATCCTGCTCACGAACTATTTTTAACAAATTTCGACGCGTTTTAACAAAGTCAAAGGCAATATCTCAAAAACCGTTCATCGAAAATACGTCAAATTCGAACTCGACCGAGATCTTATCAATCTTCATGTGGGCGTATAAAAAGGTTGGTGGTCTTGGGACCAGCTATATTCCAGCTACTGATAGTGATAGCTAATTTGAAAGTGATACCGGTCAAAATATCTATCAGGGTCTGGAATATCTAGAGTCAGATGTTTCGGGCCATTGCCTGGGTCCCCTCGTGGATTAAGGCTGGTCCGGGCCATACAACCACACACTCACACATCCACTTTAAAATTTCTAATCATTTGCTCCAGTTCTGAAATGCTGAAGTGCTTTTATTGTTATCATTTAGCCCATTCAACTAATGGTTCATTAACGCCTCTGCTCTGCGATTAAGAAAATACTTCCAACTTCACTTTGATAGAAACCCAATCATGTCGAATTTAAAATCGTCCAATCATTAAAAACAGACGCTGTAATGATTGTGATGTATCGTAATAATTACAGGTGATAATGTAAATGCTGTCGTTCCTGATAACGCTAACGTTGGTGCTATAAGCCTAGGTCAAGGTGAATGTTCTGTACGTGGAAGCGATACTGGAGCTACTGGAGGGTACAGATACACTTAATTTTTTTATATTTGCATAGCATTTTGTTTGCTTTTTGGGGCAAAATTGTAAATATCAGTTTAAAATTTTATGGAGCAGTTTTTGTCCGCCTATCCCAGGCTGTAGAAAATAGAACACAACTTTGTTAAACTATCTGGACTTTTATTAGGCCTATATGACATTCTCCGTATATGTTGTCAGTAATATACTAAATTGTTAATTTTATTACAGAAGACTTTCGGAAGAATATGCTATGAAAACAGAAAATCGTGGTATTGCTATCATTATAAATAATGTATTATTTGACCCCGAAACAGAAATGGATGAACGAAAAGGGGGCGAAGTAGATCAAGAAGCCTTAAAACAACGCTTTACAGAATTAGAGTTTGATGTGAGAGAGTACAGAGATTTAACTGTTGCTAAAATGGAAAAGTTAATGATAAAATGTATTGTTAATTTTAATTTTGACTCAGTTGTTTAAACATGGTAGCAGTTTGAGATAACATGTCTTTCAGTTGTGTGCTTAAAACTAATAGCAAAGAAAGTATTACACTCAATCTTCAAAAAGTGTCTTCCATATCGAAAAAATGAAAATGAGTTTTACGTCCTACTTTTCTGTACCATGTTGGCTAATGAAGACGGGTAACGCCATGCAGGGTGCAATGAGGGAAATTTTGTCAGGACAGCGGCATTAGCCTGCTCTTTTTCGATTTCCAACTGTCGAGGGATCTTTAACGTGCACAGCCTGTAGCACATGGGGCCTCGGTTTATTGTCCCATCCGAACGACTAGACGCGTTTTCCATGTCAGCCCCTCGTACCTGCATCACTGACAGGGGGAGACCGGATTGAAAAATCCGAAGGTATTATCTCGACATATGCCGGGATTGAATCTTGGACCTTCAGGTTAGCGAGCAAACGTCTAACTCACTGAGCCACCGCGGCTCCCGTCTTCCATATCGATAGCTAATCAATAATATAATGTAATACATTGTAGCAGATATCAATCAACAAAATATTATATTTCTATTTTTTTTAGTTGCTGGTGAAAGCCATAAAAATAATGATTGTTTTATGTGTGCCGTGTTGTCACATGGTGACAAAGAATATGTATATGGTGCTGATGGTGTTAGTATTAGAACTGAAGACCTTATTAAACCATTTAATGGTGATAATTGTCCCGATTTAGCTGGAAAACCTAAAATCTTCATTATACAGGTAATTACAACTTACGTATAATTTTTCAATTGCCAGGCAGGATGCGCTCAGAATAATTCCCAGTTCATTAGAAGAGCTGTTAAATATGTGTCAAATCGGACCCAAATTGTCGAAGATATGGTAGATAAAAACCTACAAAACAAAAAATTTGACAAAAACTTTTGGTTCTATTGCGTTCACTGGTAACTTTAAAGGTATTTTCCGTATATTAAGAGTTGAAACTCCATCAATAAGCCCACCCAAATTCAAACTTGTCCACGATATGTCAATTTAACTATACACTCCAAATTTTATCAACACTAGACTCAATATTGTGAGTTGGTTCGCGATCATACTTTAAACGTACTCTCCTTCGCATTCACCAGCTCATGACAATATAAGCTCCACATTTGAATGCGATTGTATAAAAATTAGAAATTTAACCATGGTTTCCCAAATATCGTACTTATATCTGAAACATGTGCAAACTTGATGTGATAAAGAATGTGAAACAATTTCAGGCATGTCGTGGTAGCATGGTTGATAATGGTGTAGAAATATATTCCGATGACAATGGAGGTCGTGAAACATTCGAAATTGCACAAATAATTCCAATAGAGGCTGATTTTCTAAAAGCTTTTTCGGTAGTAGAAGGTATGTTGCTTCTATTTGATTTATATTTTTTTCTTTACTTATCAAAAAGTTTTAATACACAAGATTTTGTAAATAATTTTGATACATAAAACGCAAGCAAGGGATATACATGTATATATATTTCTATATTCAGTTCAAATAGTAAAATAGTTTAGTTTTTGAAATTAAAAGGTCTCTATACGTTCTAAATATTTAGGTTATGTTGCATATCGTAACACAGAAAAAGGCTCATGGTTTGTACAAGCTATTAGTGAAGTATTCAGAAAATATGGTCAGAGAGAAGATTTGATTACATTAATGACTGAAGTAAACAGATTAGTGGCCTATGAGTTTGAATTAAAAGCGGGTGAAAAATATGTGAAACAGATGCCGTGTTTAACCTCTACCTTAACTAAAAAGGTGTATTTTAAACCTAAAACAGGCTATCCAGCTAACTAAAATTAAGAAATTAATAATATGGGAATTAAAAAATTTAATTATATATAATTAAATAAATGATTTCTTTTGCACATTTGACAATTAAGAAACTTACTTGAGCGCCATGGTTGAGAGTGGGGGATCTTCACTCCCTAAGAAAAGTTTTAAAATTAGGTTTGATTCATTGCATCTGAAGCCATTTCAAACAGTATTTCAACAACGATCGCCTCTTGAGTAGATATACAAAAATTTAGGAATTGATATAAAAAAAAAGGCCAGGTATTCTCGAAACGATCTTAGCGCTAGGATGTCTAGAAGTTCTTATCTTCTAACATTGATTCTAGGGCATCTTAGCGCTAAGATCGTTTCGCGAATAAATTGCCAGGTTTTTTTTAGGAAAAATTTAGTATGTTTTAGTTATTTAGGGCTGCTAAGACAGCTTGCTAAAAATTAATCGATATAATTAAACTATTACATCACATTGAAAGCAAATTATTCATCCATTCATTGAATTTCAGAAGATTTTTATTATTAAAGATTTTTGTAATTTTTGTTTTTAATATTGAGATTAAATAGGAGCAAGTGTGATAAAAATCAAAACCGGGTTTCTCCAATTGTCAACGGATGGGCAATACGTTGGGGAGGTGGGGGGCATGGCCAACCCCCTAGATACTCCACTACTCGAAAATATACACCAATGCTTGTGTAAATCTGCATATCTGCAACAGTTGTGTTCATTTGATATGATAAGCATAAAATATGTCCGTAATCTGATATGATATGAGAGATAACATTAAGATATCATTACACATCTTTATCTATATATAACATGCATAATTATAATACAATTCAAAAATAATTTATACATTATTTGTCATGTACATTATAATAATAAACAATAACAAAGATAGTATATATAACAATTTACTACATTACACACAATAGAGAATTTTACAATCACCAAGACTAGAAATAAGAATAACTTCTTAAAACAGATTGTGACATAGTCATGGACACATACAACCCACTTTGGTCCCAACTGCACCATGCTAAATGTTATATCAATCTGCTCTGTTTGTACACACAAACGGTCTAGGTCGCTGATTTTTTTCTACAGGCACACGAGAAGGCAAAAATCTCCAGTCGGTCTTTTTCCATAATCACGTGCAGATCATGTAATTGAAAGGGAAATGAATCTGTTTGGATGATGAGATAAAATTATTGTAGACAATTATCAAACTTGTTGATATTATAAATCCTGTCAGCAACGCAATTATCTTGTCGTGTAAGCAAAGGCACACATGAGATTTTACTCAAGATTCAGGTCGCAATCAGCGACCAAGACTGTTTGTGTGCCCGCACCATAACTAAAGCAATTTACAGAAAGTCAGATTTTTTTATGGCCATTTCTATGAGGATATAAATAGGATTTAAGTTCCATATAAATCAACAAAATTCATTTTCTTATTTGATAAAATCATACACAGATTATGCTAAAAAAAACATGATTTTATTTTACAATAATCTATTGTAGATAAACTTGTAATTGAGAGGCTGTTTGTAGTAAGACTTTAACACCAGGCATAAAGGCACTTATTTCACTGAAATTACCTTGACTGATCATCTGTGTTTGTATAGACAAACATGTATTATAATCAAATTGTTGTATATATTGAACTATTTGATGTAAACCCATTAGTACATTCTGTGACAGCTGAAAATATAATATTCCATAATTACTTTACAAATTATGCTATTGATTGTAATTCTCAAAGATAGTGGACTACAGCCATATACGCCCACCACGGCATGCGGATGGTAAATATTCAGGATTTTTGGCAATAACTCTGCTTCTAACGGTCGAAAATAGCTCAAATTCGAACTTGATCTTTGTTTTATGAATATGTATACACATACCGAATTTCATTTGATTCCATCAAAAAATTTTGGAGCGTTTACAAGCAAATGTTGACAGACGGACAGGGGTGCTGACAATATACGTCCACATAGAGAGATGTGGGCGTATAAAAACCATTTTTCTTAAATAAAAAACCCACACACAACCAAACTTTTCTCTTCAAACTATGTTTTCTGGAATACAGTCCAGCTTTAGGCATAAAATTTAAGAATTGATGATGATGCTGATGATGTATACTTACAGTATCCTCTCTAAGTTTATCATATAATATTTCTAATTTTCTACATACATCTTCTAATTTTCTCTTCATTTGCTGAAAAATGTACAGTAATGTACAATTGTAGATCATGTCTTAAGGTGATAAGAAAAGTAACACCTATTGTAGCCATTAAAATATATGTTAAAGATTCTGATTAATGTTCTGATAATTGTTCCAATGATGATACGTTATCACCAGTCTGACTTGAACAAGAATCAGTACAATTGTAAGGACTGTCCTGAGTAAAATCATCATAAACACTTAAAGAATATACATACCGCATTTGTAGCAGCACCTAAACATTTCTGAACTAATTTATCTAATATATCTTGTAATATTTGATGGTCTGAAGGTATAGGTGCTTTAACTACTGGTTTGGGTGGCTCAGGGGGAGGGGCGGTAGCCTAAAAAAATATAAACATACATATTGATGAATACAATTAAAAGCTTATTCTTGTTATACATAATATTTTCATTTACAAACCTATATACAATCATTAACAATCCAAGCTACAATCTTATACAAAATTTGCAATATTTTACAAAGAAATGACCTTGGCTGAAATTTGTGCCAAATGCGTTATTAATTATTGTTAGTTCAATATTACAGTTTTCCAACAGTTAAAACACTCTTGTTGTCCTCATTCCTGTTTTGGCTGTTATGTGGTAGCTGAATTTAGTGTAAAGTTTCCAAAAGAATTTTCTGAAATGCTAGTGAACAAGATTTTATGCATGTGTGTTTTTAATATCAATAAATAGAAAAGGTGGGAAAGGGTTCTTAAAAGATAACACTACCTAACTTTTGTCCTTCAACTCTAAAATCTTTACATGTACCCAAAGTTATTTTGAATGCTAAAAACTCTAATCCTATATTATAGAATTCAGATCAATATTAGGTTGCAATTAACTGACTCTTGTTGAATATAAATCTCACCTTCTTCTCCCCACCAAACTTCTGATTATTATTAGGAGCATTATAATTATAGGAAGATGGAGGCTGCATCTAATAGAAAATACAGCAAACAAACAAAATACTAAAATATTTCAATCTGTACATGCTTTATTAGTAAGCATTATATTCAAACTGAACATTAATAATTTAAGGGTTTAGACATAAATCCATTTGGCTTTTATATGATTTGCTAGTATTTGCAAGTATTACCCAATTATATATTGTATATGAGACAAGGAAACATTTTTCACAAAATTCAAAGAATCAAACAGATTGTAAAGATAATTTTAATAAGTGTTTCCAGATTTTTTACACCCCAACATCTTAATAAATATTCAGACAAATGGATTAATATCTGAGGATAATAAAATATTCAACTTTAACTTGGTTAAAAAGAAAGCCAAACAAAATTGTAATAGGCTATGCATTAAGGGTGCAAATTGTACAGAATCTGAGATGCGTAGAAAACAAAATTAGGGTTAAAATTAAAATAAAATAACATGCATGGAAAAATATTAAGGTTAAAGGTAAACTGTAGCAAAAAAATGAGCTTTAGAGAATTTACCTGCGTTGCTTGATGTTCTTGTGGATTGTACAAGTTACTATAATTAGGAGCACCAGGTGGACCTTGATCCATATTCTGTTGTTGAATCATACCACCATAAAGTGGAGTAGATACAGGCGCTTGGCTGTCATAATTCTGTTTTGGCTGAACATAAGAAAAATAAATTTCAATAAAATTCTCCTGATTAAAACCAAAACCATTGATGAATGGAGTGGAGTAAGTACTTGAGCTTGAATCTCATAATACTGCTTTAATTGAATTCAGACATAAAATAGGAAAAAATTTCAACACAAAGCTCCTGATAGACTTAAGACAATATTCAAGATTTCAGTATATTAGACAAATAATTAAGATAAGAGTCAAAGATTCTGCACTTTATACAAAATTTGAAGATGTCTGAAGGGATTTTTACCTGTTTCTTTTCTTTAACTAAAGGAGGATCATTCCAAGCACTTTCTGTTTTCGATTCCTGATAAGATGGTATAATAGGTCCTGACATATTGGGTGGTTGATTGTATCCAACTCCTTTGAAATGAATAAATACACAAATTATACAAAATCACCAAAGAGATCAATCGGAATGTCATAGATATTTTTGATATTTTGCATCATTTTGTATATTGAATACAAAACTTAACATGGACACATTAATTCAACAAACCCATCCATATGTTCAGTTTCAAGAATTCCTTAACAGTAGGTTACTTTGATGACAATTGATCCAATAAAATTAGTCACACTCCTTGATCATTGCAATTGACAATTTAAACAGCACAGTGGATATTTTATTGTTGAATAAATGAGAAGTTTAAAGAATACTTACCCTGTGTAGATGTAGGATTATAAACAGCAGGCCCTTGGTTATTTAATTGTGGTGTTTGGGCATTATAACTACAATAGATAGATGTAATTACATTGCTTGAGTTGAAATATTTTGATCATTTTCAGAAAGCTACCATTCAAAATCATTTTGAGAAAGCTACCGTTTTGATACCTTAATGTAAAGGGGTTTTCTTAACCCCTTAAGTGTATCAGGAAGACTGGTATCGTCATTCTAATACACGTCCGTGGGTATTGCAATTCCACTTAAACCCCACAGCTTTCTTTCAATCTATTATGTTGCAAACCGAGTAAAGCAAAACTGACTCACAAAAATAATAAAGAAGAATAAGTCTTACTTGTAATAATTAGATGTTGGTTGTGTATAAGATGATGGAGTTGATTGTGGTGTATACTGATTAATACTTGGTGTATAACTATTTATATTGTTATAATCATTACTAGCTTGAACTGGACTTGGATATTTATTCGCCAATGGTCCTAAAATAGACAAAAATTCTTGTTGAGACAAAACTTTGGAGAAAATATTAACCCTTTCAAATTCAAATACCTATTTATTTACAAGTTAAGATTTGTACAAAATGATGCTGCTATGACCAGCTGACAGGCATTAGCTTGCTAACTTTCAGGTCTAGGCAAGGATGCTACTAGTTGGGGGTTGGAGGGATACTCTTTCGGGAACAACAAACAATTTCTACTGAAGATCTTTCAACAGTTGATAATTGAAAATGTGTTGGCTAATGCCACTTACTTGACAAAATATTCCTCATTGCACACACACACACACAATCATCCACACTACATAGTGTTGAAATGTAGAACATATCATTGTTACAAGTATGTTATTTAATGTGTATTTTTCTTGCATAAAGAGTAAAATAGGAGAACTAACCTTTATTGACTGGTGCTGGAGCTACATTAGATTGTGGTGGATTATAGGTAGGATGGGGACCAGGAGGACTATTTATACCACCATACTGAGGTTGGTATGTGTTTGGGTTATAATAATTAGGAGAATGAGTCGTGGTTGTCTGATAACCTATCTTAGACTGAGCTTGATGGCTTCCTCTCATTTGTTGACGTTGTCTAATCTGTTGTTGCTCCTGCTGCTGTTGCTGAGGTTGTCTAACACCAACTGGCAGTAAGTTAACACGTTGAAATGGAAACTGGGGCTGTGTCATACCTTGAATAGGCTGACCAATGGCTTGATACAATCTATCTAATAATACTGCTAAACTAGGCTGAAATAGTCACATGATCAAAAAAATTAGTTTTAAGATCCACAAGATTAACAGAATAAGAAGTCATATACGTCCACCACGGCATGCGGATGGTAAATATTCAAGATTTTGGGGCAAGGGCAATAACTCTGCTTCTAGCGGTCGAAAATAGCTCAAATTCAAACTTGATCTTCGTTTTATGAATATGTATTCACATACCCAATTTCATTTGATTCAATCAAATAATCTAGTTTTTAGAGCGTTTACAAGCATATGTTGACTGACAGACCGACAGGGGTGCCGTCAATACACGTCCACATAGAGAGATGTGGGCGTATAAAAATGATCACAAAAAGTAATCCTGGATGCATTATTCCAAGATTTAATCCTTAACATACATGTCTTACTAAAGCAAATGAAAAGAGTAAAGTTTAAAATAACAGATGAAAGACAATTTTCTCATTTAAGTAACAAGAGATAAGATGGGATATTTACAATCATCAATAAAATATTATATAAATTAAAATAAACATACCTCATTAGCATTTCTAAGGTAAGATAGAGCTGTAAAGAGATTTCCCTGAGCTGCCAACAAGCCAGCATATTGGTTTAATCTATCAGCTAATGGTCCAGTTGATATTTCTGATATACTACCTCTAGTTAAATACACAGCTTTACGTAATATCATTACTTTCTCTACTAGATCCTAAAATATACAACAGACAAATTGAGCTATTAAAAAGAGATGGGCTAATGGAGATGGCTTTGTATTTTTGAGATAGATAGATTATGTGACATTTGTAATAATATATCCATTTCAAGTAGTCAATTTTTTCAACTGATGGGAAAGATCTCAAGGATATAGAGCAAGAACTGTCATTCATTGAAGCAACAAATTAAAAAAATTTGCAATCAGGTTTAAATCCAATTATAATAGTCAAAACCCATAAACGTAAGTAATGATAATACCTGTAATGCCATGGGAGCATTATTATTTTCTGTATTTCTCATCCAATTTTCAACTAGCCTCTCAATATTACCCGAACATATATAACATAAGCTGGCATACAAAGACAGTTGACCATTATTTTCACTTTCTAGACGACTAGCCAATGCATCTACAAATATATATATATTGCTTATAAAAAATATTCTTTTCCATCAGTCATACTTAAACGATACATTTCATACAATTAATAAAGACTAACATGGCGAGTGATACTATAAAATGCCACAATCAATAATGTGTCCTATGTATTCATGTCTTGACAATAAATGAGTCATAACTATGTGTTGATCACTCTGAATTCATGGGCTTTTCTTATACTACACAAGGCATATCTTTAAAACCTTGTGAAAATTGTTGTAGATGAGACAAGTCATAGTAAATTACAACATGAGAATTTAGTAATATACGTACCACATAATGGTGAAAATTCTTCTGGTTTAGAATAAGTTAAAATAACAGCTAAAGCCTCTTTCCAATTATCTAGCTCACAATTGTTGATAATATGTGGCCAATCATGAGTTACAATAGATGATATAAGCTGAAATTTCAATTGTATTTGTTAATTATTTTTTCAGCCCAAAGGTTCACTATATCATTCTATTTTTGATTCAAGTTATGTATTTAGATTACTCAATACAAGGTACTGCTTGTAATCTTTCAGGTTAAGGTAAATGACACATCCCCTTTTCATGATATACCTAAAAAGGTTTTAAGGCTCCACAAATATGAAAAGTTGCATACCCTGCCCAAATGGCTCTTATTTCTCTGGAAGTATATTTTTTGTGTTTTACTAAGCAATTCTTGTCCTCCAGCAATAGCTAATAAAATAGCTTCAGCCATTTTGTTTTGACTCAAACACATATCAACTGCAGCTTCAAAATTACCAGTTAATAAAGCTTGTGTCATTAATCCA
Organism: Lottia gigantea; assembly: GCF_000327385.1. Classification (NCBI taxonomy): domain Eukaryota; kingdom Metazoa; phylum Mollusca; class Gastropoda; family Lottiidae; genus Lottia; species Lottia gigantea. The sequence goes on along the minus strand of NW_008709715.1, from coordinate 2,033,759 downwards.
TCAGCACCTAAATAGAATTAAATAAATTAAAACTTATACCCTACACATTGTAGATTGTGTTTTTACAATTTTAGGGTCATGATCTACTAAATAGAATTCTGGGTCTGCCCCTATAATCTTTGAAAAATTGTCTCTAGGGACATGTCGAAAAAAAAATTACAAGACATATAATAAATATCTTACCATTATCTTTAGGTATAACTAAAGGTGTTTTAATACCAGATTGAGATGTAGCAGCTATTTCATCAAATGCTGCTGAACCTTCAGATAACTCATCTCTACTATCATTAGGTGTCTACAGTAAAATGAAATTTGAATTTAACTTTGAATAATTGTTATACCAAATCAGTTGAAGTGAATTGAAAATTATATTTGAAACATTAGTGACTTATCACAGACCTCAAGAGACATCTTCAATGTCAACCTTTTACAAACATTCATACGGATACCTTGACTACAATAGCCTCTATTCTTGTATCACAGAATGCAGTGATTTGATTCGATTGTACGCCAGCAAAAACAGCTACAGACATTTTGACTAGGCCTCCGATTGGCTGTTTTCACTAGAATACAATTCAATAAATTGCTTCTCATTCACAAACTTCCATGATAGGTGGCCATTGCAATGAAGTTTGTAATAGTTTGACAGATTCAAAAGAGATGGATTTTAGTCTTATTTTAGGATTGTTATTGTTTGAGTGATGATATTTAAGGTTATATAGACTCATTAAATGAATGATATACATACCTTTAAATCCACACCAGGAGAAACTTGACCACTACCAGATAACTTGGTTACATCCAAAAATTCCTGTTAAATATAAATTCATAGACTTCATATCATGGATAATCAGAACATTTTATTTGAGAATATAAGCCTACTTTTTACTCAAAATATTAAAAGAGTTTAAATGGCAGTGTAATGCAACTCACCCCTGTTCCTAACTGAGACATTTTCTGTGCTAGTTCTGAAGCATCTACACCTTCACTAATATTTGATTCTGCTGTATATTTCTTAATCTGTATGAAAGAAAATATCATTTTTATATATTCTATGATAGAACCTCCAAAAAGATGTGTTTCTGACAACTTATTTTGGTATGCTAGTTTCCAAATTCAATATAGGACAATGATATAACATTGCAAAATATTTGCAAATTGAAATCTTTATCTAATTATACCTTTTCAGCCAGACCAGTCTCATCATAGCCCAGTAAGTGTAAGAACTCTTTTCTTGGATCCTTTTCAAAATTAACCTGTAAAAAAAATATTTATTCATAAATATTGAATGAAAAAATTGAATGCTCTTAAATTTCCTAATCATAATTCCACAGTTTAAATATAGAAAACATATCAATCTCACCTTCAAAAAGTTCCAGATACTTTCTTCCATATTGTCATTACAGTTGGAGGCTTTCATAGCACAAAACTCTAGGAATTGGTTATTATTAATGGCTTGTTCTAGCTGACTAGATCTATTGACAATTTCTGTCTCAGTTATAACTTGACTGATATAAACTTGTTTTGGTACTGGTTGTTGTGGATTAGTACTCTTCATATGTCCAAAACTAACTAATTTACCTCCAAACTGAAATACCATCAAAAATTGAAGAATTTTCTATTACAATCATTTCTATATTTCTAAATCAAGAAATATTTAAAATACAACACAAAATACAGCATCAACAACTAAGATAACAATTTCCCTCTTAAAAATTTCGACCAAAAACATTCCAAAAATTTGGCTGAAAATTGTCCTCTGTAAAAACAATTTTTTAAGACTTAATGTGTGCTCATGTTTATATTTTTTATCAATGATAGACATTCTAAGACTGACAGTACTATTTTCAGACTGATATTCAAGTTCTCAAAATAATGGTGGAAAAATTTCAAAAAACTTTTTACTTTGCTCAGACAATAAAAGTTTATTTTTATACTTACAGCAAAAGAAGCTCCTACAGGTTTTCTCAACCATTTCGGTGGTTTTTGTAATGGCATGACTTTTTCTTGCTCTTGTGGTACAGGAATTGGTGCTTGTCCAAATGGTTCTACTGTATTAAAAGATTCAGCAACCTAATATAATAGATGTAATTGTATGTCATATAATTATACTGTAATACAACATATTGTGATATGTAAGAAAGTATTAAAAGTAATCAAATTAAACAATTATATGGATAGATCATATATAGATATTGCAGGAATTTATAGAAAATCTCAACGCTTTTACCTTATTACTAGGTTGAATTGGATGTCCGCCACCCATTAAACTATAAATTGTTATATGTCCATCAAAAGTGGAGCCTGAGATTAATGATGGATTCCTTGGACACCATTGTACATCAAAACACCATTGATTACTGGTTGGTATTTCATATATTACCTACAAACAGATATAAATAAATTCATCAGTCTTAACACAGGAAAAATCTTTTTATATAGCACAGCTAGCCTTAAGAATTACCCTGAACAAATGTATTCTAAGTATAACTTCAGATAAAAAATTCTTTTTAACCTTATTTTGCTCATGGAAATATTTCATTGCCACAGTGTGAAATGGGAGGAAATTCAAAAAAAAAACAAATATAATGTGACTCATTAACTTAACTGACCTCTCCACCTTGTATATTGCTATTTGGATTCCAGCACAATATTCTATTATCTTTACCACAGGATAATAACAAATCTGGATCTTGAGGACACCATGCCATAGATAATACACCTCTATATTACAAATAGACAGAATTACTGCAAATTGTTCCACTTTCAATGCTTCAATCTTTGACTGCTGTATGTCAGATAAGTATCACCATATAGGGAATGAGAGATCCTTTACATACATAAAATGTTTTGATTTTCAATCCATCTAAAAACTTGATGCTTTTCATCTCTTTCTCAAAAAACAAAATTTGCAAGCAACTCCCTGACACAATGTGCATTCTGAACCAAATCTGACAAAAACATGAGTTTATGTAGTTGTATTATTATATGATATTTGTAAGTTTTATTACCTTTGATGATTTTCTAAAACTTTAAGAGGTGAAGTAGCATAACGTAGATCCCAGAGCTGTATGACAGGAGTATGGTCATCTTCTGATGATAACATTAGTTGGGTAGCTACTTCAGGATGCCATACTACATGTTTACATTTTATCTAGAAATTTTAACATTAAAACAAGTTTACCCACTTCCACAAAATGGCATTTATTCAAGTTCAAATAATTATTATTTTGTAGTAGACAAAGCTTTCCATCTTATCTGCTTGCTTCAGTAAAAAAAAAAAAAAAAAATTCAAAAATCATGTAATATGTCTACAACTTTTCAAATCCTCATTAAAGTTTATTATCCAGTGAGCAATATTACTTTAGTTATATAATAAACTGTTACCTACCCTAGACATACTATCACTGACTTTAATAATAGGTTCATTTTTACGTAAATCCCACACCACACACCTATTAGTTAATGTAGAACCTAGAATGTGTTGAACTTGTTGATTCCAGGCTACACACTGTACATCTTCTGGTGGCTACAAAATTAATTTTTATTTAATATGTTACTTTCAGAACAGTATTATACATCAGAATCTATAGAAGATAAATTATTCATTTCACAACAGAACATTCAAACAAATAAGATATAAGATTTCAACAACAGTTCATATCAAAAACACACTACTTTAATATGTGCTTAGTATTTTTAATTAAAAGAGTTCTTTTATTCCATAATATTGTCTTGTGTTCGTGATAAAACTGAGCAAAAAAAAATGAAATTTTAATAATTACCTGTGATTTTTGACCAGGAGTCATGGGTTTCTCAGTTTTATTTAAATCCCAGATATAGATTTCTGAATCTCCTCCACCAGATGCTAGTAAATTTTTCTGAAATTTGAAAAACTTCAGTTCAAGATTTTAACCAGAGATTAACTAGAGATAGGCGACTGATAATGTACATCTACTACACATGGATGGTATTTGTTGAGTTCCTGCTACCATCATAGGCGTCTTAAATTTAGACAACGTTTATTTTGCCTGCGATGAAAAACTCAAAAATATAGTCTCCTGCATCTATGGTAATTTCAGTGAGACCCAAAAGAAATAGTTATATAGGGTTTCTATAGGTCACTAAGGGGATATAAAACGAAACATTAACAAATTACCTGAAATGGGTTGAGATCCAGAGCGCGTACAGCTCCATTATGGTGTGACAGTTTATTTATCAAACAGTCCTCATCTTGTTTTATCAAAGAATCAGCATTAAACACTTGTATGTCACCATTATCCCCACCAGTAACAATAACACCAGCAGGAAAATCTGATGTTCCTATGCCTAATGAACCCCATAGAACTTTATGAAATCTGCAATGTGAAAAAATATCTTATAGTCATATTGATTTAATAATCGTGCACGGAAAACTTGTTTACATAAAGACTATATACAAATTTAAATATAACGTAAGAGAACTTTACCTGCATTCAGTTTGCTTTGATGCCACTAAAGGCATGTCAAGTGTTGCCTCTGCTAAATTTAAACTGTAGCATTCTACTGATGAAGATGTGCTGAAATTAGAAAAAAATTCAAGTAAAAAATTGTTGAGCTAAAATGAGATGCTTCCTCAACGATGCCATAAAACTGGAAATAGTCAATATTTGTTGCGAAATTAAAGGTACTATGTTCAACAAGATCAATCTTTTCTAAGGAAGTGTTAATTTGAATATTTCTTTCCAGTACCAGTAATTAAAAATTACTTCATACCTAAATGTTGCATCTAATTGTTGAGCAGCTGTTCCTGTAGCCAAATATATAGGATACTGATCAACTGGTGACCATGCTATATTAGCTGTTCGATCTATTTCTTTAATCCTCATTTTCCTCCTTTCCAATTCCCAATCTACAATTAAACAAGAATAAAAATTCAACTGATGAAATATTGTTGTTTTGAAGTACTAGCCCTGACTTCTATTAATATGCTTGATGCATAAGCTACGGGTTAAGAAGAATGCCGTTATTGTCTATCCACTAATCTCATAGATCTTCTTAAAAAACAATTTCACATTACTTTATATGACTTTATATGTCCAATTATAAACACAGAAATAGATCACTTGGCATAATCAATGGTTTTGGTTTGTTACTGTTTTAACACCATCAATGGCACTAACGGCAAGTTCATAATTTGACCATACATCTTGCATACACAGTGCAGTCAACATAGTTACTAATGCTTGGCATTTGGCAAGACCTTTTTTGTATAAATACTTCACTATTTACAGTTGCATTATCACGGGGCAAGACGTGTAAGTCTACCGGTTGTTTCAGTTTGAGGTTTTGCTTTGTCCTACCCTACGAAGACGAAGGTTTTATACCTTCAAGGATTTGAAATATCTTTCATCGCAATTGAAACACAAAACTTACACTGACTTAATTATTTAGGTTTCAGCAAAATATTGTTTAAATAACCGACGACACTATTTGGATATGACAGGTCTGCAAAAACAACAAAAACAACGTGGCAGATGCCACATATCCCACAATTCTCACTGCGCAGAACTGCCAGATTATTTCCCACTCAAATTAATCCGAAACTTTCTTCTTGTCATAAAACAGACCAGTAAAAATATTATTGCAGACAATTTTTCTATCTCAAATTGAATCTTTTAAAGTGATACAACGTCTTAGAATGAATATAAAATTTAAGTTCTCGAAAAGGTCAATATTAGTCTATATCATAGAGTTATATGATAAGTTCTATTTATAACTCTATGGTCTATAGCCTATTCATCAGTTAGCTTACTTGGTGTCATAAAGTTACAACATAATCCCCGTAAAATCTGGAAAATTGATAAAAATAAGTAATTATTGAAAAACGCTTAGCTTGATATTAAGCGTTTTTCAATAGTTAATTGCCTATTTATGGATAATTACTAAGTTTTTTGGATTTATCGGATTATATCAGGATCCTGTTATGTTTTCTATGACACAAGGTATATCTACTTGCCAAATTTAAAATTCTTAAATTTTATGTTACTTCTAAGACGTACAGTATCACTTTAAGTCTTTGCAAATTGGACTTTGTATTGGTCCAATAAAATTCTGAATACAACCACCACTAGGCCAGTCCTTTCATTGAGACTCCTCTCAATACACTCTAACACCACTTTTAATTGTATAACTCTATGCCCAAACCATATAACTGATAGTTCTATGCTTAACCTTGATATATGTGGGGAACATTTCAGACTAACTAATGTATTGCCAGATTGGCTTTTATTTTTATATTTCTCCTAAGGTTTCAAACTTTCAACCGTATCTTTATCCACGATGAAAATCAAAGGACCAACCAAGAGCATTGGCTTTACAACTCATGTACATTTGCATTTATAGAAAGATTCCTCATTCTACAATTTTTGGTCGTTTGTGGCCTATCCAAAGTGCAACCTGCGGAGTGCATTGTCTCATTCATTCCATAGTCTAGGCCTAAATTCCTAAATGTCGCTAAAGGATTATTATTCATATTGGGTCTAATTTACACAAGCTTTTATTGGTTGAAAAAACGCCATTAGAATAAGACACCACTTCAATAAAAATTGTTTATTTTTTTAAATACAGAAACAATTTAATATATATGCCTACATCCTATAAATTGAATATAATATTGATACCATTACTGGCATAACAAATATGAAGTTGAATAATTTCAGAAAATTGACGAAATTAATTCATTTTCTAATATGGAAGTGATAACAATATCTATGTTAATGCTGTAGGCCTTACTGGTATAAAAGACTGTTGGATTTGCTTCAATAACAATTTGCAGTACCTGCACTATGATAATAAAGAAACAATACCGGTAATAAGAATAATTCAATTTTTTGTTTATGTTAGAATACAGGGATAAATAGAAAAAATGTCATGGCAATATATTAGATATTAATAAGTAGACTTTATATTGCATGTAAAAACAACATAGCCTATTTTGCTGTGGGACTATATTACTCATAAACAGTATTTACAACAGTGGTTCTGAAGACATGCACTCTTCAAATCAAAATGTAAGAGACATTTAAGAGACATATTTTAGAGTTAATATAAATCAGACATCTTTAAGTAAATGTAAGGTTTACTTGGCATCAAAGTACTTAAAAAGGGAACTGTGCCCTACCTAAATAGCTGTTTGTATAGAAACACACAATGCTTATATTTAAAAAACACTAAAAACAAGTTTAATGCTTGACAATATCAAAATACTTTGTTCCTACATGATTGAAAAAACAACAAATACTCTGTACATGTATATATGGACTAATTAAACCAAGTACTAACAATCAGATTTGATAAAATATACACAGAACAAATTATAATCAATTTGAAAACACATTCCTTACAATTTCAATCTGCATTATGTGGCTATAATTTTAAGAGATCTGAAAAGTGAATTCCCTGAGGCCTATAGTGGTCATTATAACTAACATCTTAATTTGAGTATTGAATACTACAAAAATATCAAACCATAATATGATATCACTCTTTTGCAATAAGTAAAATTGATATTTTGATTTCAAATACATACATTTCTCAATATGGACCAATCAAGTGTGTTATGTAAGTTAGACGTCTTTATTCAAGTTAATCAATAAGCCTGCAGTAACATACGGAGTGTACCACAAGTATTAAATGCAAATTCTTCAGAAATACTTTAAATATATCTTATGCCCAATAATTTGTTTGAATTATTTGAGCTAGTCCAAAACTAATTCCGTGCAAATGTTATGATGAGGATACCAAACTGCCATGTCAAGGTTTAAATGCCTCCTAATAATTCAAGATGACAAAACATAATAAATTAATTGTTCATTGTTCAATGAAAGACTGTTTAAATATTTATACAGTAAGGCTAGATATTTATGAGTTAAAAGTTAATGCAAGGATTTAGTGATAGGGGATTCTGCAAGGACTACCAGCCCACCATCTTGTTTGAAATAAATCTCTTAAACAGTGTAAAATGCAAGAAAAGTGTGTAGTTGTAGGAAACTTTTGAATCCAGCATAAATTTCTACCCTTATACTTATGTATCTAATGAACAGAACCATTGGCTTCACCATTACTGGTAGTTGGTACAGTTGTGTTATACCATCCTTCAACAAATGAGCAGGCGATTTCTCGTACCATAGATCTATCAGGTATAGATTGAGCCATGCCATAAATAGCAGCCTACAAAAAAGATATGGTTTATAAATCTAGGAAAAGAGAAAAACTTGCCATTGCATCTCATTTTTCAACCACAACAATAAAGTGATTTAGTTATCAAATTGTTTACATGTGATTATCAGCTGTGACAATACTAATTCATGATGGTTTGTCAGCTTGAGAAAACCTGACAAATATTAAACCACACGCATAATTAAATTGACTAATTTTGTGATTGGTTAATAAGAGGTCCGTGTTCAGTTGTCTTTCCTAGTCTGCTCTGTCTACATTTCTAAAGTTAACTATGCGATATTAATAACTATATAATAATATAAATATAAAACCCACCATTCCTCCATCTTTAGCATTGGGATTGTTTAATAACTCAGTTGATATTTCTTCAACATCTTTTAAAAACTGTTCAGCCACACCATCCTGACAGATAGGCAGTGTAACACAAATATGAATGCTATAAAAAATAATTTGAAAGCATTCAAGACATATGAGACATATTCTGTATTTGTTATTTTTTGAACTCGGAAGTTTCCCAGTGTTAGTCGTAGTCACAAGTAACGCTTGGTTCATATTCAGAAATGCATACTTTATTATAATTCTGACTGGCTAAGAACATTTTTACATCACTACTCTGAATTCATGATTCAATCTAAAAACAAGCGGTAAATAAAAGAAAGGGGGTTACCTAGAAGGAAATTGTAATGGATTTAAATTCCATCCCTTGGCAGTTAATGCATCTGATAAATTAAAGATATTAAAGTCATTGGAACCAATACCAACAACAGATACTTGTGGATTACCAAATACAAAAACACCTTTAATTTTTCTTATTCTGAAAATAAAGAAACAAAAGTCTATATAATTTAAACTTTTACAACCAAAAAGGTACTAAGAAAATTTACTTTGTTTATAATTTTGCAGGATAATAAACTTTGTTTTGAGGACTGAGAGATAACATAATAATATTCATTTATTATTTTCTAATGTCAAAATTTACCAATACCTTCCTAAGAAATCAAATAAATAATTTGAAAGGTTTGATGCTATAACATACATACCCATCGGCTATCACCCTGGCTGTTGTGATAATTTTCTTTGTAGAATCTACATAGCCCTTTTCTCCAACATACATCATAGCAGCCCAACATGCTGCAATAATAGCTCCAGCACGGCTACCTAAATTAATAAATAAAATGTTTTACACTGACATCCTATTGGAAACACCATGCAATATACAATGAAGGCACGGTTACCATATAGTTAAACTCCCTTTATTTCTACTATGATCATTTTTCATTTACCCCCCAAACAAATATTCCTTCAGTTCAGAACATGACTTTTGAATACCAGACTATTTATTTTGTATGCACTTGACTGCGATGTATTTGAAAAGTTAATACAAGTTTTAAGCAATTCTTACCAGCTACTGTTGGAGAAGCATAGATACCACCAGTCCAGTTAGGTTGAACAAAAAACTGATAAGTACGGTATATCTTCTTTTTATATAATATAACTGACGAACCCTTTGGTGCAAATCCATACTGAAATTATGTCAAAATATAAGATTAAAATAGGCTATGTTTTACCAGTAGCACGCAGAGTAAATGTTATAAATCACCAATGAGAGGCTGGTTTGAATTCAAAATTCACAATGCATTCTAAAACTTGGAAACATATTTTGCCATTCCCAGATCCATTTTCAGACATTTTTCTAAGAATCCATTTTCTAATCATTATACTTATTCAAATCAATTACCTTGTGAGTATCAGCTGATATACTTGTTACACCATCAACTCTAAAATCAAACGGATCCAGTGCAAAACCAGCCTTTGTCATAAAAGGTAACAAAAACCCACCTAAACAGCTGTCGACATGGACTGGGATATCGTAGCGTTTTCCTAACTGAAATAAAATAGTTCAGGGAATGAAAATTTCAATTAATATAGCAACATTCAAGCTGTTCAAGAGAATGGAAATTATCAAAGCAAAATGTTGATAGTTTGTATTTCAGAATTAATTCAAAGTCTAAATGGGTTGCCAAAATAAAGTTATTATTATTATTATAAAGTATATTTACCTCAGCTATTTCTTGAATGGGGTCTATAATACCATGAGGGAATGCAGGTGCAGAACCAACTAACTGAAATATAAACAATTGATTATTATAAAAGTTTTAGTCTAGAGATTCTGATATACGAATGTCACAAAGTTTAAATTAATGTTTGTTTAGTGATGGGATTGATGACATCATAAACCCTACATTTATTAATTGAACAACTTCTTTCGAAATATGGGAAAGATACAAAGAAGTTTCGAAAAAGATAATTAACAGAAGAATGATCCATTCAGATTTCAGAATTGTAAATTTGTTAAGTAGACAGTCACTACCTACCATACATGTTTTCCGAGATATAGCTCTCTTCATTGCCTTGACATCAACTTGTCTAGTTTCAGGGTCAATTGGAATGTGTTTAATTATCATATGGAAGTAAGAGGCTGCCTGAAACAAAAAAGGCATATTTTTTTAAATTTTATTGAGTGCCTCCTTAATAATTCATAAAACTAAAAATTTATATTGTGTTATAAATATTGGATTTGGTTTCATAACACTAAAAATATGTTAAATTTAATATTGATATAATTAATGTTACCTTATCAAATGCAGGATGAACTGTTATAGGTACAAGCCTGAAAAAAAATCAAAATATCTTCACAATTTATGTGTTGCAAGTTCAGAAAAATAAACATATAAATTTTGTAACCTGTTATTATAAATCAGTATTTATTGGATATTGATCAGAACTAAAGGTCTTGTTTTGGGTATAATTTGAATCAATAAATCTGAACTCACATTTCTGGAACCTTGATACCCCTTTCTCTAGCTAAATTTCTATAGGCTAAACAAGCTAACATTATACTCTCTGTTCCTCCTTGAGACACCTACAATGATGAATTTGTATTTGAACATTACCTATGCTTTTTAAGTCAAGTCAGTGCCATTTCATCAACTCAAAGACTCTTTTACTCAATTGATTTAATTATAGACTACTTAAAGAAGTTCCAAATAAATATAAAGAGTTGTATTTCTCTGCCCCTAATGAAAATAGGTAAAGCCATCAGTGTGCATTCGGAAAACTTGCCACAAAAATCTGAAGGCTTGCTTATCCAGAATTCATATCATCTTTAATTTGAAAGTATTGGAACCTTTTTAGTTTCATGTGTGAACTGGTATAATCTTTTCCCATTTTAACCCCTCTTACAAGGAAAAATTAGGTCAAAACCTTGGCCTATGCTGAAATCTTATACCGGATCTGCACTTGACAGAGCTATCTACACTACAAATAAATAATTAAGCCGAAAAATTTCCTTAAACATAATACCTACAGTTCCACACGATTCCTCATCTCCATGAAATAATGTACAGCTCATTCTTACTACTTCTGCCTCCATCTTTCTAATATCAGGAAATACATCTGGATGTAAAGGATTTGTCCATAAAAACATGCCATATGTCTACAAAATATATCAAATCAAACAATACGTTAAAAGAAAAATTTGAAATTATGGCATAAAGATGCAAATACCATCATCAAATAATTAATCATTTCTCACTGTATATCAAAATTCAGGGAGTAAAACAGCTCTGATATAGAGAGGTGTGCAATAATCCATAGGGAAATAGTGTCAAAATTTAGATTGATACACAACAAGAGGATTATCATTTACACGTTTATACCATGACTCTATGTGGCAATCTTTGTGAACAATAGGTAATAATCATTTGCAATCAATTGCTTTGTCCTGATTCATGGTCAAGAAATTCTACACAGTCTAAAATAAGATGACAGATGAGATCTGCTCTGTATAAGTGCTTTACATGATCTGATTTCATAAGAAGTTACCTTAGTCATTATTTCAGTTAATTTTTCATCCCCACTATAAACAGTTCCTGACACTCTACCTTTCTGCCAATTAGTTTTAGCTGGAAAACATTAGATATTATCTTAAATAACATGCTATCTTTAATTCATAGAAACTAAAGATACAACTACCAACAATCTGTAATTAGTAATAAAATCCATGTGATCATGTCTTGTCACTACCTGTGATTCCATCAAGAACTTTGTCACTTAGTCCCAAAAAATGCTGATGTACTCACCCAAGGATCTGTATTTCTCTAATTCTATCATCAGTTCTTTCTAAAACAAATGATAAAATAAAGTAAAAACTTGAAGTTTATATTATGGATTGACCATTTTGCTATGAAAAAGGAACTATATCAAGATTTGTGTACTGAATTTGATACTTCATATCATTGTGCAAATCTATTGAATGAAAAGTTGTTTTCAACTTTATGTGGTAACGTGCGGGAATTTACCTCTGATAAACCATTATATGGTAATTGACAAACATAACCATGTCCAGCATGATCTTTATATAATGTCTCAATCATTGTTTTCTTGGTTTTAGCCATTTCCTTATCAATCTGTGCTTTAATATAGGGTATTTTCTTCATCCATTTAAAAAACTCTTTTTTACTTCTTTCTTTTAAACCTAAAACCGTTAAAACAATCATATGTAAACACAATATAAATGCTACATCAGTCTTAATTTTTAATCGATACGGGTACCAGTAGTTAAATACAGACAGGAATATTGATATTTTCATCTTCAAATGGTATTCCTGCCTTACATGGTTTGTGAATGATTCTAGGGCAAAGTAAAGCTTCATAGTCAATTAATGTACTACTTACTTTCTTCTTGGAATAAAAAATCTTTGACATAAACTATGACCAGTGTAGTCCCAGCAGTATAAACCACAATTTGCCATGGTTGCAAGCCTTTACATATTTCATTAATCCTATCTTTAACAGTATCAAATACTGGAACCAAAGGATCCTAAAATACAGTGAACAGATGCGATTAATATATCATAAGTAATGACAGTTTTACAGGCAAGGTACCACGTGCCAACAGCATATGCCAGCAGCATCAAAAGGGTAAATAACTATAATTCAGTTGAAAGCATCAAATTCAAGTTATATGCAAAGCATCAATAGCCTCATCATCCAAACTGAATACCAGTAGCTCTAAATTTTTGACAAAAATGTACCCTGTCCCTTAAAGAAGGTATATTGAGATCATAATATATTTCATCAATTAATTGTTTCAGGCTTTGTCTGATCTAATTTTAGACAATCTCAAGAAATCATAATACTTGACCTTTATCCTCAAAGTTCACACTGGCTACATCAGTGATAACTGACCAGTAATAACATGATTCAGAAAAACTATGGTCAAGAGATTACAAAATGTGAAATTAGAGAAGAATTGGGGATTCCGAATGGTGCAAATAAAAGTCACAATTGGCACTGGTTCACATAAAAAAAGCTTGAAAACCTCTCAACAACCCCATTATGTTTGCTTGATAGTTAATAACTAAGTCTTATGAAATCTGAAGTATAACCGCATATTATGAAAAACTAATTCCACCTAAACCTACAGTGGCAGTGTTCATATCAATATCATAGACATATATATAATCATTGAGTTTTGACGGATATGAAATAATAAGGAGACAACCAACAAATCTTAATATTTTTCTATACAGTCAAGTAACCTAATTTCGTGGAAACCTATTATTCGTGGATTTCCGGAAATGATTAATAATTTACATGAGCGACCATGTGCGACCTCAGCATTAGTTTGTTTTGATAAACATGGGTTTTCTGTACAATATCAGCTAGTAGAATGAATCCAGTAGTTTCAAGCAAGGTAAAATGTATTAATGTATACTTTGACAAATACAAAGTACAAGTACAAAGGATTTCACTTATTACCAAACGTTACAATTTTTTATCAGCCGAATTTCCCTATAATCCCAAGTGGTAATCGGAATTCCAAGTGTCGTCTGCTAGAATGTAGTCCAACGAATGAAGTCACATGATCAACTAGCGGATTCCGTGTCAGCAGAAAATTTCTATGGAACACAAAGTGGACCATATTCTTATGTTGTTTCAGTGACTTTTAGCAACAAATAACGCTACGTATCTTATTTTGTCAGTCACTATTTTTTTTTCAAATCGTGGGTTTTGAAGGAATTGTTACTAGTTATAATGAATTGATATTACAGATAAATACTAAGAGAAGTTAATTATACCACCCGGAATCCATACGTGTTTTTCTAGACTTATTCATTGATTAAACATTGTACATGAAAATAGGTGATGCATTCTGCCGCCGTTGCCGAGTTGGTTGCTCATGAAATATGGGTCAAAGTGAAGGATTCATAAAGAAAATCGAAACAAACCAAAACATCTAAGACATATTTTTTTTTAAACTATGACGAGATTCGGTGCTGAATCCTTATATCCACGAAAATAGGTTACACCACTATACTATTTACTATAGTCTATTAGGGTGACCCAGTCAAACAAGACGTTGATCTTACTAGGCCTGTATAGATCAGCTGATCTGCATCTGACAAAAATAAAGACGAAATAAATTTTTCATAGCCTAAGCTATTCAAAACACGACCGTTTAAAACTAAGTGAAGTTTCACTGAATAAAAAAAATGTGCAAATAATTATACACAATGACAGTCTTAACTGTTTCTCTTGATAAGAGCCTGTTAACCCATCTTACTTACAGTCACTGTCTTGACAAGTCCAGCCATCTTCTTTAATGTTAACTCGTTTAGTCTCCAAACTCTCGCAATATCTCGTGCGGAAAACGAAACGAATCAAAGGATCACATGACACCTAGCGAGAAAACGCGCGACTTAGAGTATGGCGGAAGTCAGGAGATATATCTTATAAATGAAATGAAATTAACCTGTATTTTATATACTTCCATTATGTGTAAATTTAAAAAAACGTCCTTATTGTTTTAGAGTAAGTATCAGTCCAACTAACAACGCTGAACTACAGGTTAATTGATTGTGGTTTAATTATTATTTTATTTGATATGTTTCATTTGCATTTTTTGAGTTGGGCCCCAAGTCCTGAGGAAATGAAAATTGAATCTGAAATATTTTGCATTTATTTAGGTTTATTTGTCATCCTTATGATGCGTTTTTGCTAAATTGAAGGTAATGGAAAAAGTTGCTCAGTATTCCAATTTCACCCTACAATAATAAAGAAGGCCTACCAATACGTCGAACACTGAGTTAAGGATTAAATAAGCTTATTCAAAATGAAATTTATAGTTGCGTGCAATGTCTAACCTAATACAAATATAAGATTAATAATTCTATTTACCTTAGATACAAACGCACTTTACTGTAAGGGACCCACATTTGGGACTGGAAATTCCTTTCTGTCTTTGTACCGGTAGTTAATTCATAAATCATAATTATAACTTAGGCTAGTTTATAAACACAAATATTGTTAGTCTAGATCTAAAAATGTTTTTTTTTTTTTACAGTATAAAATTTTCACTCTGAAATGTGGGCCATTTAAGCTTTTTTTAAAATGATTTGCATGAATGCCTTAAAATTGGGCTTGTATTGATCTGACAAGGCCACATAAATGTGTGAATGAAATCTATAAGCTAATATTTTAACATCCAAAACATTTTTGGCTCTATTAGTTGTTTTTCTGTGTAATTATTGAATTATACACTAAGAATGAAATTCTTACAAAACAATCCCCTTTTCTTCTTGTATAATTTTTTTGTTAATTTTGCACCTTTGAAAACATTACAACTTTTATAAGTTTATTGTTAAAACTTAACAGTTTTAAGAGTTTACAGGATTTTAACTCTAAAGAAATAAATTTGCTTATTAACGTCTGATGTGTTTGTATGATAATTAAATGAAATTAATTGACATCCATTGTTGTTATGGGACTAATATTTCAATTTTTGAAAAATATGGATGACAAATAGCTTAATTTAAACTTTAGAGTTGATTGTGAAATAGAGTACAGTTGGTTTGTTTGATAACATGTTTTATTATTTTTTTTTTTACAGAACAATGGAGTAATCATGCAAGTGAGCTATTCAAATTTTATGAATTGAATTTGGGTCTCCAGTTATGGCTAGTAGAGTTACTTCCAGTCCATCACGTATACCTATTTCAACAAAAAGTCCTCCCAGACCATTACATGGTAAATTAACAGTGAAAGAAACAAGACAAATAATAACTCCATCAAGCTCAAACCGAAATGACAGTTATAATCAAGCTTGTCATAATGGATCTCTAAATGACTCTACAAACAGCAATGGTTCCACTGGTAGTCAGAAAGGTAAAGGATTTGAGACTTTTCTTATGACCGGTGATATGATAATAAGAACTACACCACCACAAAAACGTGCTGAACAAGATAAATCTCCAACATCTGAAAACAGTTCTCTTTGTGTGGAAACTAGTTCAGACAAATCATTTAGTTCAATAGAATCAAAATCTAAAATGACTCCAGAAAAACAAAGGAGGAAGATTCCTGTACACAAATCATCTAATATAAAGAGTGACCTTCCCAGAGCTCCTGTGGCTTGTCTTGAAGAACTCACTGATTTCAGTAGAAGTGATAATGACTGTATTACTATCAAAGAGAATAATAAGAATATGATTGAAAAGGTCGTGTGTTTAGAGTTAAATATGTCTAGTAGATCGGAAGATAATAATATATCAGTCAATGGTAACCATGAGCTCAGTGAGTCTGATATTCCCAGTTCTGGTGACAGTGGTGTATTACCCGATGTTCAAACTTCAGATTCAGATGGTGGAGAGAAATTGACTCCCAATAAAGATCAGATTGTTGAAACCCAGACTGTCATGGTGTCAAGCAAGAGTGTTGAAAAGATCTCACCTACAAGGAGTGCTACTAAAAGTGATATTCTAGTTCGTACTAGTAAAAGTCATGAGAACTATTTAGAAACTGGTACGGGTTATCAGATAGTGAATATTGACATTGATGATAATATGGCTTATTCTTTAGATACACTAACTTGTCATGATAATTCTGTTAATTCACTAGAAAAGGTTAGTGACCAAACTTCTAAAAGTTGCCATAGTTCACCAGAACGCAAACCAGATAAAAATAATGAGCGTGTGTTTATGCCTGGTTTTATCAGTATTGAAGACTCAAAATCTCAAAAAAACAAAGGAAGAGACAATGAGGACATGTCGGGGACAGAATTAAATTCTAATCTAAATTCTGTATCAGAGAAAACTGTGCTTTCATCATTAGCAGGTGTTCAATCCAATGTTTTACCTAAACACCAAGCCAATG
This sequence comes from Lottia gigantea, assembly GCF_000327385.1. Lineage (NCBI taxonomy): Eukaryota > Metazoa > Mollusca > Gastropoda > Lottiidae > Lottia > Lottia gigantea. The sequence continues at coordinate 2,016,323 of NW_008709715.1, read as the reverse complement.
TAGACTCATCAGTAGATAGTAACTTAGATTTATCAGGTCTATCAGAAGCTGATAGTATTTATCATCAACCATTAAAATCTGTTGATAGACCCTCAGCATCCAGATTAGCTAAGCGCTTGTATGCCCTTGATGGATTTAGAAAATCTGATGTTTCAAGACATCTATTTAAAAAGTGAGTTACTTTTTATATAATCTTATGTTTTAATTATACACATTTAAAAGTTTATTAATGGAAAATTTTCAAACTAGTGCCGGTTCCAAAACAATGATTTTAATCATAAAGATATGCTGTAGCTGGTATTTTGACTGGATGAATTAAGCTTTACGATAAGGCCTTGTTAATGGCTATTACATAAATGCAAGATTTATCACATACATTTGTTGAAGAATTTTCTTCTATTTGTTTTACTGACTTTCAAAATTAAATGCAATGCTGCACAATTTTGTTATATATCTTGCTTAGTTATACTAATTTTGAGTATGGTACTATAGATTTTATGTTATGCTCATTGTAGAAATGAGTTCAGTAACTTGGTAGCTGAAGAATATCTTAAAAATTTTGAATTTACTGGTGATACCTTAGATGTTTCTCTGAGAAAATTTTTGAAACAATTCTGTTTAACTGGTGAGACACAAGAAAGAGAAAGAGTTTTAGCTCATTTCTCTCATCGTTATATGGAATGTAATCCTGGAACATTTAATTCTGAAGGTAAGCTTATATGTATATGATTTTAGACTTTATGACTATTAATTGAAAAGTGTGCATCATGATTATTGTGACTTGACTTGATATAATTGAATGTAGGTGATATCTTCCGTGGAATGGAATGTTGAATGGCGATTTTGATGTAACAAACAGTAGATTTATTTTGGCTTTGCTACATTGAATAATCTTTTGTTCTTTTCAGATGCTTGTCATACTCTTACATGTGCAATGATGCTTTTGAATACTGATCTCCATGGCCAGGTAAGTGTTGAGATATTTATTTTAATTCTTATCTCTACTGTTTAATCACAGGTGATAAAATCTAAAATATTTGTAGTAACATGTGGGGTTCAAGATAACATAGTTCTCAACCTACTTTAAATTTTAATTATCACAGTTTCACCTAGTAGAAATATTCATGCAGGCACAAAAATAAAACAGAATAATATTGGTTGAGTTGTGTCCTTATTTAGAACAAATCATAAACTAATTTCTTCACTGACTAACTAACAGGTTAGTTGGATATAATTGGCTCATTACACCTTTAGTCCTAATATTGGAAAGTTATTCCCCTCATTTTCAAACCAATTGACTTGATGAGGATTTTATCATGAAATATTATGCTCAAATTCAAGTAATGATTCAAACTTCTTAGGCTAAGAAAGCACATTTGTGTTCGAAGATGTCTTTAGAGGTATACAGAAAGGGTATAATGTAATACAACTGTTTGTTAATATTTTAGACTGTTGGAAGGAAGATGACTTGTTCTGAGTTTATAGAAAATTTAGCTGATCTAAATGATGGTGAAAATTTTCCTAAAGATATACTTAAAACAGTATTTAATTCTATTAAAGGTGAACAATTAGAATGGGCTGTGTAAGTATTTTTGTATTACCATTTAAAATGTACCTTCAATGCTCTGCATGTATGATGTCTGTATTCAGGAACTGAAATTTTGTTATTATTAGGTTTAATAATCCGAGGTTTAGAGATTTATTCAGTACTATATGCTATTGCTCTGTCTTTTAAGTGATGAAGATTCTCAACCTGATCATCCAAATGAAACTTCTACGCAGATGGTCTCCGTCCCTCAACAGTTTATTGGACAAAATCCATTCCTTGATGTAAGTCTTTGTTGAATTTATTTATTAAACCATAAGGCGTGATGCCTATAGTTCACATAAATAATGAACAAAATAAGTTTTTTTGAAAAATTCTGTTGGTTTTTATGGTCATCCAAAACAAAATGAAACAGCTTTTGCATTATACATCAGTTGACAATGAAAATTTCCAGGAAAGTAAGCTATTTTTGAGTCCTTCTGATAATTTTTAGACCTATACAATTTTTCAAGGTGCCTGATCCAAGTAAAACCATAGAATATAAAAAAGGTTATGTGATGAGAAAATGTTGTATGGATGCTGATGGAAGGAGAAGTAAGTTCAAGCTCTATTTCCTAGTTGTTTTAAATGGAATGAGATTAGCACCACTTTGAGATGCTGTTTGGTTCGAAAACTCCCTTGAGGCAGCATGAATACATCCATTTCACGTCATTAACATTAATGGTTGTTGCTGATTGATTATCCTTTACAATGTGAATTTGTTTTGTGAATATTAATGATCAAAGTATTAATAAGTATAATAGAAATGTTTCAAATTACATGATGAATTTAGTTGAAATATTCGAATTCTTACCTATCTACTAAAATAAATGTTTATATCTTCAATAGCTGGTCTAGGTAAAAGAAGTTGGAAGATGTTTTATGCTGTATTAAGGGACCTAATATTATATCTATATAAGGATGAACATCAATATAAGAAGGGCAATTTAGTTGAAGTTGCAAGCAATGCTATAAGAGTACATCATTGTTTAGTAACCAAGGCCACTGACTATACTAAGAAACAACATGTTTTCCGATTACAATCCGCAGAATGGGCTGAATTTTTATTTCAAACCAGGTATTTTAGATTAAAAATATTGTTTTGATTGTCAATCAGATAACTTCTATAGATTATTTCTCAACCATTTCAAATAGTTCATTTTATTTCTGTATACTGTGCTTCTAGTCTATTTTGAATTCAACTTTAAATTTGAAAGGGAATTAATGGAGGACACCTTAAAAGGTTAAGAAATTTGACTAAAAAAAAAAAATTTCTGTAAAAATGATCTGTTTATGAATTGTATTTTCAGTAATAGTAAAGAATTACAGGAATGGATGGATACACTTAATTTTGTGGCTGCAGCATTTTCTGCAGAACCTCTTCCAGGAGCTCTTGGGTCCAAAACTGGTTTCCAGCGTCCTCTGCTCCCTGTATCTTATACCAGAAAAACTTTAGTAAGTTGATAGCTGACTTATATTGATGGGTTTTGTCTTTTTCATATTTTGATGTTTAAAGAGTCTATAATTTGGATTTGGGCCATGCAGTTTCATGATCTATTCACAGCTGAGAATTTTGACCCAAGAAAGAATTCTCAGATTATTGATAACTTCATATGCTCTGAAAAATTTCTAGATGGATCTAAAATATCATTTGATTTTCAGAGGGAACAATTTAAAAATCATGAAGAAAAGGTTGAAAGCTTGGAACAGGAACTACATCAGCATCGTGCTGGAGCACCAGAGAAAGGGGCCAAATCAAGGGACATACAGGACTACCTCGCTAAGGAAACATATTTAGATTTTGAAGTGAGTATTTGAAATGATCTTAATCATTTTGAGTCGTGTACAGTTCTTGAGGATTCTGCAGGGCATACCCATCTGAATGTTAAATCAGCATCTCTTTTAGAGAGTCCACATGCATGGTTGTAGCCTATGTGGGTTACCTTGTTAAAAAAAGTGTTGTTTGTTTATTTCAGTTAAAACGGTATAAAACATATGTTCTATTATTACAAAGTAAAATAACAGCATTGCCTGAAATGGAATCCTCTCTGGTAGAAACTACTATTGGTGAAGATGATGAAGTGACTTCCACTACTCAGTTTAATTCCCCTACCAATAAACCTGTACAGCGTAGTCTGTCTGATAGGTACAGTTATAGAGCAGCTATATATCAAACTGATCCTCGCGTTGACTACGATCTAGTGTGATACTCTCTCATTTCATATAGATTGGCTTGGCAATTCTCTCTATCACTTCTTGCATGGGTTGTGGCATTACTGTGGTATGTGTTGTTGTAGCTCTTGTGTTCTATCTGAATAATTTAACAGAGGTACGACCTTATTACTTATGATTTGAAAATGAGTTCTCCCTTGTGTAAAATTGATATTTCTGAAAGAGAAATCCTCCCAACCCCTACCTTCCACTGTAAATAAATTATCATGATGCCTATTTCACTTCTCATTTAGCTCACCCACCTCACTAGCTTTCATAATTATTCTAGTATTTTTAGATCTGAACCACTTGATCATGAATAAATAAGCTGGAGTTTTTTCAATTTGGAACTAATATTCAAAAACAAAAGGAAAAGAAAGATTTTTTGAAGGCCTTCTTCTATGAAGAAAGACCTATCGAAAGTTATTATAAAAGACTGAAGCTAATTGTATTCAATTTATTTTGTCCTGCTTATTAATATTGTAGCTTCATTTATTTTCTAAGCATTATAAGGGTTGAATTGAATGCTTTTTGCCAAACACATTCATATAGTCATTGTCTAGTCATTAATTTAGAAAGGGATCAGTAGTCATAGAGTTTTAATAATTGTGTTTAGTTATATTTTTATTACTTTATTGTTAATAGATACATGAAATATTTATTATTTTTTATTATATATTACTAATTATCTAAATGTTAAGGTTTATTGATGTCATTTGCATTTAATTAAATCACACCATTTGAATAAACACAATTATAATATCATTTTACTTGTTAATGATACTGACGTAGTTTATTTGCTCAAATTTTGAAATTCATTGGAGGACATAGTCTGAATTTTTAGTATTAAATTACTTAAATTATTATAGACTTTATTATTTTCATCAATTTTTAAATAGATATGCTTTACTTAGAAAAATTCCACATTTTAACAAAACCAAAGACTGGATAGAGATCTTATTTATAAATGCAAGATATTTTCAAAACCAGCATTTTTCCATATCACATTTATTTGATATTTTCATTTGTGCATTAATTTATGTCCTGATTTCATGTTTGCTTTTATAGTCTTTCTTGCTGCTGATGGTTGCAAAATCTTATATCTACTACATAAAACAATGCAATTAAAATTTAAGAGGTCAATATTTCCATGAATATGGCTTTTACTTTTTCAATACGAAATCATCATGTTAAAGGCATTAAAGGAATTTTCTATGAAAACAACTTTTGAAAAACTAAAACGAAGGCATATTATGTACTGATATCCTAATAAAAAATTTAGAAAATTGTACGTGATCATCGGCCAAATTTAATCCAAGTAATGTAGGTTTTTTTGAAATTAGTAATATGCAATGTTCTATTACTTTCAACTTCTATATGCCCCATCTGCCTCGTGCCAAAAGTGTTTTTATATAATATGTAAAGAGAAGATATTGTTTGATAACCATTTATCATTGTTGCTTGCATGGCTTATATTATTTCAATTCTTGAAATGCTCAAAAAAGCTCACATCATCCAATTTCTAGAAAATTATCATATCATTATCACAGTCATTATCATTCATGTTCATATTTTTTACCAAATTCCATCTAACCATATACCAGTACTTTCAAGTATTTTAAATATTAATCAAAGTACTTATTGTGCATAATATCTTTTTTCTGTGTGTTTACCTGTATCTTTGTAGCCTTCATTAAAGGTGTTGTGCATCAAAATTACCAAATCTGTGTGATAACCCTTGTTAAAATTGTATTAAAACATAAATATATCATATCAACTTTGACACCCCTATCAAAAATTGATGTACACTGTTTCTAGATATATGTTTACACATTGATATGACAAGGTTGGCATTTACAACAGTAGCAAGAGGCACTCATTGATTTTGAACCATTTTGTAGAATTCATTTGCTTTCAACTTGTCTAAAACAGCTTCTTTGAACATCATGAACACAAATTGATAATGTTTCATATAAAATCGGGAAATTTTAAAAACATGTGGATTTCATTATAGGGGCTGTATAAAATTAATGATTGGAAATGAATATAAGTGAAAATATTTCTAAAAAATTTGTTTTAAAAGAGATAATGAAAAATTGGATTATACTTAATGTTAAAGTGATACTATGTCTTAGAATGAACATAAAATTTAAGCTCTTGAAATGGTCAATATGAGTATATATTCATCAGTTAGCTTACCTTGTGTCATAAAGTTACAACAGAATCCCTGCAAAATCTGGAAAATTGATAAAACTAAGTAATTATTGAAAAACGCTTTATCTTAAGTGTTTTTCAATATTTAATTGCCTATTTATGGATAATTATTAAGTTTTTTTGGATTTATCAGATTATATAAGGATCTTGTTATGTTATTTATGACACCAGGTATATCTACTGGCTCATATTCGCCAAGTTTAAAATTCTTAAAATTTATGTTAATAAGTTTATAACGTATCACTTTAAGTAAGCGGACCAAATTAGTTTGGGTGTTTGGCTTTAATAGAGGCTCTACAATTGAATGGTTATTTTTCTGACATCTGTACATCTGTTTTCCAACAACCAGACCATCTAAAACTTAGTTAAAAGTATAAGATAAGGGGCACGTATCTCTTAGATTTTGGTCCATAGTTTTCATTAATTTAAGCAACAAAATTTTCTGAACTATTAAAAAAAATCAACCTCTTTAAAATTCATATTAATTCTGGGATGCCAGGTTCCCTGCTATTGAAGAATGACATATGGAAACCCAAATCAGTTTGTGTTCATGAGCATGCATGCTTTTTCTGTGTCTCTGCTTTTCATTATGTTATATATTCCTTTACGTGCTTGTAATATCATTATGACAGCAGTATCTGCTTTATTAAAATATTGACACTATCAATCAGTTTGTTCCTATTAAGAATGTTAAGATTAAGTTAACACAATATTAGTTTCTGATCTGGAATAAAGATTAAAAGGGAAAATGATTCAAATTGTGTTCAAATTCTGAAACCTTTTGTATAATTCAATTTTGGTTTTTCTGTTATTATCAGTGAAGTAGTGATCTTTGTTATATGAACATCATTTGCTTGTAACTTTTGGAAATGGTCCGATTTTCACCATCACATTTACTCTGCTATAAAACTTTGATTTAAATATTTCATAATATGCAAATATAAATTGGCCCACTGCCACTTTCAAATGTGTTAAGTAAAAATTTGAGCAATTATTTGAAAATAGTTTCACCTTCTTTTCATGCAATGGTTTTTTCAGTAAGGTTGAGGGGTGAACTTATATCTTGAAAAATATATGTACAAAAATATAAATATTGTGTAATTAGAAAATCAAATCCTAGATTAAAATGACAATTGAAAACAGACTAGGTATTGAAATTTGAAACAATCAGGAATTATTTCATTACATACAACATAAATTTATTTAAATATACGACATGTAATGTACTTGGGATATGTTGATATTCTCTGTAAGAAAATAGAGAAGTCAGTCAGTAGAACTTATTTTGAAATGAATGATGTACAAATAAAATCCTAGTCGTTATAACCTTGGATAAATTAAATAAATTTCATTCCTGAAGCTAAACAATCGAAATCTGATTAAAATGCAGATCTTGACGATTGCCTTGCATTTTTCTGTAGTTTCCAGGAAGAACATCTTTTATTGAACACAGCATCTGGTAGGTTAAATGTCATATGACCCAGAACATGAGATGCATAACAATTTTGTCAGATAATGGGTGGAATCATCCAGAGAAGAAAACAAAACGAAACATCCAGATGTGCATTCTAATCAGAGCTTGGTTGGTGTATCCTTGATTTTTTTTTTTGCATAATGGTGTATTTAAATTGGTAGTTTAATATTAAAACCTTCAAAAAATGTGTACATTTCCTTTTTACAGGTTTTGGAAAATAAACATGTATTCTTTCAAACTAAACACAGTTGATAACAGTTTTTGTTATGATTTGGGAGGTCCTATATAGAGAAATTTGCTTTTCCAGAATTGTTAAAAATTAAGATAAAAAATATGTGATATTTCCAATTAAGATTTTGGCTCTTATTTGAATTCTCTCTGTTTTTTACATCATTACTTGTGGAAATTGATGTTGAATTTTGCACAGATGAAATTTATATTAACACAAATGAAAGCAATGCTGCCCTTAACTAATATAGTTGGTTGAGTTAAATGGTTTTTTGTATTGTGATATTAATGTACATGTGGGATGTCTATAACCTAATATACTAAATTAAGATTTGAAATGAGTAAATTTCCCTGATCTTTAAGTGTTTATTTCCAAGTTCTATAGTTATGAATATTTTTATTATTGTAATCTGCAAATCTTGGAAATAGATTAAATCATACTCAGTATTAAAGGTTGTTATTTATTTATACTCCAAAAGCTTATTGCTTATGTCAAGCTTATGCTATTGAATTTTCATTAGACATTATTTAATTATTAACTGATTATTTCAAAGCATCAGATGAAGGCTTTTAGGAAGACCACAAAGAAAGTGATGAAGAAATGGAAGGTACAAAAAATTCTTTAATGGTTACCCCTTTGCATGGATATTTTTATTACTATTGGCCAGCTAGTTTTTCCCATAATATAACATCATCTTAATTTCTTTCCAAAGCTTTACTTTTAACTCATTTTTGTCAGAAGATCAATTTTACTCAAGGGTGGAACTAATATTGTTGTTGTGGTTACAATATTTATGTTACTAATACGTGTATTGGTGAGGAAGTTTATTTTATTAGCAATTTTTACTAATGATATTTCACAAATATTTTCATATCGTTCATTTCAATTTTCCTACATTCTATATTGAACCTACATGTACTTAATCTACGGAATATATCTGTCAACATGTGGGTTGAAGGAACATCTTTCAATTAAACAAAAATATTAGTATGTGTTTTAATTATTGTAGAATTTTCACATTTTCTTCAGGTTATTTGTTGAAACAATAATGAGTTTGATCTATAGTTGTAGCTCAAGACTGTGATCAGATGCTTAAAAAAAGCCAAAGGTTGCTTCCGTAATAATGCTTAAAAAAAAAGTAAACCATTGGCATTTATTTGAAGTTTGGCTGATGGCTATTTTACAAAAATTACATGCCATTGATCTTGTGATGTGATTAATATAAGGTGAACTTTTCCACGTAACCAAATGTTGACAGATAGTAAGAATTAAGTAAAGGGTACAAAACAAAACCCCCAAAAATACCTTTGGTTTACATTTCAGATCACGTTTTGTTTGGTGCATGTGTTGACTCAGTAATTTTATACATGAAAATTATCTTTTCCAGAAAATTGTTTATTCAATACTATCTTGTGTAAATGTTGCATACTAGGGCACTAGCATGTTCATGAATATTATGTAGCATCTTTATAAACATTTGGGAAAATTGCAGTCTTGTGTACTAATGATCATTCTTTCATTTCTTCTTTCTAGGGAACATATAAACATGGAAACAACAGACACCTATATGTGACATAACAGATACTTAGTCTGATCAACTAAAATCAATTGAAATGGTTTCTTCCATGTAAAATGAAATTGTCAGAAGAACTTATATATTCATGTACATAGCATTTTAGGAATTATTTTTTTCTTGATTGTTCTCATCATTTTTTGCACTTTTTAATAAATGGGAACAGCTCAATTTTAAGACTTTGGATCTCTTTAAAACTAATTTCAAATTGAAACATACATTATCAACCGGTTTCCACAATTGGAGCTAGTGGCCATCTACTTTTCTCATTTATTATATTGTGAACATTGATGATTGTCATCGATTGAATGGTTTTAATTCCCTTCTAATGGAGTTTTGATTCAGTTCAGATTTTTTTTTATTAATTGATGAGTGTGATTGAAAGAGGTCCACGAACAGAAAACTGAAGCCTTTGTGTCTTGACCCTTTTTTTTGATTGAAAGGTGTTTATAAAAGTAATATAATATCAGGGTTCTGCAAATTGGAGAAACCCAATTCCACAAATGGAGGTCAGTAAGGATTGTAAACGGATATTAATCTTACTGACACAATAGAAATTGTCCCAGTTAGCTTGGGCTAACAATGTGCCTAACCATATTACATGTATATACAATGTTTATCTAGAGTTACCGAAATGAAAGTCCAAAGATGACTTCAAAAAAAAAAAAATTTCAATGGTGCCATTAGAAATAAGCCATGGGGGTCAAGGATTTTAAAACATGCTTTGAATTACCAGTGATGATCCTAGAGGACACCAGACCCAAAATAAAAGGCGCTTAGTCGGTATTTATCAGAAAATGAAATGAATGAATAACCAGTAACCTACAATATACCGTATGTGGGATAAAGCTAGGTTTATCAGAAGGTGGATAGTTACTAAGGGCATAACCCATGTAATGGAATAATCCTCATCAGAAAGAACAGTAGCATAAGCCTCATTTAAGAAATAAGAGCACAGCATGCAATGGTCAGTTCAGACAATGTGCATAAATAATAACAAACTTCTCATCTATTTTTTTTTTATTATTTTAATTTACAATCTTCTTCCACGACGACCACCCTTTCTTCTGTTACAATCAGATGGTATTGGAGTTACGTCCTCTGAAATTACAACACAATTTGAATCATTAATCCCTTTGAAACTGTGTCATCACGTACAGACTTGTAGGAATGAAAATGATCCAATCAAATTTGTAGTGTCCCTACAAATAGTAATAACTAGTTTACTGGAAGGTGACAGTCAATATAAAATATATTTGAGGTAAATTCATGCTTATTTTTTCAAAATCAAATGTGGAGAGGTTAACCTCTTCATTTTGACATACCATTACGTATTGGACAGAATTGTAGATGTGGACAAATAATGCAATGTTATATACCAGATTGGGATCAGATTTCAATATTGTAAATAACTCTCTGAAATGTTTATATTTCGATAATTATAAATTAATTAAATATTTTATTCAAGGCATAAGACCAACTACATTGAGCTTTAAATTGAATTTTATCTCGCATTTCATATATATTCATAATGAAATTTTCAAATGTATGCCATTTCATAGTTCATAGAAATATAAGGTGACACACTTTCCTCCCTGAAAATTTATGTGAAAATGACTGCAAATTCCCCTCTGTAAAATCATGTTTACAATTAATAAATTTTTCATTGATTAACCTTTTCATCAACCCTAAGGCATTCAAAGACTTTCAGTAGTATTTTGTAATTGATATTTCAATTCATATGAAAATGATTGCCAAAATTCAATTCAGAAACCAGTGTCATCATTGCAGTGTTGCATTCTTAGAAACCTCTAAGGAAGTATATAACTATCTCACCTATTCGACCAATCTTCATTCCTGAACGAGCTAAAGCTCGTAGAGCTGACTGAGCTCCTGGTCCTGGAGTTTTTGTCCTAAAATTCAAACAATTCTATTATGATCCTACAAATACTGGTACACACATACAAACTACACTGCAACTCAATTTTTCATATCTAGAGAAATTAAAACTGAACATGTTTATAAATGGTCCTTCATGGCCAAAATTTTCTGCACCATACTGACATTATTGCAATGTGTCTAAGGAGACAGACCTATATACGAGTACACAATTAATTAAAGTTGATAATAAAATTGAATTCAGTATCTTCAGGCAAGGAAATGGAGACTTAAATTGGCTGCCAAAATCATTTTCCAATTATTACCTGTCTGATGTAAGATTTAGTTCTTTGGAAAAAGGAAAGGAATAATACTCACTTGTTACCACCAGTTGCCCTCAATCTAATGTGAAGGGCACTGATTTTCAAATTTTTACATTTTTCAGCTACATCTTGAGCAGCCAACATAGCAGCATATGGGGATGCTTCATCTCTGTCAGCCTTCACTTTCATGCCACCAGTGACACAACAAATGGTTTCCCTGAAACAGAATTTACTCTCCATTGACCATGTTATATTGACAAAAAGACTGAATCATTCCATCTACTCTCTGGCCACATCAAGTTCTAAATCACATTTTGGCCATCATTTTTGTATGAATTGAAATATTAATCTCCAAATATTGCTGAGAGTCTTAGATTGTCTTTAGGTTGATGAAAATGCCAACCATTGAAAACAAAATTATTTGAAACTATGATTTTACAGAGGGAGATTTTCAGTTAAAAATGCAAGTTATTTTCACATCAAATTTCTTGGAGAGAAGTGTGTTCATTTCAAGTGCAAAATTTTCAAAACTTATATATTCATGGCATTCGAAGACAATTGGTATGCACTTGAAAATCATATTTTGAATATTTGAGACATGAGAGAAAATATTAAATTTAGAACTCAATGTGGCCAGAGAGTAGTATTATATTTTTTTCATCTGAGCTTGCACAAAATATACTTAAAACTATTAAAATTATCAGATGGGCTTATAAGAATGATAAATTCAACCTATTTGTATAAAAAAAAATAATCTACAGACAAAAACACTCAAATCTTCAGATTAAAACTCATTCTATTTGCTGGGCTGTTTCTTTTCTAAGTTCTAATTAATGTAATCTCAAGTTGTAAAGGGACATGGTTTCAAACCCATCAAGGGCCATGACATATTCTTACAAAAATAACAGATAAATTCAATACTTACTTTCCAGAAATATCAGTAACATGTACAAAAGTATCATTAAAACTGGCATAAATATGTGCGATGCCAAAAACATCTTCACCTTCTTCAACTTGAGGACCTAAACTTATTTGCTCTTGAGGAGCTGATGACTTTCCTTTACGTGGAGCCATGCTGGAAAAAAAAGTAAAAATAATTAAACTCTAATGTGAAACCATACAGGGTACCGGTAGTTAAAGCCCATGTAACTAATCCAGCCATGTAAATTACATGTATACAGCGACTTGGATACCTAACCATCTTATTATACAATAGGTACTAGTCAAATTTGATATCATTCTATGCCCAGAAAAGCAGAATTATAGGTTGGTTCTGCCGGTTAGTCATTGCACCCTAAATCTTGCCTACTAATAAACAGAGTACCTACCATCGTATCAGGGTACTGGTACCCCTAACTAAAACTAAATATATATTGTAGATTTACGATCACTACCATCTACAAAATGACAAGTATAACTGATCAGGTGGCTGAAAAAGGCCAAGAGCTCAACAGCATTGGCTTGGTACTGAATATAACAATAGTAGGCCTAGGCAGATCTGCCATTGCCCAAAATCGGTTATATCTGGCACATACACATGCCCGTGAGATTAAATGACTTAAACAACCTACAGTGAAAATTTAATTCATTCGTAAGACATGCAAACACCTTATCACTGAACTGAGCTCTGTTAATCAAAAAAGCAAAATAGACGTCAATACTGTGCAAAATAATAAGTGTCTCATGTCCATATAGTTTAAGTGGGGAGGGTATGAGTTTTCACGTCTTGTTTACGAAATAATAACGATGGTTTTCACACAAAATCCATCTGAAATAAATGCTAATATATTACAGTGTGTAAGATTTATCTAAAATTTCCAATTCATTTTACTTAATGGTGGATTGATTAGGATTTTAGTTAAAATTATATTTTGTCGTCTTACATTGCTTACTCAAAAGCGGAAAAGGACGATCTCGCGAGATCTCGAGCACCTGTTCACGAACCTTTACGGAAAGACCCGACTCATTCCGAATTCATTTGTTATTGTCCATTACAACATGATTTGTCGGGACAGAATCCAGTATATTTGACCTTATTTGTTCTAATTTGGTCTTTTCAGCTGGACAAAATTGCAATAAGTACATCGTACTTACGTTGAAGGGTATTTTGATAACAGAATGATGGCTCAGAATTAGTCAAAAGAGAAAATACTTCGACTTTAGCCGTGATCTCTCTGGTTCTGGGAGACCAGTTTGAGAATTGAGGTGATTGGTTAGCCTTCATTCGTGAAGCAACCATAAAGTATTTCTTTCTCATTGTCTCTTTTTAACACCATGGACTTAATGATACAGGAGTGGGATTATGATGTTGATAGATTTTCTTTCGAGGACAGCGATAGATTTGAGGAAGATTCATTATGCTCATGGATCAGTGAACCTGAAAGTCTTTGCAACAACTGGCGAGGTTGGAAGAGGCAAAATGGTGGTCAGACCATTCTATGTAGTCGTTCACCAGGTAAAAATATTTATAATATATGGCTCAAAATAAACTTTTGAAAGTTTTTAATTTAACTGAGTTGTATTTTTCATTAATGTTATTGTCCCTTTTACAGGTGGCAATTTATCACTTCAAAGTCATGACAGGAATATATTTTGTGTGTTCTTATCATGTTTAAAAAAGTATTGCTGAAGTGTTAGTGCAGTGGTATGCAAATCTGACAAGATAGTAAAGAAATATAATATTTTCATCACTGACATCAGCCCTACTTCATATTTGCCCTGATAATAACAAAGTTATAGGCCCTTACTGTTATGCCTAGTATTTGATGATGTTTCATTATGTGAACTCATTTAAGATGGCTGTATGTTTCTTCATTTAACGCATTACCATGGTTCCAAACAAATTTTGTTAAAAATTATTGAATGGTAAGTTCAACTCCAATAGACTGATTTTTACCACTAGCTGCAGTATTTCATCTATGTATGTGAGTAGCTGCACCAATCTAGCAGAAATGGACTAAAAACACCAGTCTGTTCATTGTTATGTGAATAGTAGAATAATACCAATATCACTATTATAAAGGGATAGGTTCGCCATTTTCAAGGGTTGTAAAACAGATCATCGAATATTTGTAAATAGTCTTCTGAAGTACTTAAAAGGTACAAAAATTGCACGATTCCTTCAAAAAATACCTAAAATGAGACACTTTACGTTCTATTTCTATCCGGTATAGTCTTAAGAAAAGACGAGTCAAAATTTTAACTTTCAAACACGGAAAATTCTGGACATGCATCGGTTTGAAGTGTCAAATTTCGACAGGGAGCTGTGAACACTATTATTGATTAGCCCAGCTTAAAAAAAATCCGGTTTCTGAGATTGAAGTTCAATTGGCTAAATGTATGGTGGAACTCTCCTTTTAATGAAAACATTGTTTTACTTAATTCATAGAAAGGTGTTTATGCTACGTTCATCATCTAATTCATTCATAGGCTTTTTTTTAATTCTATACTTCCTTTTAGGTTAATTTTTAGAGTATTAATTGTAATAATCCATATTAAATGTACTCAATGACCTATTTTATATGTATGTTAGTCTCTATACAAAGTAGTTATGATAGTATATATCACAACTTCAGCTTGTTACCAACTTGTTATCATTATGATTATTTATAATTGTAGCCTACCCATTTTTTCTGGGAAACCTCTTTCTAAATGATTTTAATTTGCTCTTAAATTTGTTAAAAATAAACCACTTTTCTAGGGGGAAAATGCCCCCACCCACCCAATGTATGGGCATATTTTGATGTGCATGCTACTTGACAGGAGTTCATTTCCTACACTGCAGGCAAATGTTTCATTTACAGATTGGGACAGTTGTTTTTGGAGGTTGACTTTTACAACAAATGGCTAAAACATAAAATTATTATACTAATCTTTTGTTCTGTTATTTTACAGACAAAGTTACACCATTGGTTGAATTATCGGCCATAGCTGTTGCCTGTCATCTACCATTTGAGGTGGTTGAACATTACCCAGAACCAATTCCAGAATGGCTTCAACTTAGAATAGCTTTCTGGAGCTTCCCTGAAAATGAGGAGGATATCAGGTTTGTAAAATTGATATATTAAAGGTTGAAAATCTATAAAAGTTAAAGCATTATTGTACCTAAATTTTATATCTTTAGCATTCTCATTGTCATAAGGTGACAAATTCTGGTTTCTTAATGACCAATTAACTTTCCAAAATATAACAAATGATTTTTAGTTTGTCTTAAAACCAAATATGAGACATGACTATGACATTATGTAAAGCAGTAGGATGTGTGAAATTTTTTTATACTAAGTTTGGTTCTATCTAAAGTTGTATTGGCCATTCAATGAATTATGAATTACATATTCATAAGCTTATAGAAATCAATTTTGATATGAATTATAAATGGAATGCCAGTAAGCAAGCTCAATAGCATAAATAAGTTCAAGCCTGGACACCTTAAAATTGTTGAAGTAAGGATTGGCATGACACACCTACAAAAAGAAGCAGCCAACAGTGACAAGAGATCTGCCAAACAGAGTGTAGGTCAATATAGATTAGAGTGTGTAAATTAGGTTGGTACAGATAATAGTCAATATAACATGCCTATAGATATAATTCAATCTTGTGAATACTCATTGTACCAATTATACAGAACACCCACATGTATATCACATTGTACAATTGGATTGTAGTTACGGGCACACAAGAAGACGAAAAATCTCCAGTCTGGCTTTTTCCCCATGTCGATAATCATGCAATGATCATGCAGTTGAAGTGAGAATGAATCTGATTGGGTAATGACGTTCAGTGGAGTCTTTTCTCGTTTTGGGGGGGGGGTAGTCACATAAAGAAAACCATCTGCGAAGTGAGAAAAATTGGGGAAAACTAAAATTGTTTTGATGTTCAAAATCTTCCGTCAAAGCAAAAATCTTGTTGTGATAGCACGGGCACACAAACGATTTAATCCGTTTTGGCATCAACGACAAAAATCAGATATGTTCGTGTACATACAGCATTAAGCAGTGTTAACCTACAGACACCCAATATTTCAATCCCTTTTACCTACCAGTATACAATTTATTGACCTATACAGATGTCTTTGTCTAATGAGCAGCCTCACGAGTACAACGCAAACTATATATGTGTATATTATGGCTCCCTCTATTCACCATTCAAACTTTAATGATATTGATATATTCTTCGAATTATTTACTTATGTTGGTAGCTTTTCATATGGCAGCCGAACTGAATGTTTTTTTTTATTTTCTAAACCGACACCTAATATATATTTTTTGATATTAAGCTTCTAAGAAAGAATTTTCAACCAAAATGATAAGCTTATACTTTCATTATGGCTCTTAGTTAATTTTTGGTATATTGATTGGTCTTTTTTTTACAAAATTGTAAAGTCAGCATACTGGAATTAAGTTTTTAATACCTTGTCTATCTGCATGATATATAATCTTGGTTGTCAAACTCACACAGAATAATTTATTTTTTATTGTATTATGATGATCATGCTGTTTTGTAGGTTTATAACAGTGTCTGGTATTAATTTTGAATTAAATACTTGCATATACGTAATAAATTACCTTGGGGAACTGATTTCTAATTACCCATCAGTTAAGAAATCAAATAATCATTAATAAAATAAAACCACCAGTTTAGTATTGACTAACTACCATTCCAGTATTATCTTGAAATAGTTTTTTAAATTTGTATGTAATAATGTGAAGTGATGTGTTTCAAAAGAAGGTATATAAGTGTCCCTGTATTCTGAATGGTTAAAAAACAAACTTTAAATAACTTTAAGATTTGTTTCCTGCAAAAAAACAAATGTAAGGTATCAATGTGAAGTTGTTTTCTATAATGAAAGATTTGAAATTACTATCAGTGGTCAGGCCTGATTTAATATGATATGGAAATTGAATGGAAGATATTGATATAAAGAATGTGTTGTTATTTATAAGATTGCTGACTAGTTGGAACATGTATAAACAACAGGATTTTATATTGATTACAAACATCTGGCATTGTTTAAAAATAAATAATCTTATATATTATAATATCTCATATATTATTTCTTTTCTTCATTCTATTCCTTTCCTTTTTACTGACCTTATTTCTTACTATAGATTTTTTTGAAAACAACATAACAGGCTTATTGTGATTCAGACAGAATTTTAATCAGAAAGCCTTGATCCTGTCTATTTTGGGGATTGGAACAGCTAACTTAAAAAGATGTGTAGCAATAACATGTTCCGAATTTCAATTCCTTGATAGTTGAAAGAAAAAAAAGTTAAGACTAATTCTGCAGTCCTGGCTTAATTCTCCCCATTTCTCCTTTTTATTAGTAGAAAAATGGGCCGCAGAACTCTGAATAAATGATCTTTAAATGGCTTAAAGTAATGATCCTTTAGATCAAGTCCGCTAATTGGTTATTGGTCTTGTATATTCTCTCTAGATTTATGAAATAGATTCAACAAACTTCTATACAATAAATTTCCTAATTTCAGATGCAATGAGCATACACCAGCTTTGTACCATGTATAATGGTATTTTCTTGTTTCAGATTATATTCCTGTTTATCTAATGGCAGTGCAGATGAATTTACCAAAGGAGAACATCTATATAAAAGTAAGGCAGTTAAAGAAGTCATACAAATTGGTAAGTTAAAAGAAACAATCATCAAGTATTTTCTCCATGACATATTTTACACTTATTACGCTTTACTCATTTCTTGAATGATGGGTTTCCTTATATTTTAGTTGATTAATTGATGTTTCTAATGTATTATCATGTATTCTTGATCAAATCATTCTGTTCTTATTGCATATAATTAAGAGTTTTAACCACTCATAAATGTCCATGTATGTACAGTCTGTATAAACAAAAAAAGACTATTTGACTTTTCTTGATCGGCCACTTATTGAAATTCTGCTTGTAATTATCTTCTAATTTAGCTAATTATGATTTAATTATTGACATGTGAGGCAAACTGGTATTTTTTTTAAGTCATTAGAACACCTCTTCTTTCTATTCATATAAGTATTAGCATTTTCATTTTCATAAATGAAAATAAGGGATCCCATCTTTAATGCAAATTTGAGCTGATATCCATCCAATACTCAAAGCACATTGTCCTTAGAACATGTCATTGATCTTGCTCTATACCCACAGCATTTTAAAAAGAATACAAAAATGTGGTCTAGAGGTAAATAAATTTTAATTAAACCTAAAATAGCCAGTCTGATCTTATTTCTGTTTGAAATCTAGTAATTATATGTCCAGTGACAACTGTAGTCACAAATACTAATTTTGTTTGAAATATGACCATTTTGTGAGCTTAAGCTATCACATCCCAGTGATCTTTATTGTACTTTGTAACAAAAGAATAATAGTGGACAGTCAGAACACACAAATAAAAAAGAATATGGGGTTATTAAGGGTGAGAAATGGGTAAAGATGTATATAATGTATGTAGTTGTTGGTGTGATTGATGATTAAAATACTGATACTGACAATACTTATCTTTACCTATCTTTATATACATAGTTAGATAAATAGGTACATTGACTAGTCTACTGACTTCAAACAGACTGTTATACCTATGACATTACACAAAGACTTTTAAACTTCCATTAGCCTACAACTTAAAACCATATTTTAATTCCATTGGGAAGATTAAATTTCATGTTATATTTTTGTTAAAAGTTACTATAAAGTTCTTATGTAGAAAAAAGAGGAAATGTATAAGTATTGATATTATCTACATAATACTAATATCCTTTATTCATTCTGAATGTAGGTCATGGATTACTAAACTCACTTGACCTTATTTTATTATAATTTCCTTCTTATTTAATTATGATGTTGATCTTTGAACTTGAGTAAAATTTAGATTTCAAATTGTGTCTTAGTTTTTCAATGGTATATTTAAGGATAGTCCAAAATTTCAATACAAATAATTGAAATTATCAGAAATATATTGTAATTCTTGGGAAAAAAGAATTTAATTACCAGTCAGAAAAAAAGTGTGAAAAGAATGTGTGAAATTATATTTTTTTCATTAAAATATTACTCTTTTATGACTCAGCATATTGTAAAATCAATATATTTTCATGTGATTTCTGCAAGTACATCACAAATGGAACAAGTGGAAATTTTTTCATCTGTTACCTAATTAAAAACTTTAATGAATGACATATTAAATAACATAATGATGGCAGTAGGCCAACTGTCAAATTTTTTCTGGGTATGTGTTTTGATGCCTGGGACCAATAGGTTTGTCATCATATCATCATTATAATTTATTACAGGATTTCATCTGAGTGCTACCATATTACCACCTCAATCATTGAACCAGGCCCAGGGTAATAAAGCTTGTAGTGTAGCTGTAGTATTTGACAGAAGAAGAATAACTCTGTGTAATTGTAACTGTGAAAGTCAGGCATACTGGTGTTCTCATGTTGTAGCTGTTTGTTTATATAGAATACATCAGGTAAATATACTACTTCAGTAACAAGAGAAAACTATTTTTGTTTACATTATGAACAATTCCTTATTGGAAAGACATATCAAAACTTTGAAGAGAAATTCAGAGACATATTCAGTATATTTTCATGGATGTCATTTCAGTATGATTCAGTTTGTTAACATTAACACCATTTAAGGCTTAATTAGTAGTTTTACATTGATATTATTTCAGGCTAAATTAGTAGTTTTACATTGATATCATTTCAGGCTAAATTAGTAGTTTTACATTGATATCATTTCAGGCTAAATTAGTAGTTTTACATTGATATTATTTCAGGCTAAATTAGTAGTTTTACATTGATAATATTTCAGGCTAAATTAGTAGTTTTACATTGATATCATTTCAGACTAAATTAGTAGTTTACATTGAAATCATTTCAGGCTAAATTAGTAGTTTTACATTGATAATATTTCAGGCTAAATTAGTAGTTTTATATTGATATCATTTCAGACTAAATTAGTAGTTTACATTGAAATCATTTCAGGCTAAATTAGTAGTTTACATTGATATTATTTCAGGCTAAATTAGTAGTTTTACATTGATGTCATTTCAGGCGAAATTAGTAGTTTTACATTGATGTCATTTCAGGCTAAATTAGTAGTTTTACATTGATGTCATTTCAGGCTAAATTAGTAGTTTTACATTGATATTATTTCAGGCTAAATTAGTAGTTTTACATTGATATTATTTCAGGCTAAATTGGTAGTTTACATTGAAATCATTTCAGACTAATACAGTAGTTTTGTATTGATATCATTTCAGACTAAATTAGTAGTTTTACATTGATATTATTTCAGGCTAAATTAGTAGTTTACATTGAAATCATTTCAGACTAATACAGTAGTTTTGTATGGATATTATTTCAGGCTAAATTAGTAGTTTACATTGAAATCATTTCAGACTAAATTAGTAGTTTACATTGAAATCATTTCAGACTAAATTAGTAGTTTACATTGAAATCATTTCAGACTAAATTAGTAGTTTACATTGAAATCATTTCAGACTAATACAGTAGTTTTGTATTGATATCATTTCAGGCTAAATTAGTAGTTTTGTATTGATATCATTTCAGACTAATACAGTAGTTTTGTATTGATATCATTTCAGACTAAATTAGTAGTTTTACATTGATATTATTTCAGGCTAAATTAGTAGTTTACATTGAAATCATTTCAGACTAATACAGTAGTTTTGTATTGATATCATTTCAGACTAAATTAGTAGTTTACATTGAAATCATTTCAGACTAAATTAGTAGTTTACATTGAAATCATTTCAGACTAATACAGTAGTTTTGTATTGATATCATTTCAGACTAAATTAGTAGTTTACATTGAAATCAGTTCAGACTAAATTAGTAGTTTACATTGAAATCATTTCAGACTAAATTAGTAGTTTACATTGAAATCAGTTCAGACTAAATTAGTAGTTTACATTGAAATCATTTCAGACTAAATTAGTAGTTTACATTGAAATCATTTCAGACTAATACAGTAGTTTTGTATTGATATCATTTCAGACTAAATTAGTAGTTTACATTGAAATCATTTCAGACTAATACAGTAGTTTTGTATTGATATCATTTCCGTCTTTATACAGTTTTTTACATTGACTATAATTTTCTATGTATACATTGATATTTTTTCAGGCTAATTCAGTATGTTTACGAGCACCAGTATCAGAATCTTTATCCAGATTACATCGAGATCAGTTACAGAAGTTTGCTCAGTATTTAATCAGTGCATTACCACAACAGGTTATATTCTTTGTTCTCTCCCTTCCCCTCTATCTAATTTTAGTCTTCAATATCATATTTCATGATGAAATTCAAAAATAGAAAAATAAAGTTGCAAAATTTCTAGATATCATTTGAAACCTAAGATGATCTTTTCTGTTTCATTAATTCCGCCTTCAGTATATCATGTTTAATTTGCTGTAGTTAAATTAATTACTATTAAGAATTTTTGATGTAATTTCAGATTTTACCAACAGCACAGAAATTATTGGATCAACTTTTATCTTCACAAGAAACAGCTATAAATACAGTTTATGGTGCACCAGGTAAAGCAAACTGTCATATTCTCTTATTCTATAGCCTTTACCTATTTTACTACATTTTCTAACTGACAGATTCGTAATAATGAAACTTTTGAATGTCTGGTATAGAGTCAAACCTAGTCAGTGTCTTAGTAAATGAAGTTTAGTGTTTAGTAAATTGTTAAGTAAATGAATGGCATAGTTTGTTAAATCTGAGACTATATAAAGAATTGGTGTTATTTACAGATCCTACTGCTGGACCACCAGCTAGTGAACAGACATCCTGGTCTCTAGATGAATCAACATTACATGAAAATATCAATAAAACTCTAGTCAAATTCTGTGTACCTGCTCCTATGGTTTTCAGGTAAGAGTCTTATTTTTTGGAATTCTTGCCACATAAAAATACATGTAGTTATTAAACACTATGACTTCATTAATACTGACAATTGTTTTGTTCTGTAACAATAAAGTAAGTGGTCGTTTCTTGTATCTAGATAATAGAGTATATATAACTTATTTCACTCATAGTGCACACCATTAACTGTATCTCATGCTTCTGTATTGCAGTGATGTGAACTATTTATCAGCTAGTGCCCCACCAGCAGCTGCTGAATGGCAGAGTCTCTTACGTCCATTACGGGGTAGAGAACCAGAAGGAATGTGGAATTTATTATCAATAGTTAGAGAGATGTTCAGACGTCATGACAGTAATTCTGTACCATTGTTAGAAATTGTTACTGATGAGGTTCTTCAGTGTGAACAGGTGGGTAAAATAAACAAACTGTTAAAATCTACATTTATATTAGAATTTAAGTTAAGGCCAATGTGTAAGCCCTACATTGGTTGTACCTGGTGTGAATAGTCCTTTAATAACAGATTTGATAATGCATTTTAACATTTTTGTTCTTTATTAATAGTAACTACTATTTCTGTACCAAATGAGTTTATTTATTTCAGATTTTAATCTGGTGGTTCACAACGAAATCTTCTGCACCAAATAATAGTTGTGTTGTACATATTACTAGAAGTGGTAATAGTTCAGCTAATGCCACTCAGCATGCTGCTGCTAGTCTTTGTGAAGAGATAGTGACTCTATGGAGATTAGGAGCTTTAAATCCTAAACTTTCACCTATACAAAGAGATGATCTATGCACTAAGTTTAAAGACTGGCATATAGCTACTATTGAGAAAGTACGAAAAGCTCGTAGTTCTAGTAATAATAGTAGTGGTAATGTTAAAAAGAATGATATAGAAAACTTTCCAGGGTTTAAACCAGCAATTGAAGCTTGTCATTTAACATGGGAAGATTATCCAATACGTGGTGTGACTTATTGTGATAAGGAAGGATCACGATGGGTTTATCATTTTAGTTGTAAAGGATCAGAGAAAACCTCTAGAATACAACCAATGACTATCTGTTCACGTGACATTATTAGTACAGATAACTCCTCACATGCTGCTCATACTAAACGATCTCAGGACCCACGTGCACGTGGAAGACATGACAACACTGTACATAGACGCGATGATATAGATGGAGCTATTAGTTCAGGTTCAGAAGGATTTTGTGAACCTGACAGACATTTTCGAGATTCAGATTCTAGTTATGAAAATAAACTATTACATTCACGAAGCAATTCTCTGGATGAGGGTGAGAATAACCCAGTATTTGGTAGTGTGGATGTTGATGATGAAGAGTTAGGAGAAGAACTAGATCAAGCTGAAGCTATTGATCTAGTGGATGAGGTGGCAGGTGCAGTAGCAGCCATACAGTTGGCTGATCCTAGTCAAGTTCCTCAAGGTAGTGGAGCTACAAATAATAATACAGAACATTCTACCTCAGAATCACAACAGTCTGGTGATGAGTATCAAATGTATTTCTATGATACTAAAGCCAAGGCTGTGGAATCAAAGAAGAAAAATGAAGAACCAAATTATTTTGCTGGTATCAAGAAGTATGAAGACCTTCAAGATAGCTCTAATCTCATTTATAACCAAAAGGTTAGTATAAATATTTCTTCTGACATTGGACAAGACAGAATCATTGATTCCTGGTTCCATTTTTATTGCAATCTGTATGAACCATTTTCAGTTAGTGTCTTGGCATGAGAAAATAAACACACTAGAATTGCATCAGTTACTTATCTTTGCAAATTTTTCCATAGGATGTCAACTGACATCTAAAAGGTTTTTTTTTTAGCACACTCAACTATCATTGTGGCACCTTATTCTAAGTCATGTGTATAAGAATAATTACTTTTGGCTTTTAAATTGCTTTGGATTCTATTGTAGATTTTGTTTGCTAGAGCAGAAGCCCTTCATGCTCATGGTCATACCAAAGATGCTTGTTTATTAGCTAAACAACTTGCTGAAGAGATGTTGGCTAATCCACCTGATTTATTAGCAGAATCAGCTAATGTACCAACTCCTAAATGTAGGATTACTCTTTCATATTATTGAAACTATTTAGACCTTATCCAAATCTTTTAAATGGGTTTAAATGCAAAATCGAACATGTTTCAGGATCCATTTTGATATTTCTGTACGCTTTATCATATTATTGGATTATGGATTAACTAAGATACCAACATCAAAACAGAATTTATTGATTCATTAATTCTTAATCCTTTCAACCCTGATGTCACACAACCTTAAAGTCATATGCATTAACTTATATTACTATGATGTTTTATTTCATTTACATTCAGAGTAATCTACAATCTTTTTATCTCTTTTCTAATAGCCAAAAAGAAGAAAGCTTTGAATGGTATAAGTCTATTGGCTAGTGCTACACTGGCTAAAGCAGCTTTTCTGGTCAGTGTTTTATCAGAAGATACTGAATGTCATCATCTTGCCTTTCAAGTTGGAATGTTTGGTTTAGATCTACCACGACCACCAGCATCTTGCAAACCTTTAGAGGTATGTTCATTTTTAGGCTGATAGAGACTTATTTGTCATATCAGATATGAGCTCTAAAATGACTGGGCTAGTTTTTGTGAGATTTTCAAGATAAGAATTTTCAACAAATTTAGGAAATTTGCAAGTGCTCAAAGAAAACTTTTGAAGCAATCCATGTTCACTTGACACTTTTACACTATTTGATGTCCAAGAGAATCAATTATTATTTTAACTTATTGACACATTTTACTACTTTGCAGATTTATTTCACTGTAGATGTCTGGTCATATTAACAATAATTTGCTGCTGTATAATGTACACTTTAAAATATTTTTAGGTAAAACTGGCCTATCAAGAATCAGAATTGTTACAAATGTTAAAGAAGATACCACTAGGTTTATTACAGTTAAATATATTACGTCGACGTGGTGAAGAGTTAGTAGAGGGTAAAATAACAACTAGAGGAGAAGCTCTATTACCATTACATTTAGCTACCTTTATATTTGATTCTTTATGTTTATCTGGTATGTAAATATGATATATTTTTTGTAATGTTCCATAATTGTATTCTATAAATTTACTTGTTCAGCTTAGGGTCGCTCTTGGTTGGATCAGTAAAGTTTTTTCCATCAATTGTTCAAAAAAGGAGAAATGAGAAGAATTGTTCACGGATGAGTATGTGCCAAAATTTATAGTTGTGATATGAGGATTTGACATGCTGGCTAGAGGAAAATCTTGCTGTACATTACCACTTAAGGACATGACAATCAAGAAATCTATTTTATTATGTTTTTTATTCGTCCTAGGTCGAGGCCCTGCTGATGAAAAGCTAGGTTTTGATGCCGCTGTCACAGCTTTAGGTAAGTAAATGAAAGATACAGTATACAGTAAAACTTGTTGAAACACAGTGTATATGGCTTAGATCGTAAGCATTTCATTATCAGATTTTGGAGGTTATATACCAAACTTCACCCCCATTCTCTGTATTATAGGATTAAAAGCAAATGTATCAGAAGCAGAACATCCATTGTTATGCGAGAGTACAAGAAGACAAAGAGGAGAGTTAGCTATGACAATGTTGTTACTATATAAAGATGATCAAACTAGGCTTAGTAGGGTAAATAATTTCATTTTAAATTTATAGAATTATTGTAGATTATCTTATACTCTTATAGCTATGTCTGCAAGCAAATAGGTCGGTCTCATTGTGGGCTCATAAGGGAAGGGAAGGAAAGGATGGAGGGTGGGCACATATGAGGAATTAGTGCCAGTCTTGTGGTTTTCTTAAGCCTTTTTAGTGATATTGTTTTTTTATGTAATTGGCTGTAGAAAATATGGTAAAGATTGTTAAGAAAGAACCTGGATCCTCAAAGTTGAAGATGCTTGCTGTTTTATTTGAAGGCACAAGAATTTATTGAAAAGACAAACAGGTTTTGGTACATGTATAAATTGGTTGATACTCTTAGACTAGCATTTAACTTTCATTGCCAATCCATATTTAAAATGATTTTTCAAACATTGTATTTATAGATAATGGATAAGATATTAGATAAAGAAATACATCAACAGTATAAAGCACCAAGTTTAGTCACCTACCTGGTTAACAGACCATCTACTAGTCATACTATTAGTTCTAGTCTCTCTAGTAATACTACCACACCACGTGATCATCACCATCATCCTTCACCACAACCTTCAGCATCTAATCTGGATACTTTATTTCTACCAGAACGTTCTAGTCGACAATCAATGAATGATTCAATCAATATTGATGGTTTACCTCCACATAACCTATCATTACCTGGTTCTATCAGTGGTGGAGCACGACCTAAAACAACTTATACTATTACTGGTCGTTATAATAGGTATTTTATTATTACTCTCACAATATTTTCTGTTTTGGAACATTACTAATTTGTCTTAATGTAGTTCATGGAATTCTTTGAAAAAGTATTATGTGACCTCCTGCACATTTTCAAGTCATAAAAAAAACGATTGGAATGAATAACATAAGCGCTGAAAAGGGTGGAAATGAAAGAAAGTGTACATCTGTAGCAATTATTGGCATTCATTGACATTTATGCTATTAAAGGTTCACCAGATTTGATTCCATCTTATCAAGAAAAAGAAGGGATCTAAGGCACTGGTTATTTTTTGAAAGTCTAGCTTGTAATAGTGATTGCTGTATTTTGATATTTTAGTGGTAAAGATACTGATAGTTCTGCTCTTGAAGAAGAGGATGATATCAAGGCTTTAGATGCTAAGATAAGGTGTCTTGGTATGAAGAAAAAACCATCACAAGGTATGTTCATACCCATTCTGTATACATAAAATACAAAACCACAGATTTTTTAACCAAATCATGAATAGATCATTATGAGGTCAGACTGTAGCTTAGGTTAGAGAATCTTGATGTCATTTGCTTGGATGTGGATTTTTATACAGATGATGTGTGAAAGTTTGATGACTTTGAATAATAAGCTCATCACACCAATCGACTCTGAATCTGTTATCTATTATTAAAAGTCATCAAGTGTTAAAAGACCAGTATTAATGTATGTATTTTTGTCACTTCATGGTGTTACTTGACTTTAATTTAGGCATGGCAAGTATTGACAGTAGTGCACCAGAAACAACCTCTAGTGACAATTCACCAACCTTAGTCAGACGTAACTTTGGTAAACATCAAGGTCCAGGTAGTGATAGTGGTAGTAGTGGTGAAAGTGATTCACTAGGATCATCAAGCTCTGGTGATAAAGGTGCCAGAAGAATACCTAGAGATAATGAAAGGTGAGTTACTTTATATTAATTTGTTTCATTAGGTAAATAGCAAAACCAACAAAAAAGAAAGCAGATTGAAATTTTTTTACTATATTTGTCTGTGGAATCAATGATTGTTGACAGAAATGTATGTATATTAATATGTCTCTTAGACCTCAAACCTACTTGATTCTTTTTATTTCAGTCCCCCCAGTCCATTTGTAAATAGAAATTTACCCCCACATATAATAGTTGACTCTAGAAGTTCTCCAGCTGTTGTTAAAGGCATGAGGTGAGTTGTTCAACATTAAACTTTATAAGAAAAATAAATACTTAGTTATCTTTAAAAATAAACTTGACAATTTGGAGATTAAATAGAATGACAATGATTCTCAACATATTTGTAATGAATATTTTGTATATTTCAGATTCAAAGGAAAGAATCGTATTATGCCAACAATACCTAATCAACCATCTGAAGCTTCAGCTCATTTCATGTTTGAATTAGCTAAAACTATATTAACTAAAGCTGGTGGAAATAGTTCAACATCATTATTTACTCAACCCACCAGTAATAGTAATCCACCAGGACCTCATCGTAATCTACATATTTGTGCATTCCAAATAGGTTTATATGCTTTAGGATTGAGTAATTGTGTATCACCAAATTGGTTATCCAGAACTTATTCATCACACGTATCTTGGATAACTGGTTAGTATATTATTTTGTCTATTTTTAGAAATAACCAGCAGAATGCTTTACTCCAGATGCAAATTTCAATCTGTGGTAAATTGATGAGAATCATGACCAGGGAATGAGTTTTGGTTTACTGCAATTTTTGACTATAAGATAATGCATCACACAACAATTGTATTGTAGGTCAAGCTATGGACATCGGCAGTGTGGCTATCAGAATCTTGATTGATACATGGGAAGGACATTTAACCCCACCAGAAGTTGCCTCATTAGCTGATAGAGCTTCAAGAGGTCGAGATCCTAATATGGTTCGTGCTGCTGCTGAATTGGCTTTATCCTGTCTGCCTCATGCTCATGCTCTCAATCCTACTGAAGTTAGTCGAGCATTATTCCAGTGTAAAGAACAGAGTACTGATATGTTAGAGAGGGCTTGCCTTGCTGTAGAAACTGCTGCTAAAGGAGGTGGAGTCTTCCCAGAAGTTCTTTTTGATGTTGGTAAACATTGGTATAAACTGTCTGAAGATGTTGCAGCTAATACTGAACCTAGTGATAATGCTGATAATTCATCCCATAATGTTAGTGGTGAGAATGCAGGAGCTGGTGGTGCTGCTGCTGTCATACCACAACAAGTATCTAATACATCTGATAGAAATAGTCCTGCTAATCATCCTGTATTACCACCACCATACTGTGAAACACCACCTCAAAATCAAGTTCCAGCATCAGCTAGTCCACAACTCCTTCCACAAGCCAATGGTCAAATGGCTACACAGGCTGTTGTTCTTCCCTATGCGATCTCTCAGGCTGGACCCCATCATGGCCAGTTACCTCATTCTTATGTTCCACCATATAGTTACATGCAACAAGTGCCTGCTCCTTTCTCACACCAATATACTCAGCATCATTTACCTATACATAGTATCCATCCTGCTTATATGGCCCCATATGCCTTCCAAAATCCAACCCAGTTTGTGAATATGCAAAGCCTTCCAACTCATCCAATACCATACCACTCTTCTAATGTGAGGCCACTTGGACCAGCTGTGCAGGTTTACCCTACTGGACCAGGTTGTCAGGTGAATACTGTAGGTAATATACCAGGATCAACACCAAATGGACAATTTCATTCCCTCCATACAGTTGATACAACATCTACATCAACTACAACTAATAGTGGAATGATACAAGCTTCTGGTAATGTACAGTTACACGCTCATGGACATTCTATATCACAGAATCCAGCACAGTTTAACTATGTGATGGCTGCGTTTAGAGTTGGTATGTCTGCTATGGAGATGTTAGCTAGAAGAGTACATGATGATAGACCTCAAACTAAATATGCTAGAAATCCACCCTATGGTGAAGATGTCAAATGGTTACTGGGTATTGCAATGAAACTAGGTAAGCCATATCCTAATTTTGATAATTATTTATTTAGACATTTCTTTTTTAGAAACATTCGGGATCATCTATTCAATTTGATGGTGATCTCATTTGAACCTGTAAGAATATGAAATTGCTTTTGATGGTTTACACCATGAGTATATTCCCATTATTTCTCTCTCAGAGGATGATATTTAAATATTGTTCAATCATTTAGATAAGTTAAATAAGAGTAGACTGATTCTTCTAAAGTTCCTCATATCATATTGGCATTTCCTGGCCTAATCTATATATATAAGAAAGTAGTAAAACTCAATTTAAAAAAACACTATAAAACATCCTTTTGGAGGCGAGATTGTATTTTCTTCTTAACCAGTTAAAAAATTCACTGCATTATTTTGTTTTTCAGGAACATATTACATACAACAGTTTTGTGCCAGTGCAGTGAATGCTGTTGTTAGTCCCCATATATTGTATGATTTAGCATTGGAGGCTGCTAAATTTATGGCGAGAAATAACAATGCGTCTCATCCAACCAATCCAACACATGTATCTAATCAACTACGTTCTAACATTCTCAATTCTCTCTTCCAAAAATGTTTACAGATGTAAGTACATTTATTATATTTACTTTTTACTATTTGATCTTTTTAAGAATGAATTTAAGTACTTAATTTTGATTTGTTATGCATAAGTATCCTGAATAATTCAAAACATGTAACCTGTGGCAAAGTATTATTGAATCCGAAAGGTTATCATATATTTTTGAAATATTAATGAAAGGCTATTGGTTCTTTTTTCATGGACACAGATTTTACATTAGTTTTTTTTTTTTACAGGTTTATGCAATGTGCCCATCAGAGAATACATCATATTACTCAAGCTGATTATGATGAATTTGTTTCTATTGTATGTCGAGCTCGTAATGCCTTCTATATGGCTCCAGGTGGTATGGTACAATTTACAGAACTACTACAGAGTTTACGGCGCTCTAAATCATGTCGTAAAGAATTATGGCAACGCATAGTCAATGGTTTGGCAACCGGTAGTGTCTGACAACACTGGTAAATAGTCTTTATTGATTTGTCTAAAATTAAATATTAAAATAGATCAAATATTTTTGCAATGAATAAAATTAAAAATTAATTAAAAAAATGATAAAAAATAGTAAAAATTGGTAGTAGACTAGTAATAGAATGATATACAAGAAACTATAGTACTATTGGTCATGAGAACTAGTTCCATACCTAAATAATACATCAGTAAATTAGTCAATGTACAGTACTTAAATGTATTCAGTCATGTTTGTTGATAGATTTGGAGATATGTGTTTTATTTATAAGTTTATTTGGTCAAATCTGTGTGCCAACATTCTCTTGACATTTTCCTATAGGTTTGCTTGTTTTATGTTATATTTTGTGTGTATTTAATGTTCATATTTATATCTTATTGTTATTCTGTTTTATTTTTCTTTTATGCAGTTATAATATAATATTTTCTCTAACTTAAAGGTTTCATTGTAGGCCTATCATGAATTTTTTCTGGCAATTGTATACAACAAGAACTTCAATATAATCCAACAATGATAATTGTGGACTTGAGACAATATGATATTTAAAACCAGCAGTCTTTTTTATTTTTTTAAGTAGAATATAGAGAATGGATATGTAAGACAGAATCCATCTTTATTGCTACCTAAAATAAAGTGGACTGCTTGTTTTAATGTTTTAAATAGTCCTGGTTGTGAACAAATATCTGTTCTAGACTACAGTATATTATATAGGAACTTAGTCCTTGTAGATTAAAAATAGCTAAAAATAAGTAAGATAAAGTCTCAAAAATGACAAATTTGAAATTCCGAAGAATTAGAAATTAATCATTAATTGTGTATATTATAATTATTGTCTGATGTGGATTAAAAAGAAAGGAAATAACATTTAACATTTGGAAACTTCACTTTTGAATTAAGGAGCTACTTCAGTGTCAGGAGTTACGCAAGTAGACATTCACTTTAAAATAACTGCAGGTTCATCTGATATTGGAGAGACTTTTGCCATTCTTAGGGAGGCTTCTGTTATCACATAGAAATGGTTAAATTAAATCTTCTAAAAATAAATTAATATGTATATTTAATATCTTGTAAATTATAATTCTGGTTGAATGTGAAAAAAATGATGTGTATTAGTTTTATTAGTCATATATTGACTAGAATCCATTATTTAAATTATTAAGCATACAATTGTCAGGATTTAGTGTAAATGTTCTTGCTAAAATTCATTGAAAATATGTCATCGATTTCCAAGAGTAAATATATCATGTAGTTTTATTTGGCTTGTTTTGCAGTGAAATTTTATCAACATCGAACTCTTCACATAGTGTAGTACATTACATCTGAGAACATCATGCTATATAATCAATTTTTAGATAGTTATACTAGATTTGACAACAATCTTTTACTACTCTCATAGTTTCAACAACAAATTTTGAAAGTTTTATCTCATCACTTTAGATTGTTTGTTATTTATATTGAAATTTCGTCCGTTTATCTCTTGTTGAAATAACACTAATCAGAAATCATCACTATTGTGTTTTATATCTTAATTTTCCCCTTTAGTAATAACTAAATAGTACTGCATGTTTGTATACATGTATACTATTTTTCATCTACTATTGTTTGTGTTAACCCTTTCAACCCCAGAACCTGCCACATAATAAGGCACTATATACCCAAGCAGCCATTACCAAGTTCATAGTCTTTAAGTGATGTTACTTGGGTTCAGGGTATATGAAGTTTTATTTCGTTTTAACTCAAAGGTTAACTAATCCATCAGATTAGACCTTACCACTAAACAACACAAATTAAAATACAACAAAAATCTTGATTTGATTACAAGGGATTGTAGCCCAAAGGGTCAATTTTTTTGAAGTTACAAGTTTCATATAACTTTTTTTTATTAAAGGGCCACTGTGCAAGGTTTAGAATTACATTTAAACAATTTTCCCAAAGGAAGTCTTAACATTGCAATAATCAATATGCTGCAAAGCTAAAAACAGTTTACAAATATATAGTTAAGGCACATGAAAGCTATAAAAAAAATAATAATAAAATATTTATACTTTGTTCTCAAAATATATTCATATTATATTTGGTGGTGAAATAATTGTTCAAACATGACGGAATACATGTCAAATTAACTTTAATGGCCAAAAATGCTAAAAGGTTCAGGCAGATTTTTAAGTGAAAATCTCATCCTGAGAGTGAATATTAAAGCTTGATCTATTGTGCCATAATTTTATTGAAGTTGGATATATCACTGGTTGATATTATAACTACAGTATTCAACATGTTAAAAAAAACACAATAAGCAATTACATAGCAAACAAATAATAACAATAATATATATGTACACAACAATGTCTTTAAATTGCTCTTACTTACACTTTCTTACACAGAAGTCAGAAGACTAGAGTCCCTTAAAAAAATTTCAATTCTCCGAGATTTTCTTCAACCTCGAGGTGCAGGATTACATATTTTGTACTTAAGTCAAATATTAGTATCGCTGCAGGAGTCAGCAAATTTATGGACTAAACAATGTTATATGGTATTATATAATTTACATGTGTAAAACTCAAAGACATTTTAACAAAATAAAACCATCTCCCTTTAAATATAAATATAACAATACATAAAAAAATTTATAGTTTTACTATTGATCATTACAAAATCTCGTAATAAAAATTTCAAATGGAATGATTTTGTTATCCTGAGTGTGTTAGCTTTGATTAAACTTTTGCTACACAAGTACTACATTAAAAATTTTCATAATAACAATTTACATATCAAAATATGAATCATTCAAATAATTAATAACAATACAAGTCTTATTGACTTCATCAGATTCACCAACATAGAGACTTTGAATACTTTGTAATGAGACAGAGATTAAAACAGGCTAAAACAAGATAATTGATAAACAGTTTCGAATAAATTTTCAAAATGCAATTATTCATATTTTTTCAACATAGAAACTTTGCTATTTTATTAATTTTTTATGTGGTGTCAATGTCATTGAAAGTTGCCTTATCAGTAGTATTGTATAGATAAAAACTCTTCAAAATCTTTATAACAACAAAATTACTTATAGTGAATGAAATTGTAGTGTCATTATACTTTCTGGTAATTGTAAGAATTGGGGAATGTAGCCCACAGTAATACTACATACATTGGTAATACATTTGTCTGATATAGGTGCTCTTGTTATTATACAGGGTTATTAAGCTTACAGAGCCAAAAAGACTAAAATATTGAATTTACTATCAACTAAAACTCAATTAGAAATTTTATGGTAAAAAGTTTCATGATCAAATGTTTTATAAAAAATTATTTTGTACCTTTCTGAATCACCAATATCAGCATATTTTGTGAGGAATGGGTGGAAGAGTTTAGGGTGATATGCTAGGTGCCACAGTAGTCTTGCTAGAGGAACCAGAATCTGGTGGTAATACACCAGTAGAATATAATATAACAATAATAACAATAGTTAATAATGTTAAACCAACACCAACTAATATTATAGTCATTTTAGTATTCTTCCACCAATATTTACGACTTATTTTCTTCGATGTCTTTTGAAAAGCTTGAGACTGAAATAGAATGGGATAAATATTTTAACATGTCTATGGTATTAAGTTTATTATCATATTCTTATGAATTGCACCTTATTTGAAAAGACAAATGAACACAGAATTCATTAAGTCCATGACAAAAACCTCCTCTTAAGAAAATAAAATTCTTACATGAGCCTGTAATTCATCGGTTTTATCAATAAGATCTTCTAATCTTTCACCTCGGTCTATCACTTTCTCTATATTCTGAGTCATCACTCCTTTCACTTCATCAACTTGATTTTGTAGAACATCCATCTGACCAAGTTGTCCTCTTGCAGATTTCTCCTATATAACAAAAGTCAATGAAATATATCCTGAATATGATGTGAAAAATGGTAAAATCTATGAGGCAAACATCAATCTAACCACAGTATTGCTTTCGAAGAGTTGATATCAGGACGTCTGATCCTGGAACAGTAATTTTATGACATCCATCAGTTTTCCTCGCACCTTTTCGGTCATTTTTTTTTATAGAAATTATTAACTCTACTAACCATCAAATCTGATAATACATGAGCAAAATCTCTATTCAATTCATTTGGTCCTGCTGAGGAAGCACGAACTACTAGACCACTTGATGCAAATCTTTTCTTAACCTACAAATAATATTTTTTAAAAAGTAATATTAGCTGTCCATAGCAGATTAGAGAAAAATATTCCATGTTCAATTATAATTCTTTCAAATACTTTATTTTTCAACATTTAACAAGCATACAGATTAATAAGCTACAGAACTGAAAAAATATGGTATAATACAGACATACAGACATAATAATCTAAGATAACTAAAATAAAAATAAAAGTAACTACCTCAGCTAAATATGTAAAAGGTTTAAGTTTACCAAAAGAAGG
Organism: Lottia gigantea; assembly: GCF_000327385.1. Taxonomy (NCBI): domain Eukaryota; kingdom Metazoa; phylum Mollusca; class Gastropoda; family Lottiidae; genus Lottia; species Lottia gigantea. Next base: position 1,981,029 of record NW_008709715.1, on the reverse strand, counting down.
TTCTGCTGCACAAATAAATAAAATGCCATTATCTACTAAAACATGGAATGAATGACTGAAAAATAAAAAAAACATACACATGCAAATAATACTGATTTCCCTCCATAACAGTTCCTCAAATATAATTACAATTGGAAGAAAGCTGTCTCACAAGGGAAAAGACTGCAGAAAATCAGATTTTTTCATATGACATGCAATAAACTTTGTCTAAGTATAGATCTATTTTGACTTACTTATCAGATGCATAGGTTGTTTTACCATTAGAGGTGGATTGAATATTAGGTAACATGGAATTAACCACATCTTGATATCCACCATAACCACTCTGATGACTCGCAATAACAGTGGTTCCTTTACAAATACAACTAAACTCTATAGTCATGATGTCTCTGAAAATCAAAACAATCAATTCTACAGCAAACCATTTGAGTTTTACATCTTTCCTTCTGAAGAAAGACAATACAATGCAGCACATAAGGCTTCTTGATTTCATAAAAAAAGACAATATGATGGTTAATTATGGCAATAATGTAAGACATGGTTCATTACTCAAAATTGCAATAACTTGATATATGTTGAATATTTTTCTCAGAGAACTTATGTCAAAATATTTGAAATAACTGCACTATGAGGTAAATTACCCCTTGAAAGTGGCAAAGACGACTCGTCAATTTAAGATACACTGTGATATATAGAAAAGACATATACATGTATAGAAAAAGTGAGTAAAATTCCCCGTATGAAGTATTTACAAAGGAATGCAATTTTCATACATTTCTAGTACTTTTGAATACTATTTATATCATATAAGATTGAATCAACCCCCCAAAATAGTGCATCTGTCACTTTAAGGTTATACATTACAAACTAATGATAGTTAAAACTCATAACTATTACGCATGATATAGCTTAATATAACCATAACTTATTACTTCTGCTTCCTAACATTGACAATTATTTTGATGTCAAATAATTTATTTTAGCCATTTTAGAATATTGAATGAATGAATGAATGACTGAGTTTGACTCTATGATAGACACATGACAGAATTGTTACCACCAAAATATAGATATTGATATACAATGTATCACAAAATGTAAGAAATTGAGCAGGCCCTGATATTATATATTTTTTTTGCTTTAAACTTATGTATGAATCTGTATCAGAGTGAACTAAAGTGTTATTCGAAAAAACATTTGAACAAAAAACTTAATGTCAATGTTGTTGATCAAAAATCCCAATGTCAATGTGATCAAAAAACACAAGTTTTTGTTCATAAAAAAAAAAATGCCAATGGTGATCAATTAATCCAATGCCAAAGATAAAAAAAAATAACACCAATGGTGACCAATTGATCCAAAGCCAATGTCCATAAAAAAAATAAAATAATGCCAATGGTGATCAATTAATCCACTGCCAATGTCAATAAATGTGGATCATATAGCTAGCCAGATGTAAATGTGTCAATGTGAACATGTGAAAAATTAGTGTTTGGGGTAATGTATTTAAATACGCAATTCAAACAAGGTCCTTCAGGGTTTATTATTCCCTTCTTGTATGTCAATTCTATGAATAGTTGAGGGGGTAGATTCTGTAGTAAAACCGATTTGATTCACTCTGTGACAAAATGACTTGAATTAATGTTGAATTTGTTACTAAATGACTAACCACGGCACATAGATATAAGTAAAATTCTACAATACCAACCTTTAAATCTATGCCGATGTCAAGTTCAAAATCTCAAGAAATACCTAATCTCACAGTAAACTCCAATTATATTGAATTTACCTTTATTTTATGAGTCACTTGGCCATTAACCAGGTATTAGGACAAAATAGAAACAAGTGGGTGGGCGTGACTTTTTAATATTGGAGTTGTCTCCCTGGTACAGAATTTATCCAATGAAAATAGCGCTGACTAAAATAGAACAAACTTACAAATTCAGCCATTTTGATTGGTTAGTGTCATTGGTGTGGCTATCCCAAGGAATTCCCTTATTATAATCACGTTGTTCGTGTTATTGTCATTATTTTACATGGTAATTTTGCGCATTAAATTCAAATGGTAGAGGTATGTACAAAAATTAGATATTTTAATTTGTCGGGAAACAGATGTGTTAAATGTCTCCGTTATTCTCAAAATAATTCAGAACACAGACCTTTTTGTTCGAAAATCTTTCAGTTTCACTGTTGCGGTTGCACTTCAGTTCAGTGACTCCGTTCATTAAGGTAGAGGCTAGGCCTATAGACTATCACTGCTTGGATCACTATCCTTATAAGACACCAAAAACAGGCAAAGCTACAGCAAGACTGAGAGAACCAACCTCAGAGAATCCATCAAGTGTTACTTAATATTCTACTTTAAATGTGTAAAACTTTAAGCCTTACTACAGTGTGTCTCTAGTTGTGGTGTCCACACTGTGTAGACAAGGTTTATGGTCAAATTGTGAACTTACTGTGCGTTGTAATCAACAAAATTTGCACCTCGCACTTAGAGCAACATATCCATACGAAAGTCTATTAATGTCATTACCTAGTTATGTTTATTTATTGCAAACTTTAAAACGATCGACGAGAAGTGAAAATTCTCCTTAAGACCATCAGTGATTTGATTGGCTGTTTAGACTCCATACAATCATTACCGACTATTGGTGGACTGTGAATACGTAGTAAAAATCACAGTTGATGACGTGAACTAATATTCTATAACGGTATGTCCCTGTGCACCACATGGTACACAGTCAAGCCTGTAGGCTTACAAAGTTGTACAAAAAAGTTAAAAGACTTACCTCTTAACAGTATAGTGGTAATGTGTGGAGCATAGGGACACGAAGTATCCAGTTATGTCTTGATTGACTCCATAGTGGTTCAGCTTTCAATAGATATCAAAAGTCAAACTTAGCTTTTATCATGAAAATAAGTCTCTAAAACTAGAGTTCCAAAAATGGATCCATGAAATGGGTAGGGTCAGATTAGTCTTTAAAAGACTATTATTACCCTTTTGTAGCTTATTTATTTATTTTTTTGGTTGAATTTCATTCAGTGCCATTAAATGTTTTGTTAAATTTATTGAAGAGACATATATCTGACCTCAGTAGGCCTTCTTGAATTGCTCATTGTCTTTGTTGTTTCTATCTTGTGGTCACATTTGCTCATTATGCTCAACACGATAACATAACTGAATATTAGCTTGAAAAAATTGTTGACAGTTATAGGCCATGTTGAGGATGACAAAGGTCTACAAAATTACAAAAATATATATTAGTAGATCAAGGTATAACTAATATGAATGTGGATATACAATGACTTTGGTCTCATTATGTAGTGGTATTAAATGGAGTTATCTCCCATGAGCTATAAGATAAAAGAGTAATATAAGTAGTGATAAATAGAAGAATAACATGTTTGAAGTTGGTTAGAGTTATTGTAACACATACATTACAGTGTATATAGTTTCAATGAAATAGGCCAGATCTTAGCTCTCACCTCACCACTCATTCTACTATTTACTTAGCCACCTTAACAAAATACTCTTATTTATGACGGCTGGCTCACTTAAACGTGATTTATATATAGAATTTCTAAAAAGGCTGATGATATTATAGAGATTAGAAAGAAACTAGTGAGCCCTAGATATAATTACTGTAAATAGATAATACAATTTGTTGAAGTTTGTAAACTCCTACTGTATTAAATATACTGTTACACTTGCTGACTGCACATAAATTCGCGTAATATTCACAAAATATTTTTAAAAATTATTTAACTTTATTTCATACATTCATGTATATGATTATTTAGAAGTCAATGTATAATTTTTTATTGAACATTTGATGTAGAAATAAATTTTATTTTACATCGGGATGGAAGTATAGGCCAATTTTTCATCTTTATAACCCTTATTCAAGGACTACCAAATAGAAGTAGTCCTTGCCCTTAACATTCAATATCCCTCGTCGTGAATACTTAATCAGAAGGCCAGTGCATGAAAATGACTTGTAATGCCCATTTTATATTACAAATATTTTCTTTTCTCAGATCCGTTCCGAGAATTTTGTGTAATATTAATAATCAAGCGTTCTGAGAACCATTCCAATTCTGGCCCATCTCCATGAGGTAGATTTACTGTGCATGCTCATTAGATGACCTTCACCTTTCCCATTATTAATTGTTATTTTTTGGGGGACTACCAGGTTTAAATTCAACTTCTTTAAGAAGAGTTCCGCGTAAAGTTTTCTTTTTACACTACAATTGAAGATCAGTTCTCAGACCAATTAATATACTGTCATGTAAATGGTCACCTTTTATCACCCTGGTCTATACCAAGAACGGAACACTTTATAGCGGCCTGGTGTAAAAGTGGCTTATGATACAGAGACATTGAAGATCGTGTAGTTCGTACTATTCATTAGCCTGTTAAGGGTAGAACAAGTTGACATAAAACTCTATTTTATTTCATTCTTGAATAATAAATTGATTCTTATCAATTTCATTTGGTGAGAATAACATTTACTGTTAAAATCAGACTGAGAGTTATACAATGATTTGTTCAGACTCAATTAGTTCAGCTTGCTATTCATAGTTACTTAAAAAATAGAAACTTGTGTCAAACTGGCGAAGATAATGTAAATGTCAACAATCTGTCATTAACCTGAGCCACGCATGATATCGATCAAATTGGTTACATTTCATAGAATGCCAAGAATATCATTGTGTTGTATCTGGTGCAGTTGGTGAGGAACCCACGTTCCTGGCAAATACTGTAAATTATCCAAGACAAAGAACATAGAAATTTATAGTTTTCTTTATAGTTGTCTTTTAAATAAACAAGCTTATGTAATTATTTTGCTTTATTCTTTTATTCATGAGGCAATAAAATGTGTGAAAGGAAAGGATAATATGGTACGTCATTCAGATTTGTATTTTTAATTAATATTAGCTCTAAAAAAAATGATGCAAATATGCTGGTTTTGTTGTAAGTTGAGTTGGGTAACAGGAAGGTTTCAAGATCTTTAAAGGGAACAGCTTTTTGATTATTTGATATAACAGCTGACATAGTTTAAGTTACATGGAACAGTAGCATTGATGCATCTTTAGTTTCTAAAAACATTTGAAGTACCAATAGATCAGTTGAATCATAATTTTTATGTTTTATAGTAGGCCCTACATGGTTCAAATTCACATGTATATTTTATGTGGTGAAATTAATTTGAAATCACGATTAATATCATTCTTTTCTAATGGCAAAGCCTAGCTATTCAATACTAGTATAACATCATTTTTCACTAAAACCATTTTAGTTTCATTTTGTAAGTAGTAACTTGTTCAGTTGTTAACTAAGGTGAATGTTTAGTTTAGTGTATCTCTTTATTATTTGATGACATCTGCATCTAAATTTCGGAAGGGCATGACTTGGTATCTGTCTATAATACAAGTGGAAGCTGACAAAGTACCATTGGCTCTCATTGGAACGTTAATGATTTGTTGATAATTCTTACCTAAGAATTTATCATTAAAGGTTGCTATAATTTACATTGTCTTCATATACTAGACTCTTCCTCTTGTAGTTGCATGAAGGAAAAGATTAATCGAATGTTATAAAATTTTTTTTACCATTAAATTATCAAAATTCAGGTATTGTTACTTATTTAAGAGGTAATTATTTATCGATCTTGGTATGTCTTTCATCTGTCAAATGTGTTTGTTTTAATTAATTTGTATTTGGTTATTTTTGGCTATAGAAATATAAGCTAAGTATTTCTCATAGAAGAATTGTTCAAAAATCAATAGCTAACTGTACTTTATCTGTCAATAACTCTGCCAATTGTCCGTCTGTTCTTCATTCACTATATACTCAGAATCACTGTGTGATTGGCATACTTAACAGCGGACATATTGATTTTCATGAAGCTTAGAGTTGGAGAGTTTTGTCACATTTTTTAATCAAGCATCCAAATTACCAAAGGTCGCAATCATTTAATCGTAACTTTTTAAATAAAATGATGTTTCATGCAGACAGAATTACGTGCTGATAAGATTAGATTCCATATTGATTTTTCATGTTATCTGTCCAAAAGGGAAGATCTTACTGCTTTTGACATTTTTTTAATGATATCGATCACTTTAAAGCATTCATACTTCCTACGCATGATACCTATATAAATGAATTGTTTTTATGAAAGTTGAAACAAAACAAGTTTTTGAAGTGTATTTTGTTACATCTTCGCAATGTCAAGCAATAATGAACTTCATACTTATACCTTGACTGCAGTATATCCTGTAATAATAGATGCAGCGATTTGATCAGATTGTACTCGAGCGAATACAGCCAATCAGAGCCCTTGAATGAAAGGTTTATGATTATGTGTTTACAGACATTCTGTAGAGGTCTCTTTTTGGCTCTATTGGCTATTGTACATTCATTTGGTATCACAAGAAAGGTGGCTATGGCAGTCAAGGTATTAGTACAAAGTTTGTAATAACTTGACATTGTGAAGATGATTTTGTTAGTGAGATGATATTGATTGGTATTGATTGAACTAGGTTTTAATGAGACGTGTAGACTATAAGTAAGATAATAGTGGTATTATTAGAATAGAACGATTGTATCTGTTAGCTTGATGAAACCTATAATGTGATTGTTCATTCAATCAAATAAATTGATTGATTGACGTAACTTTCTCGGTACTATTGTGTCTCTTCTAACCATTGTATTATACTAATCAATTCTTATAGAAATATTTATTCTCAAATCTTTGTCCTCTAAAATCTTCAATATTATTTGATTATTGAAAGGTTTAATGTTTGAAATCATTTTGCATAAATTTTGCCCTTGATCAATTTATTGGGAAACACAGATAAGCTTGCTTTACTTTAACTATTGGGTCTTATTTCATACATATTCTGTATATTCTGGGAAACACATTAGCAGTATGTCTTCAAGTTTTCTACCATTCTAATCAAAATTCCCTTTTTTGTTAGCTTTTATTTTTTATATAGCCACTTCAGTTAGGGTCTAACGACTGGCCTCTGAAACATTTATCAAAATAACTTTTTGACCTAACCCTGCTTTAACCAATCATATTTCTGTCCTCCCAACGCTTGCATTTTGTGAGAGAGTAAAATAATTTGAATGGTTAAAGCAGATATCATTAGATTTTTGAAGAATTTTCAAGAGGGCTGTCAAAAAAAAAAGCAAAAAAAAGAAAAAGCAGAATAATAGTTAGGTCTAATTTTAATTAGAATGCAATCAAACTTATTTCTCAATCTAGATTTCTTACTTCTTGCAGCTCTACTGATCCACGTATAGTTCAGTTTTATTTAATCTTTAATTTTAAAAATATAAAAATTCGGACATGAGTTATTGTCCTTGATCTTTGAAACATGGTGCTAGCTAATTCATGCTCTTCTACATCATTGTAGACCCTAAATTTTGCTTAAGGTACTGCACTTAAAATAATATAAGATATGATCATTGTACGTGTTAGGAAGAGCAAGTTCATTTATTTTATTTTATTATATTTAGTTTATTTATTATTTGTAGGTCATCAAGTACAGTACACAGACCAAGCAGATAGTTGACTGTGTAATTTAAGGTGAGTTGTGTTTGTTGACAGTAGAATTTGTTTAACAAAAGATATTGTTATGTTACAGTGATCTTGTAACTGTCTGTACCATCATTCTACCAACTCTTGACTGTTTAAACACTATTCTATGTTGAATATCAGATCTGTTATATTTATTCAGATATTGATGCTGAAATATTGTAAAATTGTAGAGTTGCAGCGCTGGCATGGCATGAGTGTTTGGTCCTTGAGGAGAGTTAGTTTCCCTCGCATGCTGCTATTGGACAATGAATGCAATGCAAACAATTGGCAACACAACTTTTTGGGACCACTGAAATAAAAGAAAAGATAAATGTTTGTGGAAAATGTCACATGGAATTCATGGAAAACATTTAATTAATTCATCTGATAAAATGATGTTGAAGCTAGTGCTATGTTAGTTTTGAACAAGCCAATTACATTTTTTTTTAGAAGGGTTTGTCTCCCTTGCATTGTCTTGAATGCAATGTATACTCCTAATCTCAATAAATAAAATAAACTAGAAAAATACAAAATGAATTCGTTTCAATATATTTTCCTGAAATTACCTAGAATACAAGCACTAGTTCAAAAATTTGAATCAGTGTTTATTCCTGTTAATCTGATCGTCAGCCTGACAATGTTGTAATGACATTTGTTATGTTCTAAATATTTTTATTTATTATTTTATATTTATTTATATTATAGTATAATCTTGATATGCATCCAATTGTGCCAAATTAATATATTCAGCTTTATTTCTGATAGTCATAGACTCGTATATCAGTTGTTGATACTTTTAAGAAATTGAGATCTTACTTTAAAAATAGCCTAATGTGTTTCTCCAATGGCAAAAATATTAATAGTACTGAGATTTTGTTTTTATTGTTCTAATTGTGGATAATGAAATTGTCAGACACACTGACAAACTTAATGCTGAATCACTTTACAAAATATTATATCTTATTTATAAATATATCACAATATATTCAACCTTCAAATAGGTGTGTTATGTCTTAACTTTGTAATTGGAGTAGTTTTTAGGTGTGGTCAAATATATAAACTTCTTTCATTTTTTTACCTTCGTACAATTATTTGATTTATTTAGGTGTGAATAAAACACTTGAATCAAAGATCTTTTGATACATTGAAAATTGCTTGAAACTATTTAAATCAAATTTGAGAGTATTTCACGTTACACCTTCTTTTCCTTTTGTAAAGAAATTGTTCATATAACTTGTCAATTACTTTCAGTGAAAGTTACAAATTAAATGCATTTTTGTCAGCTTATTCAATAGACTGTGATTTATTCTTTAATTTAACATGTACCTAGAATGTATAGACAAAAATCCCACTGTCTTAACCTTTTGACCCCAGAATTGATATGGCCTTTGACCTGTGATTTGATAGGATTGAGAGATAGGAATGTCTAAACTGAGAGGAATGATTTGTTTAGTGAGCAATGAGAGCAATTACTCTTTAGTTAGAAAGCTACACCATTCCATATGTTAATCATGCTGATTACAGGGCCAGTCTACCAACATCTAAACCTTGTTGTTAAGAAGTACCTTACAAGTCTGCTGGAATGTTGACTTTGTGGTCTTCATCCAACATGGGGGCTATCAGGTTAACACTTGTTTACTACCAACTGTATAGTTAATGCTAATTGTATAAATACTTTGATTTAGAGTGAACCATATATCGACTGTTCCCTTGTTCTCACTGCTATTTTTATGATTTTCATTTAATTTCTGTTTTGCAACTAAGGTTTTCGAAGTTAAAGGCATGAAAATTGTTCAGTACTGGATGGATACACTGCCTTGATTTTCGAAACTGTTTTTATTTCAGTAAAAAAAATTTTCAAGTGCAGATGTTGCAAGTTCAGACTTCAGAATTTTGTCTTTGTTTGGTTTTTCATTGTATCAGTGTTTCTGTTCTGCTGTTTTATTACAGCATGAAAGACATGGAAGTGATTTTATTGTCACTTAATTATCTGCAATGCTATTAAAAATGTGAAGTTTCAGATTTCATTGAAGATCATTTAATGAAACTCAATTGTCAAGAGGAACAATCAAAGCACGAGCCAGTGTTATTCATTACTCTAGCATCATGGCAAATAGCTTTCTCCTGATAACTCATTTTGTTACGCGTTCAATATCATTTTGATTTGGCTGTTTGTCATAAATCATAATTATCGTTTATTTTCCCCATATAAAAACGAAGAGGCAATTCTAGATTCTGGTCAAGTAACTAAAGTAATTTAACGGTACTAGTTCTAGCTGCTATAGAAGATGACAATTGTTTAGTGAAATCAGAAGGTTTGTACTGTCACAGGAAAATTGATTAGTGAGCAAATCAATGGTAGAGTAATGTAGCTAGTCTGATTTTGTGAGAAAATTGTTTTCTTGGTGGTAAATCAATAATTTCTTGTTATAGGACAGTCTGAACAGAATCTTGCTGCTAGCTATTAAATATGTCTTTACGTTTGACAATAACTTGCTGCGCAGTTAATGTAATTGTGAAATCTGTTTTTATATTAGATGTAAATAAAAATATATGAGATCTTTTGTTCGACTTGTGAGATAAAACATTTCCTATGTTATTGTAGCATACTAGACCAAACTCTGTTAGCATTTTTTCTACTTCATTACATTGATCTTCTTTATTTAGTTCCAACGATTAATTTTGTTGAATAAATAAGCATTAGCTTTACGGACTCTCAAAAAGACATGCTGAGTTGACAGATACAATCATTGGTTGGCATCAAATTTATGAAGGGTGTTAACCAGTAAGACCCACAGTAAACTCATTTTATTGATGCTCAACATTTGCACTCAAATGATTAAATTAATAAGTAGAAGGTGGTGTGGGGGGACACAAGCTGAATCATTGGCTTGTTCAAGATAGACCAACATGATTAGAGGTAAATGATTAATTTTCCTACTTAAAGGATGATGGTCTAAAAGTTTTGCAAATACATGTGTTAAGTGTACATCTTCTAGTTCTAAATACACTTTCAGTATTCAGCAACGAGCAGGACAGCATGACTTTTTGATATTGCTTGAGCACAAATTCATCATGCATGTATTCTACCTTTTTCATAGTGTCTTCTTGCAACAAGTACAGATTTTACTATTTGTACAAAGTCAGTGTAGACACTATAATTGAGATTATATTATAACAATATTGAAGGTAGGTATATATATATAAGACCAGTTTAATCTATTTATTATCTATCAATGTACCTGTCTATTATAAACAGGTTAGTGTGTCAAATATCTTAAATACCACCTCTTAATACAATATTGCTCTTTATCTTTTTATATCAAGTATTTATCATAATTCAACTGTGAATGTAGTGAATTTAAACAAATTAAATCTCTTTATAACATGGTGATTATCAAGTCATGAACTGGTGTAAAACTTCACTCAACCTTCACAATCAATTACCATAAATCTCACGCATTGCAATGGATAGTGCCATATATAGGTATATATCTGATAGATATGAATTTTAATATTCCCTAATGATAGATCATGCTTATTTTATTGTAGAAGCATAACAATATTTTCTTTTGAGAATTGCTTTATGTATCTAATTACATTGTCTAATAAACAGACACCTTTATGTATCTACATTGTTTTATAAACAGACAAGTTTATGTATCTACATGGTTTATAAACAGACAAGTTTATGTATCTACATGGTCTTATAAACGGACAAGTCTATCTATCACATTGTCTTCTAAATAGACAAGTTTGTCAATCTATATTGTCTAACAAACAGACATGTCTATCTATCACAATGTCTTATATACAGAAAAGTTTATATTTGTACAATGTCTAATAGACAAGTTTATATATCTACATTGTCTAACAAACAGACATGTTGATCTATCTACAATGTCTTATATACAGAAAAGTTTATATTTGTACAATGTCTAATAGACAAGTTTATATATCTACATTGTCTAACAAACAGACATGTTTATCTATCTACAATGTCTTATATACAGAAAAGTTTATATTTGTACAATTTCTAATAGACAAGTTTATATATCTACATTGTCTAACAAACAGACATGTTTATCTATCACAATGTCTTATATACAGAAAAGTTTATATTTCTACAATGTCTAATAGACAAGTTTATCTATCTACATTGTCTAACAAACAGACATGTCTATCTATCACAATGTCTTATATACAGAAAAGTTTATATTTCTACAATGTCTAATAGAAAAGTTTATATATCTACATTGTCTAACATACAGACATGTTTATCTATCTACAATGTCTTATATACAGAAAAGTTTATATTTGTACAATGTCTAATAGACAAGTTTATATATCTACATTGTCTAACAAACAGACATGTCTATCTATCACAATGTCTTATATACAGAAAAGTTTATATTTCTACAATCTCTAATAGTTAAGTTTATATATCTACATTGTCTAACAAACAGACATGTTTATTTATCACAATGTCTTATATACAGAAAGGTTTATATTTCTACAATCTCTAATAGTTAAGTTTATATATCTACATTGTCTAACAAACAGACATGTTTATCTATCTACAATGTCTTATATACAGAAAGTTTATATTTGTACAATGTCTAATAGACAAGTTTATATATCTACATTGTCTAACAAACAGACAAGGTTATCTATAGTCTGGTTGAGACAGGTTTATGTATTTATCTACATTGTCCTGTTGGTTTATTTTTGTATCTGTATTGTGTAATGAACAGATGCATTATGTCTACATTTTCTAATGAACTTTCAAGTTTATGTATCTTTATGTATCCTTTTACCTATCTACATTGTCTCGTAGACTAATGATTTATTTATGTATTCACATGTGTCCAGTAGGCAGACAAGTTTATGTATCTACATTGTTTAATCAGACATATTTTATCTATGATATTTTAACAACATGTGACTAAATAGATGTACATGTACATGTATCGTCTATTTAAAAAGATTTGGTTATGCATTAGATAAGTTATTATATCAAACAGTAATTTCATCAATGAAATCAGCCCATTCTGTTGTTTCATTAGGTCACAGCGATCTTGTATCTATTCAACTTTAAGAATTAGTAAAAATTTTATGGATTTAAACGATAAAGTATGATAGAAAGAATTAGATAGTATCTGTTTATCAAGTGGTAATATCATATTGGTATTGTTTTGACAGAAGTTATTAGTCTTTCAACTGGTTTGTTAGACTAACCATATTGTACGCCTAACAAATAAAGTAGAGTGAGGTCTTTATTGATTAGGAGTAAGCGTGGCTCTATTATTGTATTAAGATAATTGAAAGCTATGACATCCCTTCTTCCATCTGTCACATCAAGGTGAAACAGGAGTCATAATGGAGTCATATGAGGAGTTGTGGGTCAGAGGACACCACAATTCACCTTATAATTTCTACATCATCTTTTTTATTCACCTTTGTCTGAATTTTAAAATAAGCGCGCACAAACAGAAAACAAACACAAAGACTTGTCTGCTTTTACTTCTTTAATCGGGACAAATTTCTTTCTAGTCTTTTGAACTCACTGTGTCTGCTTCAGTGATTTCATTGAATGAGGTGAAACATACAATTTAAAGGTTATTTGTTGCTTTGACTAGAGTTAGAAGATAGACTGTGAAAAGATCACATTATTTAGAATTATCAACTTTATCATTTTTTTTGATTACATTATATCTGAAATTAGAATTGATTTAAAATATGTTTTCTCATTATCATTTTGTGATGGCTGTAGATATTTTTTTTTTGGAAAAAAATTGTGATTTAATATTCTTTCAAAATCTTAAAATTGAAATATAATTTTACATTCAATTTATTGATTTTATTTTTGTGAATTTGAATGGAATTGATGTTAAATATTTTTATAATGTTTTATTTTTTGGAGATTGATGAAATAATTGATCTGAAAGAAGTTAGTGTATTAAAAGCTTTAAAAGATGGATATGATTGAGATATTATATTATTATTGATGATGAGGGTCAATTGAAAGAAACATCAATATCTCAAGGCTCTTCACGTTATCTTCCACAATACACTGAAAATAACAAGCTTTCTTCCTCCTTTTCTCACATAAACACATGTCAATAAAATAATGAGATTGAATGAACTCTCGTTTCATTGACAGTGATTTGCTTAACCTTGGTTTATTGACGAGATCTAACCTGTTATTAACGGGCTTGTCTGTTTCCAGGTGGAGTGGACAATGGCTATTTTACACCTGAATGATAAAGAAATTACAAAGCAAAGCTGGTGTATTGAATTGTTAAGTGTTGACATTTTGAACTCCTGCCAGACAGTCATCTGATAAAGTTTGCTTTATATGCTTCAAACATGCTTCTCAACAACAGTGGGAAAGTAGATTTAAACTTAACTACAACTCCATTTTGATGGCTTCTTTTTCAAACACCATCTATCTCCCACCTTTATTGGTGTCAATTTAATTATTATATCATTTGATAAGTTAACTTTTTCTTCCAAACAATGCCCAGATATGTTCATTTTATCAATATATTTTACTAATTTTTAGAAATTTCTCACAAAAATTGCTTGAAGAATCTTGGTACTATTAACCTCTAGAATGAAAAACTCTATATGTTTTCACCATTAATTTGAAATTAATCTTATATATGATTGTGCTTCATTTATTCATTTGAAATTAAATTCATGATTAAAATTTTTTTCTAATCACAACCAGTATCTTGTTCTGGTTTAAATTGATATCTGGTGATATAAAACTGAAAACAAATCAAAGAGTCTATAAGAATATCAGATTAAAAAGTCTTCAGATTTTATTGGGTAATATCAGGCTATCAAAATGTTGTAATAGATTGATTGAAAATTTAATTGGTAGAAAGATTAGAAGAGAGATTACATGGTATCAAGAGAACATCAAATAACATGCAGACCCTGTCTGCTTCCTAGCATGAGTTATCCCCCTTATACCACACTTGATTCAAGGAGTTAACAAAGACGGCTTTTAATACTGTCTATTTTAAGTCTATAACTAGCCTTTATTCATGTTGAGTATACAAATCATTTATTTGATGAGTGTTTTCAATATGGCTACCAGTGTTGTATGGTGTATCAAATTGCCATCTGCTATATAGTGTTAGGCCACTTGTATTCAATTTATTTAGACGCTAATGTTGTCGTGTCTTTCAACCCGCTGGGTCTTGCCGGTTATTTAACAATAGTTTAACTTTCTATAAAGCTAGTCAAACAATGTTTTACATTCTGCTTTTAATTCACGAAAAATGTTTAGTGCCCTTCTTTGCAAATCAGAAGAGTTATTGTTCTTATGAAAGATATATATAATCTAAAAACAAGGCCCATTTATTTTGTTGCAAATTTTATTACTTTTTTAAATCAATTTCCATTATTATTTCATGCTAGTTGTTACTATAAGAATTATTAATTACATGATGGTATGTAATAAAAAACAATTAAGACTAGTTTTCAGTTGTAATTAAACTTTTTCAACAGTTGAAATTGATGAAATCTAGAAAGGTGCTACTGTTATATAGGGTTTACGAGATATTAGTCTCAATTAGTAAACATCTCAGGATTTTTTATGTTTAAAAGATTATTTTTCATCAAGTCATATGAAGCTAGGTTTAGAGATTAGGTAAAACAAGCTCATAATTTCCACTTGGGTGGTGAAATGAAATATAAAATGTTTAAAATTTTTGTAAAAGCGGGTGGTCTATGTCGTCTGTTATTTGAAAGTTTATTTGTGTTTCTAACAATATTTAAAGTTGTTGTTATATAATATTAAATAAGGAATGTCAAATTTCTGAAAAAATCTTCTCAGATATTGTTTCTGGTATGTGATTTCTATTATTGCTTCACATGGGATATGTTGCTTTTAATTTCTTTTATTGCATCACATAAAACATTTTGCATTTTTTATTTGATTGCATCACACGGAGCATGATGCATTTTTATACGCCCACATGAAATGGGTAGTTATATTGTCGTCACTCACGTCAACAAATGCTCGTAAACACTTTTAGACAGCACAATTCTTGACTGATTTTAACGAAACTTGGTATGAGTGTTTGCTATCACCCAAGGATGAACCCTATTGAAAAATAAAAAAAATAATTAGTATGAGTTATTGCCCTTGTTCTTGAAAATACATTCAAGGTTTAGCCTGTTAACCCTCTAGAAGGCCCAATTCTTGACAGATTTGGACAAAACATGGTAATATTGTGCAGTATAGACCCAAAAAGTTTTAAAGAACATTTGAATATTTCATACTGGTAATTGTAACTGTACTGCCTAATATTTCTTTTTTAAAATCAAAGCTGCCAGTGGGCGTATATTACCTTGTCTGGCAAGCTATCAAATGTGACATTTAGCATTTTATTTATTTGATTGCATCACAATGGACATGATGCATTTTATTTATTTCATTGCATCACATGGTAATTGATGCATTTTGTTTCTATCATTGCATCACATGGGACATGATGCATTTTATTTCTTTCATTGCATCTCATGGAAATTGATGCATTTTGTTTCTATCATTGCATCACATGGGACATGATGCATTTTATTTCTTTCATTGCATCACATGGGAATTGATGCATTTTGTTTCTATCATTGCATCACATGGGAATTGATGCATTTTTTTTCTATCATTGCATCACATGGGAATTGATGCATTTTATTTCTATCATTGCATCACATGGGAATTGATGCATTTTATTTCTTATCATTGCATCACATGGGAATTGATGCATTTTTTTTCTATCATTGCATCACATGGGAATTGATGCATTTTGTTTCTATCATTGCATCACATGGGAATTGATACATTTTATTTCTTATTATTGCATCACATGGGACATGATGCATTTTATTTCTTTCATTGCATCACATGGGAATTGATGCATTTTATTTCTATCATTGCATCACATAAGAATTGATGCATTTTGTTTCTAGCATTGCATCACATGGGAATTGATGCATTTTATTTCTATTATTGCATCACATGGGAATTGATGCATTTTGTTTTTGTCATTGCATCACATGGGATATGATGCATTTCATTTCTTTTACTTGTTATATTTGTTACAGATTTCGGATTTTGTTTTGCAGTTCAGATCATTATTTGTTTATTGCATCACATGAAACATTTTGCATTGCATCAAAAAAAGGATGATGGTGGAATGAGAAAAATATTATTTTACATGTGTTTTATTTTAAGTTCTATTATTTTTGAAATCATGAAATTTTTGATTGTCGGACATCTCTAATGCATTCTCTTGTGGTCTGTGATTGCTAGGGTATGTTTTATATCTTGTTGCAATTGATTGTGCTCAATAATTAATACATGCTGCACATGATTATTCAAATGGGATTATTATTTTTTGCATCTTGAGATAATTGATCGATATGAATTGTTTTACCTTGTACATTTGATTGAACACTATGTGATCACATTACCTTGACTGCTCAAAGAAGATTTTTTGTTTGTGCTGGAATGATATAATATTTGTGCTATTTTAGACCATTTGGTGGTAGAAATTTTTCTTATATCCTTGTTAGTTTGATGTATATTATGAGATATGTCAAGAAGTTATGTAATCTGTTGCATTTGATTTGATTTTATATGTAACAATAGAACTGTGTAAATGTAATATATTGTTGATTAAGAATTTGATAGATTAAAAATTGAAGTGTCAAATATATTTCTGAATGAACTAAATTGTGAATAAAGAATACAGGTGCAGTCTGTTGCAGTTGATTGTGCATAGTCATAAGTTTGAATGTGATCTTAGAATAGTGGTGCAGTCTGTCACCATCGTGAAATTCATCTCACCTTCATCAATTTGATTTTAATAACAATTTTATAACGAATTTATACAATTTATACCTCAAATAAAAAAATGAAATTGAGGCAAAGGCAGAGCATGGTTATTGATGACTTTATTTTATTTAGTGTTTAAGAGTCATCATATGAATATACTCATTGAGACATAAAATATACTTCAATTATTGTGTTTTTGTTAATATGAAAGTCTATCTTTGTATCTTTGTACAGGAAAAAAAAATGCCTCCACAGGAAATGTATGTAAAGTAGAATAAAATCTTTGTTGAACAATTTAATTGATTATTTAGTCCTTAAAATAACATGTAATATTTATCATTAAGCCATTTTATGTCAATAGAGCTCTGGGCGCATTATGTTTTATCAATTTGAATGTAGACATTTTTTTATGTGATGCAAGTAAATATCAGTAGTAATAAATGTCTATAAAGCAGTGTACACTTGAAGATATTTAAAGTAGAATATTGAAGTAGGTGATTTCTGTAAGTCGATAATGTGTATACAATCATATGATTTGTTTATTAGTTGATTGTTAATGGTTGTTAGGCTACAAGATAGTCTTTATCAAATTTTATTGACTTCTTATATTCATTATATTATTATAATCTATATTATTATTTCAATATACTCTTTTCTCTTATTATTACTAAAATAAAACCAAAATAACTGTTTTGTGCTGATTTGTTCACCTATGACATAATTATATATATATTATGGACTGTTGTACCTGTTTATCTGTAACTTAATAAAATGAAAATAATATGTATGATATTAAAAAGAAGTCGGTGATAAAAGTTGACGTTTTTATTGTATTCAACTAGGACATTTCCACATGAAGATCTCAAGACAATTCCCACTGGCATATTTTAAAATTGGTTTTAGTCTGAATGAAATAAATCTGAAAGCTAGGTCTATGATTCAACATTAATCAAAAATAGGATTTATTTTTGATGAATTCCCTGTGGAATGGTTCTAAGAAATTATAAACTACAGTATAGGATTGCATTTTTTTCTAATTATATAACCAAAATCAATTTCTAATGGTGGATTTGAATGAAATATGAAATCAAAGGTTTTATTTCAAATTTATTGGAGGGGTCTTTGCTTCAGATGCTCTGAACAGTACGTCATTTGCATGATTACATCAGCAAAATAATAGTCAACAGTTTGTGATTCTACTGTTGTGCGAAAGTCTTGGTTATCATTGCTCATATTTCATTATTATTCTAATTGTAAATAGGTCCAGATATGAAATATGAGCGAGTGATAACCTCTGAATCCACTAAGATCATATTGAGTGAGATCAAGCTCTTGGTACAGCAAGTGGATACTCGGATCATTCAGAATCTTTCCATTATTTTCTATGAATCTCATTGGTATAAATATAAAGATTTGATCAAAGGAATATGGTGTAGCTGTACTAAGGTCTACATGTCTTATATGACATTGGTGGATAGAGATTGGTATTGCTTCCAACAAGAACCTTTTAACTGATGAGTTATACTTATGTGATGTCTAATCTGTGATGTGATGGTGGTGTTGATGATCAGACCTTCAGGATTATGTTCCATGAATAGTAATGTAAAGTGTGCGATAATTTAAAGACCATCTAGATGGTAGCCCAGGATAGTAATTACTTATTACTGTTATCCAAGGATTCCACTTGCTCCACTAACTGTTAAGCTTTGTTGCTACAGTCCAAGATAAACATTCTAGACTTGTATATGAAAGTACATAGTTTAAAGTCATGGGTCATTGTGGAGGCCCAGGAATAAAGAAAATTTCTAATTGAGATTCCATTGGTTATCCAAGGATGTTAATTGCTTTATTCTTGACTGTAACAGTGCTTCATTTTAGCTTTTGATGCTGCTACAGTTCAGAAAGAACAATCCAGGCTTGTACTTACATAGTTTATAGATAGAATATAATAAACAGTATAAAAAATGTAAAGAGCTAGTGTGTTAAAGTGAAATTTGTTGATGGTAATTATTGATGTAATGGAGTTCCAACAGTTAACTCAGTAAAAACCACATGCATTCAATACAAAACAAATTACCAAATATGATGAGTGTAAAATACCTCTAATACACGTCTGCTTGTTGCATTATAAACTGCTATTCATTGTTTATTCACATGGTTTATTGCAACTATTAAAACAACACTAAGTTACAGCCAATTTTTTAAATACCAGACCTCAGTTTTAATTGGAATTGTTAAATATAGCTAGATAGATTTCCTTTCTGTGTATGAGAGTTCAAGATGATTTAAACTGTTGTTTTATTACTGCAGTAATTTAGTTGTACTAATTTATTTTTATTAAGACACTCCTCCAAGAATGTTTCCATCAAAATAAAAAGCAGTTTTAAGCTATCTAGCTATCAAATCTCTCATTGTACATTTATTTTAGGGTCAATTTGAAGACCTAGGTACTGCAATAGATAAAAATAATTGCCAACTGTAGCTGCATTATGACCATGTTTAAAACTTGATCAATTTCCTAATAGTATGATGAGATGACTATTTTTGTTTCTTGAGAGAAATATTTTCTGGTCATATGATTTCAGACTGTTAACCTTTAATATTATCACTTCACAAATTTCAATAGAATCTGCCAATTGTTACTAACTGATATTCATCCTTGTAAGCTTTTAAAAATATTATTTATCTGCATTAGAAATCAAGTATTAATAATTTGTGTGTTAAGTGTTTGTTCCTTATTTTCCAAATTTCTCATTTAAAATGTTATCATTTCTTCAACCCACCAGAAATTTGATGACATTTTCCTTGAATATATTTAGTTCCATTGTAATTATTCAGATCTGTTGAAATCCACTGGGACTGTCTGATGTTTTTATTTATGTTTAGCAATAGTCCTTATCTTGCCAATACATATTACTCCAAGATTGATACGTTAGTGAATTTCAAATAATTAGAGTTGTTTTTTGAGTCTACACAAATTTTTTGGTCACAAAACTAATGGCATAAGGTGAATTTTGATTTCCACAATTTGATGTTGTCTATAGATATCACATATCAGTGACAAAATGGCAAAATGTTCATAGTGAAACAGTATAGCAATCATTGTGGCAATATATTTTGCAGGACATTTAATACTTATCAAAGCGTATATGTGCAGGTACAAAAATTTCCATAAGGCCAATTGATAGGTTTAATTAAGATTATGCTTATACTGATTCTACTCTTTATAATGAGGTCACTTTGACACTTCTCGACCAACCTGATCCTATAGATCCATTCATGGGATTTCATGGAAGATAAAATTTGACTTCTCCAGAATGTACAGGCCTAGAGTAGAAAAGATCATTTAGAAATTGGACGAAGAGCTATCAGGTGGTTAGATAAAAATTGATTTAGATTGGGTATATCTATGATACGATTCATCAACCATTCTCCATGTAAGATTAAGACATCCATTTGTCAAATCACATTACATGAACATTTCTACTCAACATTGGAACAAAAACAATTTAATCAGAGTAATTCAAGAGAAAAACATAGTGAGGGAATTTTGTGTCTATCAAATATTCATATTAGTTTGAATAAAGAGAAAAGGTTGTGGAAAGATAAGCTTGTAAAAGTCATGTCTCAGAGGTCATATATTAATAATAAGGACAATATATATCAATATAGTGATGGAAACCTTATCTTTTGAGTGGCACAGCTATTAGCTAGATTAATTAAACAGTGATACCAACGCAAATCAAAATCAATACAACGAACTAGGAAACCTCACCGATATTAACTTTGGTGTTTATTTGATATGATAATTAGCACATAATGATCATTGAAACTTGTGTTGATTTAACAGACAATGTTATTATTCATTGATTTATCTAAATATATATTATACACCATATTGTCAATAACCTGCTAGCCTGTGTACAGAATAATTACTACTAGACCTTTTATTTCATTATAACATTATTTAAAGGAAGTCATTCTACAACATTCTTCCAAATTTATAAGCCCGATCTTTCATCCTTAATTTGGCTTGTTATTGGTGAAATTATCAATCATGCCGAAAATGTTGGCAGGACATAGGATGCAGAATAACTTTTGACCTCCAAAATTTGGGCTAAAGGATGTTGATTCTGATCTTGTATTGTATTCCATGGGTTGTGATTGAGCTCTTGTTACAAAATTTGGATTTCTCAGAAGAATCTTTATTGAAATTGGATAATAGCAATAAGTGCTCATTTTGATGCAAAATGATAATGTTTACACTTGCAGAATTATGTAGCTCAATACTGGAAGGGCACGGCAGAAATCCTCTCTGGAAGAACAACTTGATAGCAAACTCCTTAGATTGCCTTGTCAGGTCACATAGAATACAATGTTATGGAGATAATTCATGTGAGTGTGCCTATCACTTGTACAGCTTCAGAGGAGGAATCCATATCCTGACAAATGTGGCTTTAATAGGCATGATATAAGGCCAGCTAGTATTGTCCACTGTATTATAATCTAATACAAGAACATCATATAATATAAGATTGATTTATAACAATAATTATATATATTATAAAGTTTCCATTATAATGAGTGTATATTTTATAACTATTTAACTATGTGAGATGAAGTTTATTGGACTTCTCTCTTCAGTTATTTCTATAAAGCAATCGCACATAAAAATCAATAGAACTCATCAGAGACTCTTTATGTAGGACGGAGTGAGATGTATATTGGTAGTAATATGATAATCATGTCTACATCAGAGACCAGATTGTTTTCACCACATTTCTCCTTCACTGCTTTTTCTTCCTGCCATTCTCTGTAACAAATAAATGTTTGGAATTGGCTTCATGTTACTTAAAAGTCCAATTCCACAGCATTGTCTTAGATAATAAAACATAAAAACTGAAACACTTGATAAATAAATAACACATGTCTGAGAATACATGTTCAAATTTTTAATCTAAGACGTATAATTTCTGCTTTTTTAGCAATCAGATGTCAAGGGTAATAACTCAGAAACAAATGACATCAATATTTGGGTGAATGTAGGCTAATAAGCTGAAATTGTTAATTGTCTATGATTTTAGATAGATAACCAATATACATCAAGATGAGAGTAGTCTGGTAGTCATTTGTTTCAGAACATTATCAGTTATTTAACATTAATGGTGGGAGAAATCAGGAACAATGACAAGACTATTGATAAATAGTGCAGGAAAATCAAAACAGCAGAGGTTTTTGTTGGTTTTGAAAGTTGTTTGACTGAGACCTATAATTTGAGTATCCATATGGTAATGGGATATCTCAATTGGCAGCAAGTTGGATTGATTGATTGATTGAATACATGCATTTGGACACCTCTATAGCAAGAAATATTCTGAGGCCATGGCCTCGGCATTCAGGAGTCAAACTGATGACTCACATTGAATTGTCTCCCTTGCAGAACCCGTTTTGTTTGTATTTGTGAACACTAGCTGTTACAGTTTCATTAAAAATGAAATGGTAGAGGGTTTTCACCACTTCTTGAAAGAAACAAATTTTTAAAATTCATGTTGCCGCAATTGAGTGTTCACAGCTTGAAGAATCAAATCATGCAAGTTTCTGTTGTGTGGGTGTATCCATTGTTGGAAACTTGAAATAATGAAAAGAGACCAGAGAAAAACAACTTGGTGCTAGAATTGTATTACAGATATTACAAAGAATGACATGCAACCTGATTATATCTTTAAAATATACTTAATCAAAGTCTGCATCAAGATAATTAAAAAGAATTATGCAATCTTCGTGAAATCTTAGAACTGACAAATGATGATTGATTTGTAATCTCCACAAGACAAAGAATGGATTATCTACACTTACTAATTAAACTTAAATAGCGAAATGCTTGATTTAACTGCCTGTCATAGTATATTATTGCATGATGAATGACATATATTATATATTGTTTGTTTTGTGAAAATAATGCTGTAGAAACCATGAAGATAACAAGTGCAGAAATAAGGCGAATCAGGAATATGGTTTCATTAAAGGAAATGCATAACCTTATTTTTGATTTTGTAGTTTAATACGGCTTTTGATCCATTGAAATCATGAAATCTGATTTCGATAAAAAAAAGAGCAGTGAGCATCATTTTGATATTTTACAGCAAAGTTGCTTGATTCTTATATACCAATAAATGTTTTGGTTATTTTGTTATTCACTTCTGGCTAAGCTGAGTAAAATCAGGCCTGCATAACAATACAGAATTAGACTAAATACATTGTCACCAATTTTCATGATGTGTAAAGAAATGTTCACCTTTAATCTTTCAAGAGCTTTAATAAGGCGTAACTTTTTTCTCACTGTACAGTGTAAGAAAAAATAAAGTGCAGTTTTTTTGTTATTGTGTTGTATTTCATGGAATATGTGTGTCATTAGAGGAAGATATACATTCAGAGATCAAAGATCAAATTCTGAGGGAGTATTCTGGTGGGTTTCTTTCAAACATCACCTTGCTCAAATTACATCACATATATTGAGGCAGTTGGTTTTTAGACTCCTGAATATTAAGCACCTAATATTCCTATAGGCAAAATAGGTTATTAAGCATATAAGAAACAGACATTTTATATAAACTTTCTGGATTTTTTTCAAATTACCTTTAAGAATTGAATGTTAACTACACACTTCACCTTTTGCAAAACTAATCTGAATTTTATTTATTTATTTTTTTTTTCATTTAGAATTGGCATCAAATTTACCCAATATCCTTTAATTTTAATACATCATCTTTTAACTGTAAAGAGAAACCAGAGAGCTGACTTTCAGCTTCACATCACTTTTCAGAATGAAATTCTGACGTCTGCTTTGAGAAAGGACTATATTCTAGATTATCATTCTAAAATGTAGCATATTAATACATTTAGATGATGAGATCCCTATGACATATAATAAGTACCACATAAACCTCTCTAACTTAGCAACTCAGATATACAATACCGGTAATTAGTTAAGTGACAAGGCTTCTGATTTTAATTCTATTAAATATTCCATGTTGTCCTGAAAATCAAAATATTTCAATAATTATTCAGTGTGTACATGGACTATTACACATGCATCATTAAAAGATTTGAAATTATTTTTCAAGACTTGATTTGGACAAGAATAAAAACATATGTAGAAAAGTCTGCAATGTTGATGTAATTTAATCGGTTATTCTAAAATCTAGAAATGTCTTGTTTCCTATTGAAAGCAGACATATCAGTATAATTCTTATTTATGTAGAAATAATGAGATTAGCATTGACTTGGTATGAAATGTGTTGAGGAAATGGAGTATTGATATTGGGGAAGTAAATAAAAAGATTTGAACAATTTGTGTGATGTAAAGAAACTATAATAGGAAAGTAACACTTGAATTATTGTTCCAATACCTGTAAACATATGTTTAGTAATATTATATGTTTAGCATATTTTTCCTATATTCTTTACTATAATCATACTGGTTAGATACATGTTTTTCTCAAAGTAAAAATTCTTAGATCTCTTTATCTCATCAAGTATTGCATGCTCTATATCTCTATATAACTCATCATGCTCTTGATATCTAGTATTAAGTGCTCTCTTTATCTCATCAAGTACTGTTCACTCTTTATATCTCATCAAGTACTGTTTGCTCTTTATATCTCATCAAATACTGATTTCTCTTTGTATCTCATCAGGTACTATTCACTCTTTATATCTCACCAAATACTGATTGCTCTTTATATCTCATCAAGTACTGTTCACTCTTTATATCTCATCAAGTATTCTTTGCTCTTTATATCTCATCAAATACTGATTGCTCTTTGTATCTCATCAGGTACTGTTCACTCTTATATCTCATCAAATACTGATTGCTCTTTGTATCTCATCAAAAACTAATTGCTCTTTGTATCTCATCAAATACTGATTGCCCTTGATGTCTCAAAAAGTACTGTCTGCTCTTAATAATTCAACCTGTCATTGTACTTTATATTTCATCATGTACTGCACGCTCTTTATATCTCGAGTACTGATAGTTCTTTATATCTAATTAAGTTCTCTTTATATCCTCTTAAAATTATCTCATCAATTATTACTTTCTTTTTTTGTCTCATCAAATATCGATTGCATTTTATATCTCATCAAGTACTACTTGCTCTTTATATCTCACTAATCATTACTTGCTCTTTAAATCTCACTAATCATTTCTTGATTTTTCTATCTCACTAAGCATTTCTTGCTTTTTATATCTCATCAATTGCTACTTGCTCTTTAGATTTCATCAATTATTGATTGCACTCTATATCTCACTAATTGCTACTTGCTCATAATATATTGATTAATCTTTAAATCTTGCCAATAACTAATTACACTTTTTATCTTGCAGTTGCTGATTGCACTTTATATCTCATCAAATATGACTTGTCCTTTATAGGCTTGAAATATCATCCATAGAAGAATGGCTTTCCAAAAACACATTTGTTTAATGAAGTATATTTTGTTGCAAATACAAGTCAGACACAATAATTTAAACTTCATGATAATGTAATGAAATTCAACTAGCGATATAACAGTTATTTTAAAATGTGTTTAAGATGTTTTCACTATCAAACAGAATTAGAGATAAACAAATTTATCAAATTACATTTCCTATCAACCATAAATCCCCTTTCATTCATTACATATATAAAACATGAATACATATTAAAATTTTCCTTTTATATAATCCATTTAAAAATCATTGTCCCTCCTGTTTTAAGTCAATTGACAAAGTGAATAGTGATATTAGGTGTAAGTGTGACTGTAGTACTGTTCCAGTCATATATTGAAAGTTTTGAAGAGATTGTCCACATCAGCATTAAACCTTGCATCCGAATTTATTTATCCTGAAAGCTTTTGTCTGATTAATTGAGCCAGTGAATTTTGGGGGATTTCTTTCAGTGTGTGGATTATGTTTTTGATAATGGTTTGGATAGACATGATGTTACTCTTGTTGTTGGTATAGATAGGATCACATCAAGTGTAGTATCTTGTTCAAATCCCTCAGAGTGAGCTGTTGATTATATTATCTAACAATTTAAAGGTTCATTTCATTTAGCCAAGATAAATATTTTGTGTTTTGGACTATTGAAAGTTAGTCGACAAGGTGTTATGGTGTTAAGATAGAGTGTTTGCCATGGTTAACAGCTGAAATAAAGCTTGAAGTAGCTAAGATGATAAATAGAAGGTTAAAATATGTTAATATTTATACCATCTTGATATATAATAATATTACACAGCTCTCATGGTGATTTCTTATAACTCGAATATTACATTTATCATTCTTAACTATACATTTCATATTATCTAAATACGTTTGTAATTTAAAAAGTTAAAAACTGCACAATAAGAAAGGTAAAAAATATGTTTGTATATTTGTTACCACGTGAATATCTAAGTATTTTAAAATGTGGTTTCGATTTACAATATTTTTAGAAATAAACAGCTGTATAAATGCTGTAAGCTATAAAACAAATAAGATATTTTAAAGTCTAGTGTTTTTCTATTATATAATATGTGTATGTATCTAGGCTAAATTACAATAAAAACTACTTATTCAATTATAGTTTTCAACGATTGTTTTATATGACTTCAGTATTCGATTTTAAAATTATATGAATTACAGAGCAAAAAAAATTAACAATCAATTCTCAATAAAAATTAGTTTAGTTGGTCTTTTGGAACCGTAACTGAATTATGTAAATCATATTGTAGCTGTATTAGGGATGGTATAACACATTTTTCACCATTTTGGTATTTAAACAGAACTTGATAAGAGATTAAGGGCATGTTGTCTTTGATAGAGTGTATAAGTAATTAATAAGATATAAAGAGCAAGTACCTAATGAGATATAAAGAGGATGCAGTACTTGATGAGATATACATGTATAGAGTGTTTATTAAGTACTTAATAAGATATTAACAGATCTATTGAGATATAAAGAAGATGCAGTACTTAGTGAGATATATAGAGTGTATAAGTTCTTAATAAGATATAAGGAGCCAGCAGTACTTGATGAGATATAAAGATTATATAAGTTCTTAATGAAATATAAAGAGCAATCAGTACTTGATGAGATATAAAGAGTGAATAGTGCTTGATATTACAAAGAGCAATCAGTATTTGATGAGATATAAAGAGTGAATAGTGCTTGATATTACAAAGAGCAATCAGTATTTGATGAGATATAAAGAGCAATCAGTATTTGATGAGATAAAAAAGAGCAATCTGTTCTTAATGATATATTCAGCAGTATATGATTAGATATAAAGAGTATGGGTATTTGGTGAGATATAATAAAAGATCAATCGTTACTTTATGAGATATAAAGAACAATTAGTATTTGGTGAGATAGAAAGAGCAATCAATACTTGATGAGATATAAAAATCAATCAGTACTAGATAACATATAAAGAACAATACTTGATGAGATATTGTCTAATTGGCAATGTATATTACTTTGGATACAGATTTTTTTGTCAACTTGTAAAATTATTCAAACAATTATATCCCTATACAATCATGTCTTGTCAGATAATATCCAATCTTCTTTAGTTCATTATGAATTATAATAGATTGTCCTTCTAAAGTAGCCTTATTTTTTCAAGGAGGAAGGCGGGTGATACAACAAAATTTGCCATCCAGAAATCAACATCACATTAATATGTGACTTTAGATGGTAAAAAAAAAATTATTTTTACAAATGAACTCTGAAAGATTTATTTACCTCTGTGATTTAGAAAAAAAATGACTTATTATTTTTCTAGTCTAATTGATAGTGTATATGTCAATCAAAAATTTAGAATAATAGAGAAGATAAATAATGGGGGCTCTAACCTTTATATACCTGTCTAATAATTTAACATATCATATCACACTACTTATATTAGTAAATAAAGTAGCTCTTTCATTTTACTCTAAAGTTGGCTTCCCACTAGAGTTTCATAATGCCTAGCTGTTGCAGATCAATATGAATGTTTGTAAAACATGTAAATCTTTTTAAGAATGAGTGTCAGAGTGAAAATGTGTATGTTCTAGAGGAGGGCTCAGGTTGATCTTACAGCAGTAAGCTAAACATGCCACAGAAACAAAAAACATGTTATCTATCGCGTGAAAACTAAAACTGATATTTTTAGACAAATTTAATAGAATATCATAGAAAAATATTTTACACCATATACATCATGTTAAATATAGACTAATTTTTTTTATGTTTTGGCATGCTTTTGCATGACATTGTGTTTTTTAGCCACGTTTCCAATTCCCCTGAAGGTTATTTTAAATTGTTTATTTTCAGAGTGAATTATCTTTATATGTCTGTAATAAGTTTGGGTGTATATTTGTCATTGCACATTAGACCAATTTTGTGCCCATTTTACAGGTTTAAATTCTTGAACGATTATTTCAAAATTTCAAGATTTTGCAAAAAATTGTTAGTGTTGGATAACCATGTGTATTGACCATACAGGCTTTTATTAAGATTACGCTGCTTTGTAAGCGTTTGCCTTCTTTCAAAACTGCATCTACATGTTTCAATTCATGCAATTTACTTTTAACCTGTTTTTTTTATTATAATTCTATTCTTAAGAAAGGTTTCCCCAGAGCATACTGTATGAACATAAAAGTTCATTTCAAAGAAAATGAGAAAAAAAGCTAATGAACTACTCAGTCTAATTTTGCCTTTTTGACAAATAAAATGTGTTTGAAATTCCACCCAGTATTAGATTTGCTTTGATTTACAGCATGAAATCTTTAGTTTGCTATTGACAACATTTTTATGATGTAGAAAATGGTTTCAAAAATCTCTTTAACTGGGTAGAAATTGTCTTTTAACAGATTGTGTTGAAATTAGAATTGAGGACACCCTTAGTGAAATTAAGTATGACATTTTGTTGGAGAAGAAATTTTAAAAGTGAAGAAAAGAATTACAGATTGTTATTTAATTACTTGGAAATTTTGATGGAGGAGAAAATGAATAAAATAGCTGGCAATATTTGATTGCTGCAAGTTGAGATAGAACAAATACATTTTGAATGTAAAACTCAAAAAGCAGAATTCTAACATTACTTACATTACTCCAAGATAATCAATCAAATTTGTGGCAAGGATTGATGTGAATGAACTGTACAGTTCTGATCAGATTGTGGCAAGGATTGATGTGAATGAACTGTACAGTTTTGATCAGATTGTGGTAAGGATTGATGTGAATGAACTGTACAGTTCTGATCAGATTGTGGTAAAGATTGATGTGAATGAACTGTACAGTTCTGATCAGATTGTGGTAAGGATTGATGTGAATGGACTGTACAGCTCTGATCAGATTGTGGCGAGGATTGATGTGAATGGACTGTACATTTCTAATCAGATTGTGGCAAGGATTGATGTGAATGGACTGTACATTTCTAATCAGATTGTACAGTTCTGATCAGATTGTGGCAAGGATTGATGTGAATGGACTGTACATTTCTAATCAGATTATGGTAAAGATTGATGTGAGTGAAATGTACAGTTTTGATCAGATTGTGGTAAAGATTGATGTGAATGGACTGTACAGTTCTTATCAGATTGTGGTAAAGAGATGATGTGAATGGACTGTGCAGTTCTAATTGTGGTAAGGATTGACATGAGTGGAATGTGCAGTTCTTATCAGATTGGGGTAAAACTTAGTTGTACAGATACTGTGTACAATTTTATTTACCCTGTGATCAAACTTAAACTCAAAATACACATCAATCTTGCTCTATTTCAAAGGTGTAGACCAATTTAATCTTTTCACATTTTCAAATATTATCATTTCAATAATGTTATTTTGTATACAATTCTTGCACATGGATATTCTAATGTAAATGGCCAAACAATACAAGGAAGGAGTATTGTAAAAGACAAATTGTAATTAAAAGAAATCCATAATGATATGATGTATAATTAAGATGTAAACTATAGTATGTTATTATTGACTAGTTGTGTTTATTAGTATAACAAGCTAAGTAATAAATCACACATAATTCCCAGATATATTTACTATTTAGGTATATATTATTAACCTCAACATGTTCACCACTAATACAAATCTTCCTAATGTTTTTCAACAACAAAATGGTCAAGGTTTTATTTACTCTTGTCACATCTTCATTAGAATTCAATATGACAGCCATCACAAGATTGGTTTGTATTAGGTACTCCTGGTCACTTAATGAAATCATAGTTGGTGAGACTATTGATTTATCTCAGTCACTGTCCTCTATTACTACCAATTGTACTCCACCTCAGATAATTGCAATATCATGCCTGCTTGATCCTTCCTCACAAAAGCAAATTAATTACCGAACATTAGGTTACTTGTAAATGGAAGAAGATCTTCTTAACAATCTTGTTTATGTCTGTTGCTTTGAAGGACTTTATTATAAATAACTTCCTTTTACAATTACTGACTTTAACTAGGGAATATAATTGTTGGACAGACAATGGTGATGGTAATTCTAATTCTAATAATCAAATAGAATTGCTTTATAACACGACATTGATATATTTTAATATTTCTATCTATTTCTATCATTATTATTAACTTCTCTATCATTCTATACAAGTAAATCTTTTACTGTAATTAATTTAGTATCTAAATAGGATTAATTTCCAACGTCATCAGATTATACATCCACATAAACAACTTGGAATGGTATTTTACTATTTAGAACCTTAGTGAGTAATTTAGAATTTCTTATCTTTTCTGAAGAGATCACAAGAGCTTTGATGTTTCTTAGATAATGAAAGCTGTTTCTCCTTTTCCTTAAAGGAGCTTTGGTGGCTGAAAAAGTTCAGCGCTTGCTCGCAATCTTTGAGGTCTGAGGAAGAGATAGTTGGTTCTTAAACCCATTATCTCCCCAAATAATCATTGCTTTCAGTTTCAGACACTAGACTGCATCAAGCTACGAAATGTCAAGTGTTATACCATAAGTGTAAATAGGCTCACAGCATTTCTATATTGTTGTTTTTATAAATAACATGGTATAACTGTTTTAAAAATACAAAAATCATATTGGACCTGGATTATTTTTGTATATCAAAAACTGAATAAATCGTATTTGAGCTTAATGTCTGATAATGTGTTATTCTATAAATGTGATAAAATCCAAGCTGATCAATACTGAAATTGAATTCTGTATTCAAATCAACAAATCTTGCTAGATTTAATAATGGAGATTGATAAATCTTGTGTTTATATGGTGTTCTCCTTAAATCTCTGAGTGTTTTACCATCAATTAGATGTACATTTTCATTGCAATTGAGATCAATATTGTCTGTTAACACATGCCTCTATACATTTATATATTGATCTGAAACCTCATGCTAGTGATTAATATTTCAACATTCTATTTTATCTTTTTATTTTCCTTAACTTTTTCCTTTTCTAATTCAATGTTTTCATGAGTTTCTTTTGTTAATTTAATTTGAAAATAGTTATGTTTTTTTCTGTAGAAACTGTATGACCTTTATTGTGGAAGTGGTATATAAGACTGCCATTAATTATTATGTTTTAAGAAAAAGCTTGTCCTATTTCTTACATACTTAATATAAATTTTGCTTCAGGATTATTGCATGTCATTTTAGACACCTGAATCTCTGAAAGAGAAATGGTGTACGTCATATCAAACCGAAGGTCACTTTGAAAACTGAGCATTTAGAGTCAATAAGTAGGAAGGGGATAAATATATTGTACATATTTGATGCTTTGAACAGATTTCATTACAGTTATATCATAGTTATGTATGTAAAGTGGACATTTGATCAACTGCTAGCTGAAGTGGGCAGACTTCACTAGCACAGAAATACATAAATACTTTTACTTGTAAACACTCTTGAGAATTTTCACAACACTGTAGCAAAAACCTGCATATTGATAAAAGAAATTTGTTTTGGCAGTACTATTAACATGTACCAATCCTAGTAAACATCGGTAGTTAGTATAATTAATTAGTAGACTTGAGATTAGAGAAGGTATCATTACTATCATTAGGATAGGTCAATTTTTACTCCTTATTAACAGGAAGTCAGACCACAAGTTCTTAATTGGTTGATTGTGCTGCAGATTCGATTTCAGTCCACTCCTTGAAAGCCCAGTTCTTTCTATTTGTATATTCTCTTACTTATGATTGTTTAGTGCAGACCATTGATTATATTGAAGTTGACAGTATTGTCTGTCAAGCTGCTTTTAAAATAAAATACATTCAAAATGGCTTTTAAAAACATGAAAAGAATGATTTGGTATAGAATCAATTTATTTTTCATGATTTGAAATTATACAAGACATTGTGATAGTGTCATCAGATTCAATATGTGTCTCACAAAAATCTTATTCTGACATCTAAATTCGAGAGAATGGATAAATCTTTTAGCCAATGTTGTTAGATTGTTTTCTCTGATTCAACGCACCATTTAAATTTAAGGATACAGATGTATAAAACATTTTATTTGTATTAAACAAAACTTTGATTTTGGTCTTGAAAAGAGAAATATGCTTCTGATAATTCTTTAAATTTTCTTCTGATAAAATATGAAGCCTAACATTTAAATCATTATCCCGGCTTGAAATTAGATGGAGACCTTTTTTATGTTCCACTGCAAGATATGACTCAGAACCAAACTTTGTAGTTAAAAAGTTGACATGAGAGTATTTTTATGATGTGGGCCTTGGGTTAAAACATAAAATTAATTAAGGTGTAATTATGAGATATACACAAGATTGACAACTGATTATTTATCTTAATAACATTCACCTATTAACTAACTCACTGATGTATTCTTGTTTGTTTTTCTCTGTTGATATAGAAACTTTCTAATTGTTAACATTCACTTTTCACTGCTGAAGTCACGTTTTATACCCTTAATCTTGATTGTTTAGATCAAGGTGACTCATTTATTCAAATAGTAGACATCAATTCATATCTTTCTATAGGTTTGAGTGAGTTTACTCCATTGTCAAATACCAAAAGTTATAATTATCATAGAAATTACTTTATTAATGAATATTGACACAATATTGTTAATCTACAATCAATTGGCTCCAGCACATTGTGTCTGTATTTGAAATATGGCGTGTTGAAATAATGAGGTTTAGAGTTATTGCCCTTTTTGACATAACATGCATATAATTAAAAATTATTGCTGTTCTTGCTGGCCTTAATTGATGTTGAAATTTTAAGTGAATGTGGAAATGGAGTTTTACCTCCCGTTGCTTTGTACATTATAGCATTGTATGCCTTAAGTGGGTAATAAATGAAATTTTCCATAATTTGCCTGTTATGGAATTGTCTATATTCAGGGATGAATTCCACCTTAACGCTGCCATCACTGATTTAGAAGATATTGAACACATCTTAACCTGACTTAAGATGAATACTTTTAAAAAAATGTAATTGAGTGAGTTATACAAGGCATTGCATCTTGTGTTAAAGAAGGTAGAAAAGTGCCTTGTTTATTAGGAAACAACTAAGGTTCTTCCAAGATCCTTTTTAACAGCTTGTCCATGGTTGTTAAATATATTGACAGATTTCTCAGATTATCCATACCCAGGGAAGTTTGAATGGAAAAATTACTTATTCAGAGACTGCAAACTTAAGTACGCCGGCAGACAACTACCTTTTTTACAAGATGTCAAGATTATAAATATTTTAACAGAGGAAACTGAAAGCAGAATCTTCAGATATAACCACTGTAAAACTTTCAACTTAGAATCTCACCACATAGTATCACATCCATTAATTTTTTCTTTGAAGACTAAATGTTAAAAGATTTGAACCAATATACGAGGACAACTTAATCAAAAAACAAAGTCAGATGCAACTATAAAGGGAGATGGCAGACAACAACGTGCTTACATATTTAACTTCCTGTTTCAGACATTGTTTGAGATGGTTGGGTTGGCACAACCAACCCTAGAGATCTAATTCATTACAGCTCTTATTCAAAATTAATCTATCCTCAAATCTGTCTTAGTAGGATGTAAAACTCCATTATTTTCATTTCATTTCTCAAATCTGACTTGGGAGCCGCGGTGGCTCAGTGAGTTAGACGCTTGCTCGCTAACCTGAAGGGTTCACTCCCGGCATAGGTCGAGATAATACCTTTGGATTTTTCAACCCGGTTTCCCTGTCAGTGATGCAGGTACGAGGGGCTGACATGGAAAAAGTGTCTAGTCGTTCAGATGGCCCATGTGCTACAGGCTGTGCACGTTAAAGATCCCTTGACAGTTGGAAATCCAAAAAGAGCAGGCTAATTCCGCTGTCTTGGCAAAATTTCCCTCATTGCACCCTGCATGGCGTTGCCCTTCTTCATTAGCCCACATGGTGCAGAAAAGTAGGACGTAAAACTCCATTCATTTCATTTCATTTTCAAATCTGACTTACTAGATTTAACATCATCAAATTATTTATAGTGCACATTCATGGAAAAGCACTCATCTAATTAAGACAAGGATGCATACTGGAATTAAATGTAGCACATGTATATTGGTATAATAAAATATCATCTAAATTTTGATTGATTTTAATTGAACATCACTGCTCTAATTGACAAACCATGTAGAATTTAGTTGAAGAAAATAAAGAGAAAGATTGTT
Source organism: Lottia gigantea (assembly GCF_000327385.1). NCBI lineage: Eukaryota > Metazoa > Mollusca > Gastropoda > Lottiidae > Lottia > Lottia gigantea. Next base: position 1,945,936 of record NW_008709715.1, on the reverse strand, counting down.
AAAAAGGATGATGAGACATCAGTTAGCAGACAAAGTCACCAAGCAATCTCCTGTTTGTGTAATATTTCATTATGAGAAGGGAAAGAGAAGAAGAATTAAAAGTAATAAATTGAGAGTGACATTTTGAGTCAGAGCCGGCAACAACTAGCCTCAACTTTCTCTCTCTAGTTGTTTTTAACTGCCTTTATCCCTCTCTATTATAGAAATACTATTGAGGAGAAATTATGCTATTTGAAAGCTTTATTGATTTTCATCAAGTCAGTGTATCTTCTGTTGATCCCATCAACTAGCTGACTAGCTTCATCTCAAATATTCCCCTATTGAACACATTAATGACTTCTTAACTTGGTAGTAAACAGTAGGCGAAATGGACACAATATCTCATTTGAATGATATTTCTTTAACTATCTACTGTCTATCACAATCTACAGTACAAAGACGTTTGATTTTCCTTGGTAATTATGTCTAGTACTATCTAGTCCTTCATTCTGCTTGTTTTCTGAGTGGGTGATAATAATTATTTCTGATTAATTGATGTGAAAGATCTTTAAACTGATAATGAGTTCCCAGTTATTAAGTTGTGATTAACAAGGATGACCTGATACACTATTTGTGAACTTGGGTTTGTCAACTCGACATCTCTTTTTGAAAATATGATAATAAGGCTAAGTATTTGGTAGAATTTTTACACCCACATGATGCAGTGGATGTGAATATCAGACCAGATTTTGATATAACTGGATATGCTTATATATATTGCCAACTTCTTGGATGAGATTTCTGTTAATGATTTCATTTTAAGTTAACATAAACCTCCTTATTCACATAATTGTAATGAAGTTATTTAGCTCATTAACATATTACTGTAAATAGAATGTTCAAAAGCAGCAGTCTCTATGAAATTAAAATATGAATTGTGAATGTATGAATGGATGTCTGGCATGCAGTGGAATATCTGCTCATGTAAATTCTGCAACAATAGAATATTTCTGTAGAATTTTATAAAATATTGGTACTTAAAAGATGTGTTGAAATCAAACTTGTAACCTCATTGTACAGAAAATATAACTTCTGATCAACAGGATGGTAAATTTAGAAAATAGTACTACATATCTAAGCCAGACATTTTGCTGTTAAAAGCCATCATGACAAAGAAACAAGACAATACCATTTTCCATTACTAAAAGCAACTCAGGTGTCATGTTTCTTTGATTATTGAAATATTGAACATCCGACTAGGTATATGCAACTTTCCATTATTATAGCATGAATTGTTTGAATAGTGAGAAAAAGATGTATGTAATAAGTCTTTTACACTTAGCTTTGTTTTTACATGTGTGAAAGTATTGCCCTTTCAAGTAGCTCTATTATAAGTTTATGTTGACAATTAATGGACTCTAGACAATCAAGAAGGCTTTTTTTAAAATAATCTGTATTAACAAAAAATATGATTCTGAAGTTACTTGATGTCTAAAAAAAAAAAGCCAAACAACCAAGAGTCAACATGCTCTGATGGAAGAACCTCCAGATTTTTGGTCCATTCCATGATGTCTACTGTATTAAACTGATGCTCAGAACAGTAGAAGGTAAAGCTCTAATATATTTCTATCTGTAGCAGACCAAGTTCACATAAGACAGGGGTATTGTTACCTTTAAATCATATCATATATGTCTTAATTATGCCAGAAATCAATGACTGTCATGTTTAAAACAACGTCAGTCTATTCTTATACGTCTGATAAATCATAATAGCACAAACAAGATCAACTATTTTATTTACTACAATATTTCTACAAGTTACAAGATCTATTTATCATATCATCAACTTGTTGATGCAATAAAAGACTGTTATATCCCTTGACAAGATTTACCTTCTTGTGAAAACAAAACAAGTGACTTGATAAGATTTCAAGTGAGATAGAATGATGTTACTAGCTCAACTTTATTTGTTATCCAATACCTTACAAATCACTTGTCAGCTTGTGTCCGCTTCAAATCACCTTTTTTTATCACTTTAAAATAAGCTTGTCATCTAATTTTCTCCTGTAAATATATGCTCAACAAGAGGCATTAAGCTACTTATTGTATGGTTAAAGATTTAACTCATGTTGGCAGACAAACTTCTCTCAATGCAGGTGGCTGAAGAATTTCTTTTTCTCCTGCTGTCTTTGTACTGTTCTTTTGACAAGGGACCTGAATGGCCTACAAACACAACACCTCAATCTTTGTAGTAAATCTACACCACTTTATCATAAAAATAGCTTACTATAGGTCATATACTGTATAGTGGTCTACAAGGTCTCACCGCTCACTTTATCTTCAATTCACTGACTTGTGCTGTTATTTGAACAGTAGCTGATCTGCCTAACACCAGACAAAAATGGAATGTGCCGTTGTCTGCTAGCTGGCCTACCCATTGAGATTGTCGGGATCCTTAGCTTGGCACACTAACCATTGATTGATACTAACTGGTGACTAGCTGATAACTCGTCTTATTCTATACATTTAACTCGGATAGAATTACATGCATGTACAGACACACGGAAATATACAATTCTATTTCTTCTATATTGTGGAGAGATTAAAGAGCTAAGTGCTTTATTACAGACTATGACATTGTGGATATAGTTGGTTGTTTGTGTTTATGTGACAATATATATCAGCTGTTTATGTGTAATTTATATTGTGTATTATATACTGACATGTAAGTTATATATGTATGTAGAGATTAGTTCCTATGATAGTGGTTAATATAATAGAATAGTTTGATATCAATATGATACAACACCAACATTCGACTATTCTAATTACTTCTTGTATGCATTGATTGAATCAATATAACAATTTCACAGTTTGCATTGTGTTGACAAACCATGTCAAATCTCTCTTTTACACTAGTGTCGTCTGCTTTCCTCCAATTCATTTTAATGGCAATATCAAATAACTAGCATTTGAAACGTAAGGAAATTATTACCATGCTGTCTTAAAGTAGAGGGTAGATGACAATGCTGTGGTTGTTATAGCTTGTTAGTTTACAATAACAACTTCTTAACTCGCTTTACTTATCACTAATTACTCACTTATATTTCATTCTAGTTTATGCACTATTAGTTTTCAATCTATCAGACTAGTGTTTTCTTGAATGAACCTCTCAACAAAAATGATGCACATCACTGATTTTGTGACATACTTACTTTTTTCAGTGTTTCCTAAAGAAACCGGCTGTTGATGGCAAATTAAACTAGATATTTGGGCTAAAGAAAGAAAAGATTGTGAAGGTCTGTTAGTGTTCACACTCGTGCTGTGTAATGGTTTCATAATTGGTGTTAATCAAAAAGTAAGTAGACTTTAGTTGATCTATGATTTGTACTTGTTTACTAGTTCATGTTGTTTATGTTATTTACTACCTGGCTTATTATAGGTACAAGTCAAACTAACAAATCATTCTGTATACGGGTAGTTTGGCACGTGGGTTGTACACATGTTGACTTGCAGTTACACAGTGCATCAACAAACACATGTCTTTGTTAATTTCATGCAATGCAATATCTGCATACGATTAGAGGGCAAAATGCATATAGTTTTCTCAAATGTTACGTGTTTACGTTAACGCAAATATTTATTTAATATGTTTTAGTAACAGTTGAATAATCTTTGATTTCTTTGATCTCATGGTGTTGATTTTTTATTAATTTTCATTACTTATTTGTTAAAAGTTTTTGTGTTAGAATTGAATGATGTTGCCAGAAATTAATGACTGTAATGGTTTCCTTACATCATGATATTTCCCATTAATTTCAACCAGTTTCTACAAGGAGAAGAAAGATTGACGTTTTTTCTCTAAATTAGATTAAAATCAAGACATGTAAAGTAAAGGTTTGATTAAATCAGTAGATCATGTGGTAGGCTGATATACAATAGATATCTCCAGTCTTAACTTCTGTCAATGTCAATTCTGTCCATTTCTCTTACATTAAAGGAATGCCTTCAAATATCTGACCTTTTTTGTTGCGATAAAATCAGCATCCCATGGTACTTCTTGATTATCTGATCAATTTTGTTTGTGCAATTCATCTACTGGTTGACATTGCAAATTGTCCATAAAGAGACATTGCTAATCATAAATTGTTTGACTTTGCAAATTGCCCATTGATTGATATTCAACCTTGAATTGACATTAAAAAGGCCCTGAATTGACATTGCAAGTTATCCATTTGCTTGCCTTGATATTTGCCCATTGGTTTGCAGTATGAATTAGTCGACACCACAAATTATCCATTGATGAACATTGCAAATTATTTATCGGTTGACATATCAAATCATCTGTTTAATGAAAATAATCTATTGTTTAACATGACAAATTATCTGTAGGTTAACATTGCAATCATCTTTCTGTTGAAATAGATTGACTTTACACATCTATAGCTTGACATCAGCTGACATCACAAAATAGCTTGACCTCAGCAGATATCACAAATCAACAATAGCTTGACATCAGCAGACATCACAAATCAACAATAGCTTGACATTAGCAAACATCACAAATCAACAATAGCTTGACATCAGCAGACATCACAAATCAACAATAGCTTGACATCAGCAAACATCACAAATCAACAATAGCTTGACATCAGCAGACATCACAAATCAACAATAGCTTGACATCAGCTGACTTAAAAAAAATCATCTATAACTTGATATTAGCTATAATTTATCTATAAAATTGTCTAATGTTATCTATAGGTCGACATTGCATACCATTTGTTGGTTGACATATCATTTTATTGGTTGAGATGTAAATCATCCAATAGTTAACGTTGCAAATCATTGGTTGACATCACTAATCATCTACAGGTTGACATTTAAAATCATTTATTATAAGCCTATTGATGGAACAATAATCCAAGACCATGTTTGTGCAAGCTAAAGGTAGAAAATAAAAAAGAATAGGATTCTGTTGCTGTCCTGGGAAATTTTCATCACTGCTCACTGCATGTCATTGATGTCCCAATTAAGATTTTTAAGAATGTAAAATTCAATGTAATTTTATTTCATTATGTATATGATGTAGGTGTATGTCATGTAAAATGATATGTTTTTCTTGTCAAGTTATTTTAAGAAGATTTGTGATGGAAAGACTGTTTGTAATTAATGAAGAAGTAATGCTATCATTGACAGAAATATATTATCTATTCAGTAGACATCTTTATCTTAAAGATTAGTCAATTCCTATTAAAACCTTGTCTGTAGACTATTGATAATGAAGGCTCAGTTTATTGTAAATGTTATTAGTTGAAAATGGTCAGTGAAGGCAACTGATTGTAATTTTCTTCAGAATGATGTTAGCTTTGTTACCCTGGTCAGAAGTTAATAACAATGGAGAAAGTGTGTTGTTTATCATTAAAATAAAACTTTGACTTATGCACAGATGTTCTATGCTTGGTATTATGCTGTTAATCTGAGAGAAAAATTGGATGATATTGATAAATTAGGGGCCCATGTAAAATACAGGATTGATGACATCACAAAATCAAAAATATAAATAAACTTAGAAAAGGAATATTCTACATTTGATGCAATCCTCAATGGTAATTGCTGGCATTATTTTGAAGTCAAAATTCTATAAGGATATATAGGAATGTAGAAATCCTTTAAATGAGACCATTTATAATACTAAATCTAATATGATATTTATTATTGGTTTTATTTTAATCTTATCTTGTCCTGTATAAAACTCACAACTTGTCAATTGTTTACTACCTATAATTGCTTTGTCATTTTATTTCTCTAGGTAAACTTGAAGCTTTAGTTTGATAGCTTGTAGATCAAATAATTTATCACCTCAGCGCATGTTCATTGGTGATATTATCGGCCTATATTACTCTTAGAGAATTACAAAGATAATAGTAGGTTATCTTCAGATGGTTTATATCTTATTTAGATTAGCGCTTATTTAACTTGAACTATGTGATAGAGTTATGATAGTTATAATATTTAAACATTATAATAAATAAAGGTATTTAAACAGACAGGTAAGTGACAGATTTAATCACACTTGTCATTTTATTCAAGAAATATTTTAATTGTTTTTCAATCTCATTATTTCTAAATATAAATTCAGTACTTTATTGTCAATCCTTTTGTTCTCTATTGTATAATTATTAATTGAATTAGTATCTAGACAATAGGTATATTTTCTGTACTGACACAAGAGTTTTGATTTATTGATTGTATATGTTTAAAAGTAGATCGGTTAAATTTCTATAGTGGATCCAAAGTAACACAAGATTAATTGCAAACCTGTTTCTGCTTTAGACTGAATGCCAATTGAATATTACCAACATCAGATCTATCTGCAATGGCAACTTACTGCTTTGGACTAACAAAAACACATGGTCTTAAAGCTTTTAGGTTATGGAACACACAGATCTTTGTAGTGTTTCTTATTGGGTTTGTCTTAAAGGTGACATCCCTGATATAAATAATGTATATCTGTAGACTTTATACATTTGGTATAATTATACCATTTGAATATTTTAAACATTAGATTTATCTGTAACAGAAACTTTAATGTTGGTTTAAACTGCTGTTTGTGAGGGATTTTGACAGGCTTATGTTGTGGTTTTGTCACTGGTCTTCAGGATTGATGCAGATTCTAGTTGGTCAGTATATAGTTCTTTGATAGAATTGTTAATCACCAGACTATTGTAATCTGTAACAGGAAGATGTCACCTGTCACCTCTCATAATCACATTATTAAATTTGAAATTTTTGTGGTCTGGAATGCTTCTAAATGTGTCAATGAAGTGGAAAGATCATAAAGATGTTGAAATAGTTAGTGATTTGTTTAATTCAAGAATTAGATATATAGATATATATTAAGTATTCATGTACCAGATTGAGTCCTATTTGATCCATATTGTTTATGCGAGTTCATCTCTGTTCAAACACTGAATAATTGAAATATTATTGTAGTTGATAATAAGGGAGAAAAAATGTCAATAGTGGAAGCGAGTTATGTCAATAGAAGTTGACGGAGGTGTGACAAGCGTAGATACTATCAGATTATAAAACATGTTTAATTAGACTCCAGTAAGATATTGAATCATGTTAACAAGGTTTAGCCACATTACTAAATTAACTATACATTGTTTGACCTACTCTTTAATTTATACTTATTTTATACAGTTAATTAAAATTTGCTTTCTTTTACTCGTAATGATATTTATGACTAAATATTTATTAACTAAATTATGTTTTTGGTCATGTTATGCTTGCTGAAATTTGTGGTTCTATAAATTAGTATGAAAAACTTTCTGCTACGTGGATTTATGATTAACTGTTGTATTAACAAGTAATGGAATGCATATTTTTATGTAATAAATGAAATTAGTGATAGATCCAGATTTGTATAGATTTCTGCATGAGCAACAATGCTAAGTATGTGTATGTTTCTATGACATACCTTTTCAAATTAAATAAAATGCATGTTTTTGAAATAAATAATGTTTTTGAAATATTCTATATTAGTATATAACAGTTTACTAATTGTTTATATTAGTTACTAATCTAACTTATATAAATATAACCTTATACATCATACTATCACTTATTAATTATTTTAATGGAAGTCTAAGATCTTTTTACTAATAATGTTTCAATGTAAAATCTATTCATTAGGGGACAAACAACTTAATTTTCTCTACTAGAGTTACAATAGGCTATATAGTCAACCTACTTAGAAATCAATAATCACCTCCTATATTCCCTCTAATCAAGCACACTACTTCATAACATATGATTGGAAATGTACGATTTGTTTTCTAGTCTATATAATAAACATGTATGGCTTTTGTTTCACCTCAATTGACAAGATAGCTGCCTATAAATAATATATATTTCAATAATTTCATCTATCAATAGTTATACGTAAGTTGCTATAACATGAAAGTCATATATATTAAAATCAGCCATCTATGCTATGATCAGCACTTAATATAATGCATTAAACTATAAATAACATGTAAGTAAGTCATCATGTAATATTTGCTACATATACTAACATTATTGCTGAATTTAAGCATAACCGTAAAAGTTGGTGGCTTAAAGCAAGAAAACTGTTGCTTAGATCGCAACATGAAGAGTAAAATGGTTTATTGCTCAAAAAAAGGCAGAAAGAAACTCAAGTATCGCTTTTCAGCCCAGCAAAGCATAGATGTCAAAAATTTATCTCCATGTAATGTGTGATTTTGAATATCTTTTAAGGAAAAATTAATGATAGTTCATTGACATAAGCGACAGTGGTGTTGAAATTAAGATGTAATTTTTTTTAAGTTTCAACATTTCATACTTTGTGTGGTTGAAAATTAAATTTAAGCAGATTTTGATTTGACTGTCTGCCACCTACTTGCAGGCGAAAATAAATGATTTTATTAGCTCTTTACAGTGATATTTAACAGGGAAGTTTAAATTCAATACACCTTGTCTCTTCATAAATCTTTCTACTCATTCCAATTCAATTGAGTTGAATTTCTTTTTCTTACTTTGATGTGTCTGAGATTCATTCCAACCCCTCTAGCTAATATCTTGGTATTGTCACTTTATTTCACTTTTTTTTATTCCATTGTTATTTCATGGTTGTTCTGATTGTAGTCATGAAATATCTGATGAAATGAAAATCTTGAAATATCTGATGTTTGTCATGAAAGGTTTGATGGTGGTCTTGAAATATCCAGTCTTGAAATATCTGATGCTAGTCTTGTAATATCTGATGATAGTCATAAAATATCTGATGCTTGTCTTGAAATATCTAATATTTGTCTTGAAATATATAATGTTTGTCTTGAAATATATAATGTTTGTCTTGAAATATCTGATCGTACTCTTGAAATATCTGATTAGTGTCTTGAAATATCTAATGGCATTCTAGAAATATCTGATGTTAGTCAGACTTAGTCTTGAAACATTTAATGGTACTCTTGAAATTTCTGATTGTAGTCTTGAAATTTCTGATTGTAGTCTTGAAATATCTGATGTTAGTCTTGAAATATTTGATGGTACACTTGAAATATCGGATGGTACTCTTGAAATATCTGATGGTACTCTTGAAGTATCTGATGGTACTCTTGAAATATCTTGTGGTCTTGAAATATCTGATGGTACTCTTGAAGTATCTGATGGTACTCTTGAAGTATCTGATGGTACTCTTGAAATATCTTGTGGTCTTGAAATATCTGATGGTACTCTTGAAATATCTTGTGGTCTTGAAGTATCTGATGTTGTACTAGATATCTGATGATAGTCTTGAAATATCTGATATGTCTTCAGATCAATTTATTAGTATCAAAGTTTCTGACTTCAGTTTTAATATTTCTAGCTTTTGCTTGAAAATGTCTGATTTTCCTGGGTTTTTAAACTACCAATTTAAAACCTAACCAACAAGATTACTTACTACAAATGACTTATTACTGATTTGTCTTCGAAAGTCTCCTGCCTTAACCTTATTAGTACATTAAGAAGGCTGTAAGTCTATTTAACGCTTTGTAAGGTATTTACTTTATGATATGATTATGTTTAGAAGTGTAACCAAGTAGTTCAAGTTTGTTAACTGATAAAATAGAAAGGGTGTTCATGGTCACCCCAGTTTACCTAATCATATTACAATAAGGTGATAATAGAACTAGTCAAATTCTCTATCTATATATCTACTCTATACACTTCTACTGTCTATATTTCACATTCTTGACAATACCCTGTTGTTATGAGAGCGTACACCAATCTATTGTATTGAAATGAAGCATAATATTATCAAGTGATTAGACTAACTTGTGCAGTTTATCAACGCTAATAATAAGGTGAACATAATTTGTTCTATTTGACTGACATGTTTATTCCTCCGTTGCATCTAATATTATAAACTGTTGAGTTATGAATAATAGCTTTTTGATAGAAATTTAAATAAAGAAATGCAGAGTTGTTAAACAGAAAAAAACAAGTTTGATAGATATCACTCAGAACAGACATCTCTTTATTAAAATAACTTTATTTACCAGACTAGAAATAAGAAAATAGAAAAGTTGATTGCTATCATTCATGGTTTTTCTACATCACTTCCTGTTAATAGAATGCTCGGTAATAATTGTGTATGATTGATTTTATTATAAAATATAACCATATTACTAAGGGAAGTAAATCATGTTTGCTTTGCTTGTCTCAACTGTGTAGACACATAAAATGGTTGAGATCAGATTCTAGGATTATGCTGTAGATCAAGATTTTTTAGGATGTGAATATTGTCCTGATAAGATTTTTATACATTATATAAGATTGCTCTTTAACTCTTATCAGCTTTGGAATTCTTTAGACAGCTAGACTTAAAGGTTGAGTCCCACCTCAAAAATTTTATTTTGGTTCATCTATTCATTAATGAATCTCATCAAGGGCAATAAGGCCAAATTAAAAAAAAATTACAATTCCAAACATATTCCTTAAAAAATCAAATTCTTGGAAAGTTATAGGCACCTTTTATTAAAACCATCATTCAAATGAATGAAATCAAAATGGATCTATCTTTGATCCAAAATGCCTTATGATCTGAAATGAATAGGCATGACCTTTTTTAATCACCAAAATACCCATACCATCTAAGAAAAGTAAAAGAATGGCTGCACTAATGAATCGAAGTATTAATAAGACAGATACTAATATCAGTTGTTAAATATATATTGTTATTTACTTCTGCTTCATTTCTAGCCAAAACATAGCTCAACAAGATTAGAGCTGTCAACCATCACCTCTCATTGCCAAATTTACAAATAGATTTGTTTTTTTAACTTCCAGATGGCAATATCATTGATGGATTAATAATAAACAAAAAGAGCTCTGCAATCAATTTTTGGAAGATTAGTAATTGAAAGGTAGTAGTAATGGTGAGCAGTAATCTAAACAAATGTTTATGTATTATTATTGCTAAGGGCTACAATATCAATGTATAACTATATATTTAAATGTATCTTTTGAAAGGAAAATGTTAAGGAGTGTTACAAGTTAAAATTATGATAAATAATCTTTTTTCATATAAAAACTTCACAATACATACAAATTCAACAATGCAAATTATATATGCTGACTACTCTACAATGGCCAACACCCATGTTAACATATGTATTGTAAAACTGTAGGATCAACAATTTTCATTTTATTTTGATGGAAGCCGATATGTAAAACATATTCATAAAAAATCTTTGTATTGAAGTATATAATCACAAAGTGGGGCTTATAAAGGCACTTTGGCAGTTTATCATCCTGGACCTGAAATATGGAAATGCTGCTAAACATTTTAATATTGAGTCTGACTAAGACCTACTATCTTAACTTTCGGTTTGGTTTGTTTCTATTGTTAAAATTTCCAAAAAAGTACGGATTTGTGTATTGTAAGTAACATCACATTTCCATAGATAGAAACATTTAAATTTTCACTTAGTACCTTAGTTACCTGATCAATGATAGTATGTCTAGTGGTGGGTTTTAGTTTTCATCAAGTAAAAACTGATATCTAAACCAGATTGTCTATGTTACGGCTATACTATATAGTATCTTTATCTCCAATCTTGAAGATATATATGTTTTAATAGACATTTAACTCATTACTTATATATCACTCAACTTTACCTTAATTAATCTATCTTAAATAAACCTTTCTTGTAGATATTGTAATTCATATTTCAACATTCATACCTTCTGTATAGTTTTATTACCTTGACCACTTATACTGAAGTTAAAAGCGGTTACAAAAATATCAAAAGAACATTATGAGCTTTATTTATCCAACCAGGAGTAGTGTGGCATTGACATGTGATTTTTAAATTGTCTTTAAGTTTAAGGTCACTTTTCTTTTACTTAAAGACTTTATTTAGACATTCTTACAATAACTTAATATTTTGGTTGTTAAAACAGTGCTTATCAAATGTAGAGCATTATATAGAAATATAAGTATTACTAGAATTTTTTCTAGAAATAGAATGTTTTTCATGTATGTGACTTGAAAGTATTAATTATTGTTACAATATGAGAGAAATATTGTTTGAATTATAACCATTTATTATACATGACAACATAATAATTATAACTTACAATATAACCATTGTCAAAAAAACATTCAAATATATCTGTTGACATGTTATGTACCTATTTTATTTTATTTTATAAATATAAAGATTCATCACTTGAAGCTTTATGATGCAAGGGGTTGAATTTCTACATGTTCGTAACATTTGCAAAGCATCAGTAACAAAACATACAAATGTGAGTGCAGATGTTCCACAACATAGTTTGGCAAACATATGGGATTTTATAACAGTAATTTATATAAATATCAGTTAAATACTCTTGTGATATTGTATCATGTTGATGTGGCTCAACATTATAATCATTATTATATGATATAGATAGTTATCAGTTATAGTTGAAGTTAAATTCAAAATTGTAAATGCATCTGTGAATGAGTATGAAATTCTTTTATGAAATTTAACAAAATACACTAAATAAATGGAGTAAATTCTGCTCCATTAGAGAGAAAAGAGGTACACAAAACACTGCCAACATGTTTAAGTAACAAGTTAGATAACAGTATTAAGATTTTAGAAGCAATGATGTATATAATATTTCACAAAAAGCAGCAGACACACCATAGCCATTATAATATGAAGATCTTATATTTACAGATAATTGGTTAGTGAGAGAATGCATTACCAGTATTTATTAGAAATAAAACTATTATGATCATATAGAAGAAAATTATAGCAGGATGGTGTTGAGCTTCATGTTAATTATTAAGTACAGATAAAAATCAATTGTCTCAATGCATGGCTGATCTCACTGAAATTTTAATTTTAACAAAGTAACTGGCAGAATCAGGAGTGTTGGTTAGGTTACATTTGCCAGTTATGACTGAACAGTTAAAATGTTTGCAGAAAAGTGGTTAAAGTGAGAAGAGTTCATAGAAACTCATAAGGAATTTTGAACACTGCCTTGTCATTTTTGATTGACAATGGTTTGATTGTAGTATATGCCAGCAAATACAGTCAATCAGAAGGCTCGGTTACATAAGCAGCCATATTGTATTTAGTCTTTCTATTGATTGGTTGTATTTGGTAGCATAATGTCCAATTAAATCAATGCATATAGTTCTAATGCCTTGAAATTGCAAATATGGCTGGAATTATAATATTTAGGTAATGACTTCAGATTTGTGATACTCCAAACCATAGAGAAAAACTTGTGAAGAAAAAGGAAGACATGACATAAATGATGAGAAACAGATACTTCAGTTGGACTTTGATTTGAAGAGTGAAAAGAAACATGGATTCCATTCGTTTCTAATCATGATATAATTCCTTCTTATATCTACAAGTTGAACCTAATTATAATTCTTTATACTAAAAACCAATCTAGTTATTGTAACAGACATTGAAAGTAGATCTGGATTTGGCGTTGTTTTTTCTATTAACTGTGTGACAGTATGTCAGTATGAGGCTTCTAATACTTTCCTTGTAAAAACGGTATGGAAAGGAAAACAAGTGTCTTAAGGGTATAATTATACATGTCTGGTATAGAACTCTTTCTATTGAATACTTTATTAGACTGAATAAACCCAAATGAAATTGAACCAATCATGACGAATAAACTTTCGATTTATTTTCTTACAAGATTTTATCTTGACTAAGGCTCTTTAAAGTTGATATAAAAATGGCTATCAATTGATTTTAATTAACATTCTACTTGTACTTGTGTTTTCTTGAATCCTGAAACTTTTACTATGTGAATATTAATGAGCTTGTCTGGAGTAGCTTTGTAGGATGGAATGAATAGATAGAAAATAAGCTTTCAGAGAAATACACATACAGACACCAAGGAAGTGATGAGATAGACATTTGAATAATATGCACATTAGTTACTGTTACTCAATAAATGATGGTTAAGAGATGAAAACAAATGAATAGACATATGATAATAGAGCTAGACAGGGATGATGATAATAGGAAAATAGAAATCATTAATTAGACTAGATAGATAGAAACATATACACAGACTGGATAGATTGAAACTGATGTAAACTTGATAATAATAATCAATCATTAGACTGGATAGATAGAATCAGATACACAGACTGGATAGATAGATGATCTTGATTATATAAATTAATACAGGATGGATATAGATGGATACATAGGCTGGATGGATAGAAATGGATACTTAGGCTGGATGGATAGAAATGGATACATAGGCTTAATGCATAGAAACTGATATGAGCTTGATTATAAATATCAATATAGGATAGATAGAAACTGATACACAAGTGGATAGATATAAATGGATAGATATAAATGGATACATAGGCTTAATGGATAGAACCTTATATGAACTTGTGTATAAAAATCAATACAGGATAGATAGAAACTGATACACAAGTGGGTAGATAGCAATGGATACATAGACTGGATAGATAGAACAGATACATAGACTAGAAATCAGTCTACAATCTGGATAGAGGAGATAGCTCCTTATTGATGAAATTTATCGAAACGTACCATTTAAGCAGATATATAGGAAAAGATACAAGAACATGTACATTGATCAAATACAAATGCATATCATAATGACAAATTTAATTTTTGTCAAATATACAACAATATCGTTGTTATAGATATATAGATTATTATGCTTCAAGGCATTTCTAAATTGAATAGTCTACTAATAATTGAGAGAATATGACTTTAACAATGTGTTAAAGTATGTCATATTTATATTTTTGAAATGTTTATGTATAGACTAAATAATTATATATCTAATAAAATAAAAAGTTGAAGTATATTGGACAGCTGTTTGAGTATATAATTAATACAAGGAATAATTGTTAACTGTATATTCTATTGTTGGTATGAGTTATATTTGTTACAAATTAATCAATGAATAATATAATAGAAAGTATTCAAACTCAACTACAATTCAAATTTAAATAATCAAAATAAGTTGATATATTATGTTTACAGTCAGTAATGTGAATGGTTCTTTCTTTGATTGAATTTCAATACATCCAATCATTATACACTATCAGGTATTAATACTTTTCTTTTTTATTCAAATTCTGTTTTAAATTTTGCATTTAATTAATGATATTGCATGAGCATTACTATTTAACATTTTCAGTGTGCGAAATAAGGCGAATAAGGCGAAAAAATTCAATAATTGCTTGCAGATAGATTTTCAAAAACTGCTTTAATTTATATTAAATGTTAATGGTATGCAAATCAAATTGTCTCAGGAGTGATATTGAGTCATGTTGGAGGGTGAAATGACATCATATGAACATTTTGACATTTCTTATTTTGTCAATAAAATGCTTACTAATAACCATTAATTGTCATTTTACTGCTGAAACTAGTAACGAGTGTGTATAAGGCTAGTGTTATTATTAAAGTGTAAATTTATCAGTTATGCAGCAGTCAGTATTTAATCATTGATCTGATAGACTCTTATCAATTCATTAAACATTTAGGAGGATCAGTAATATTCATGATAAATAGATTAGTGAGAATTTAACAGATTAATATCATGTTGAATATAATCAACCAACTGATTTAATTATCTAATAACATGAATTATTCCAATATACAGATTACCTTGATTATTACTAATATGTATCAGTTTATAAAAAAAGTGTATTATTTCATTATTAACTATGATGATATAAATCGGACTGGAGATATTTATAGCTTTCTTTTAGTTGTCCTCTTGAGAGAAAAAAAATCTTACATTAGCTCTAGTTTAATTCAATATGGTAGAATGTTTTTACAGGCAACAGTTCTTCTACTGAAATAAGATTTGATTTCCAAGCAAAGATTTATTTAATAGCTAGAGATGATTAAACTGAGCTCTTTAACTTTTCTCTGGCTCTGATCAAGTTTACTTGCCAGTGTTTGCACCCAACATAGATTTGTAGAGAAATGGTATTGATTCGTGACAAGTTGTGAAACGGTAATTCATCATGTATAACCATGATATTGACACATTTTATTATACGTATACACATATGTGGATTTGACAGTCAACATTGCTCATTATTGCTTGTTAGTATTGATTGATTTTTCTACTTCGCTTAATATTTCATTTAGAAAATACAAAGTTAATATTTACATAGCATGAGTTAAATTCATACACATCGACTAAATACATTTTATTACTAGACCTGCTGGCGATTTCTTACATTTCTTTATTGTTTGCCTGGTGCCCTAGGACATATAACGAGACCAGAGGCCATAAAATAATTCCCAAATCACTTTCTAACATATTGATTATGATGTTTATAAATTAAACATAAATCTAGAGATTTTTATAATTAAAACTTGATAGTTGAGATTACCGTTTATTGATTTTCACCAACATTCTGTTAAAACATGTTTTCTGTTTAATTTTTAACTGTTCTTAATAGACTTTAACAAATTAACAGTCGGGTATATTTAAATGTTCAGAGTGTTCAAATATGTTTCAGTTTATTTTGTTGAGTATTAAGAATTAGGGTTGATTGTCGGCATGGTTTTATTCCAAACTAAATAAAAAATTAGGTTAAAGTTTGTTAACTGGCAGAAAGTGTCTTACAGAAGTACATATTCTTGTTATGATGTTATGTATTGTTACACTGCATACATATGCTTTAAATCCATACATAATGTAATTAAGTATCCCATTTCCACAAAAAAACATATATGTTTACTTTCAGCCCTTGAGGGTGGGAGTAGGGTAGAGTAGGGTCAATGAATAGCCAGCATATTTTCTCTTGCCATTTTGCAAGTTAAAGAGATTGTCAAGAGGTTTTCTAAAAATTTGTGTGTATAGGGACCACTGATAACATCCGTTTGCACAATTCCAATTGCATGTCCACTGTTAGTTTTATTGATGATATCAGTGTCCCGGACACACATAAGAAGTTTAAAAAAAACTTATTACAATCCCTTTCATAATCCAAGGTGTCTTCATGTATTGCATGTTGTAGTAGGTGATATGATCAATTTATCAATAATTCATGTTTAATGTTACATATCAGATTTTACTGCATATTAATTAAAGATTTATATTTTAAACTATATTTAATTAGTCTTAGTTTTATCCCCAGCCACTGTCAGTGATAGAAGGGAGCATATAAATTACATGTTACGCCTGTAAATATATTCTGAAAAGAAATTGTGTGATAATGGTCAGAAATTGTTAGACATGAATTGTGCACTTTCTTATTAAAAAGAGAAATTGTGAGGAGAGTGGAAGGGATTGGGGATTAATCTCTTGTCTACTTAATGTTCAAAATTATGAAAATAGTTTATTATACACAATATTAATTTTGGGGTTTTGAATTTAGTTTAAAAGTTTTCCCACCCCAAATTTAAAATGACCAAACCAGAACTAAGAGTTCAGGATGTGATTTTTGAATAGTTAACAATTTTTACATATTTGAATTTTTAAGTGAAAATAAAAATGATTTGAATAAATTTTATTGATTTTTTAGAGTAAAGGTATTAACATCTGTTACAATAAATATACAATATTATTTTAAAATAATTTAACTTATATCTACCTGTAAATTATAATCTCAGTAAAATGTCATCGTGCATATAAATTCTATTTTCAATCTAATTTGAAAATTGGTTGTATGAAATTAACTTTCAGGCAATCCTGTCTGATAGATCAAGTTTCATTTTAATTTACCTTTATTTTCAAAATTAGAATCTGATGTTCAATAGACATTGTTTTTTTGTAATATAAATAGTTATTACCTATTTGAAAGAATAGTGTTAAACATGATCTCAACTATTTTGATAATTTCTATTGCTCGATGTAATTGATATTTTCATACTATCCTTAGTCCATTGTTTAACAAAATATCCTACAGTCTTTTAATTGCGAATTTTGTCATGAACAGGGTTTCATAAAAATCACTCTTTGATCAATTTTAACTTGAAATCTACTGTGTGTGAAACTGTCAAAACTGTAGCATGATCCATTATCAGATAAAAAAATAAGGATTAGAATTAAGTGACAAGTGGATACATTTTGACATGCACTATATAGCCTCAAAATTTTTTTCTTTCCATTTAATGTACTCTTAGGGCTTAAGTGAGGGGTTAGGGCAAAAAAATTAAAAGAAGTTTACTTTTCTTTAATACTCCATTTATAATAGTTCAAGCATAAATAAGTAAATTATTTGACATATTGATTGTCCTATAAAGTAGTATTGGTGTCAATTTATATAGGTGAACAATATTATCTATATTGTAATTTTAACAATTGCAAATGGATTATTGAATGGAATAATAAACATTCCTTTTAAAATAAAGAAACTACATTGATGTCCTTTAAGACATTGTATTAGAATTTGATATTAAAGCATTCCTATTTGATTTTTTTTTTCCTCAGAAAAACTCCTACTGGCATTTAATTTCTGTGTAATTAAGCTGACAGGAGGACAAGCCTATGTATTTATAGATAAACCTTCAGAAATATTATGTATTTATAGATAATTCTATTTCTATAACTTCCTGATTTATATTTTCTGGTTCTGTGGTTTTTGTGTAGGATTCTGAAAAATTAAGTGGTTAATTCTGAAGTATTGCACAATGTTGTCACTTAAACCATATTTATACAATATAGAACAATCTAATAACTAGAAAATGTTTCTAAGACTGTAAAATTAGTAATGCAATATAGATTACTCATATCTAGAAATCTGGAACATTATCAGTGTATTAAATATATATATAACTCCAGAGATCTGGACCATTATCAGTGCAGTATAGATTATTGGAAATCTAGAGATCTGGAACATTATCAGTGCAGTAGATATATTTGTAAATCCAGACATCTGGACAATTATCAGTAAAATAAATATTAATCTAAATCGGGAAATCTGGAACATTATCAGTACAGTATGGATTGGCTCAATGTATAAAACTGGAACATTATCAGTGTGCTATAGATTATTGTAAATCTAGAAAACTAAAACATCAGTGTAGAAAACTGGAAAACTATCAGTGCAGTAAATATCAAAAGTTGAAAATATAGAAATCTGTAACATTATCAGTGCAGTGTAGTTTATTGTAAATCTAGAAATCTGTATCATTATCTGTGCAGTAAATATATTTGTTAATCCAGACATCTGGACAATTATCAATGCATTAAATATTTATCTAAATCAGGAACATTATGAGTGCAGTATGGATTGGCTCAATGTAGAAAACTGGAACATTATCAGTTGTAAATCTAGAAATCTTGAACATTAACAGTGCAGTATAGCACCTGTATTCACTTGTCACAATTTACATTCTATCAGCCAGTACTGTAACTAACTTCATTATATTTATATACAATAAATAATTTGGGTCTTGTTGTTATCATGAATAGAAGTAAAGTGCCATGATAGTTTGTGTAACAGCAGTTCTCCAAGTTAAATGAAAGTTTGAAGATCAATAAAGACGTAAATGGGTGTTAACATGTATAAGTGTTGGTGATACCACATGTTACTGTATTAGTTATACCTTGTTTTCCATATATTAACACCTCAATAATATCTACCAATCCTTACAGTGTTTTCTATAATCATCCTTAGTAAGGTGCTAAATATTAGTTTTGTTAAGTACTGATCTATATTGACTGGTGTGGGATCAGTTTAAATAGATTTCAAGCTTTCGGGTCAATTACATATGATGAATAAGATATTTCAGGTGTTATAGAAATTGATTATTGTATTAGATTTCTAATCCTATTGGTATGTGCTTTGTTATTGATAGATATTAAAGAAAAAAAAAGATTTACAAAGGATCAATTTCTTGTAAATATTACTTAAAGATAATGATCCTCAGAATTTTGAGTATTAAGTTAAAAAATGTTTATTTAATCATTGTTAAATTAAAGTTTTATCTGGCTATTTATTAAGATATTCTCTAATCTTTTCAGGCAGTAAAGAAGAAGAGGGAATAGTTTATTTTATATGATGTGAAAAGTAAGATGAAAAAACCCTCCCAGTGTGGTCATTTACATAAAGTTGTAAGCAATGATTGAAATGGAAAGACATGTCAATCAAACAAATGACCGGCTGCTTTGTATCAAACAGGTGAGTTGTGTTTCAATTTGATTGAAAATTCAATACTTCATTGATACTGGAAATCATGCTTTTTTTGTGAGTGAATACAAAGTATTATCATCCAGGAAGAGAGGAGGGGCGCCATCCTCCAGTATTTAGGCTCGCCCTCCCCCATTTTCAAATTTCTTATCATTGAATATAGGGGAAAATTGCATTGTGGCCCTAACTCAGCCCCCTCACTGAATGATTCTTCAAAACGCCACTGTTTTCATCATTTTGTGGCATCAAATTACATCAATATGTATCTATCAATTTACTTTTGCTTCAATCAATTGTCTTGCTGCAATCAAGTTATGATCATCTAGTATCAATAAGACAGCACTGGTTTCCATCATTTAGTTTCATCAATTCATAATAAATTAGTATTCATTTAGTATCGACAAATCTACTACCTAGTAGCAATCAATTCATCATCGTTTAGTTGCAATCATCATTAACATCTAGGCAAAATCAATTTACAACCCTCAAATAGCATCACTTCCATCATTTAATTTTGATCAATTTACAATCATTTAATCATCATTGACATCCATTTAGTATCATAAATTTATAATCATTTAGTATGATTAATTAGTCTCGGTCAATTTTTCCTTATTTAGTCCAGTAGTATTGATTGATCATCATTTAGTATCCATCAATTTGCTGCCAGATATGGTAGTATGCAAATCATCATTTAGTAGTAGTGAACTTGCCATATCAGAGAAGCAGTCAATTGCTGTATTTGAGTAACAATTGAATTGCTATCATTTGGTAGAATCAAATATTAAAGTAGTAACCAGATTTCCATTTTAAGTAGCAACCATATTGTCATCTTAGATACACGTGGTAGCAGTCAAATTACCATGTCTGATAACAGTTTTTGATTAGCAATCAATTTACTGTGTTGAACTTTAATCAAGTCAGCATTTTTTAGTAGTTAGTGATTGTAATTTGTATTCATAGCTGTGCATTCTGGGTATCCATCCAATAAGTTTTCGTTAATAAATTAACATAATTGGTTTTAATATTTTATCAAGATTTTATTTGTCTCCTTTCTAAAACTATATATGGAATTCTTGTTGAATGTATATAATCATGATATGTATATCAAGTGCTTATAGTCTGCTGTTTCAGCCTAATATTAGACACATTAAATAATTTGATTTTACCTGAGACAAAAAGGAAGTTTGTGGAATACAAAGAAAGCTTTTAAAATCATTTTTCCTTTATTAGATATACAACTATCTCATTTACGTGATCACTTGGTCTAATGACATCTATTTCTATGGCTTTTTTCCACTCTAATCTCTGAAAATCCCATCAAAATGTAACAATAGTTGTAATAGAAACTATACAATATGAGATGCTAATAGCTTGGATGATGAAAATTTAAATGACATTATAAAAAATATCAAACATTAAGAAAAAGATTAGTGCTGAAAATAATGCAGCATCTAAATTTGTTTAACAGAAAGAAGGGAAAATGTTTGGAATTTAATTGTGACATGGAAAGAGGACTAGAATAATGTGAATGATGTGACTAATAAAAGACAGACAAATTAAGGATCGGGAGAGATTTGGTATTGTATTCATTGTTCCATGACTAATCCAATTTAATCGGTATCTAATACTAACGCAGGTTCTGTAACATTACTACAATAGTTACACAGTAAACATTACTTGCATTAGCTTGATTAACTTTCAACTCCTGAGGGTATTTCTCACTGCCTTTATATCACTTTTAAATCCTATTTATAATAATACATAATAATGCAGTTTTGATATATGGTGGTTTACACAGTTCCTTTGAATTATATTTGACTTTGAAAGTCCTAGAAAAAGGACCTAGGTTGAGAGAAAGATCTAAGTTGGCACTGTCTTCGGCCATGCATTTTGTCAAGCTTTGATCAATGTCACAAAGATGTGGATGCCATGGCTGGTGCCTTCGAGATTTTGATTGTACCAGTCCAATTATTCATGGTAAATTAAAAATTGGAAACCCTTTATTTTTCAATAAGCATGTGAAAGTGCATTCTTAAAGGTCAAGTTCATCGCACAGGTTAGCATTACGATTCTAGTGACGAAATGACAAAATTTTACTACATCATATACTGGTACTTAAAATGTACTGGTACTATATAATTGACTTTAATAAGTGGAAATTAGCAAATCTAGGTTATTTTTGCCCTATAACTCTTTATTGACCTTTCACAGTTTGTCAGGAAATCTGAAACGCACTGAATGACATTGTTTAGAGAGTACTGGGGAGATTTTAGTAACATAACTGTAGGACATATAGACACTGAGACCTTGACCACATTATCCAGACTTATTCACTTCAACATAATTTCTTGGATTGATGAGCTTGTAGCATGATTTTTTTAACTGAAATAATCAATAAGCCAGTGGCCAAATATGGATTTAATCCTCTATTTGTTTATCTATGCTTCTAGGTTTAATGTTGTTTCAACGAAATTTATTATCAACTAAGAACTTTCAATCAAATAATTGTGGAATATGCTCGAAAGTCTTCAAATCAAACCTAGATTCCATTATTTTGAAATTTTCTGGACAATAATTTTCAGATTTTTTGGGCATCTGAAAGTTGTATAGACAGAGGTCAATCAAAAAAGATTAAGATTAAATCGAAGCAGTTTTACAAAGACTTTAATATTTACTATATTTTTATATGCCCACATGAATATGTGGTCGTATATCGTCGTCGCCCCTGTCCGTCGGTCCGTTCGTCCGTCCGTCCGTCCGTCCGTCCGTCCGTCAACATTTCTTGTGAGCACTATAGAGACTACAGTTTTTATCTGATTTTGATAAAACTTGGTGTGATGCTTTAGATTGATAAGATCTCAGTCAAGTTCGAATTTGACATATTTTTGATGAACGGTTTTTGAGATATTGCCCTTGACTTAGAACGCCTTGAAATTTGTTAAAAATTGTTCGTGAGCAGGATTGAAGCTACAGTTTTCATCCGATTCTGATGAAACTTGGTGTGATCTTTGGAATTCATAAGATCTCGGACAAGTTCTAACTTGACGCATTTTCGATGAAATGTTTTTGAGTTATTGCCATTAACTTACCAAAAACGCGTCAAAATTTGTTTGTGAGCACAATAGAAGCTACAGTTTTCAACCGATTCTGATGAAACTTGGTGTGATCATTGGAATTGATAAGATCTCGGACAAGTTCTAACAAGAGATATTTTTGATGAACATTTTTTGAGTTATTGCCCTTGACTTTGGAAACACGCGTCAAAAGTTGTTTTTTGCCCTTGATTAGAGCTGTGTGATTTAATTGTTTGTTGTATTTGGGTTATTGATATTGATTTTAAAAAATTTTGTGGAATTATTCAGCAGAAATAATTTCTTCAATATGAGGAAATTCGTACTTTAGTCACTAAAGACTGTTTTATTATTTCTGACAGCTGCCAGTGGGCGTATGTTACCTTGCAACGCAAGCTATCTTTGTTTATGGTTCCAGAATATAATTTGTATGCATATTGTCAAGTTGCTAGTCTGTCACATCTATGGAACAACATGGTATTTTGGTATATGCTTTGATGATATCATAGATGACACCTTTAATTTTCTTTATTATTTATCAGTTATTGCCCTTGACTTAGTCAATTAGTCGTTTGGGTTTGATGTTACAATTTTTGTTAGAAGGTTTTAGAGTTTTTGCCCTTAAAATCTTCAATATAGAATGAATGATAGATACCACAGCTTTGAGCACCTAATACTGATTAAAAAATTGTTGCTGTGTGGGCATATCTCACTGTTTGGGAAACCACACATCTTTTTATGACATTATGCATTTACATACTTTATTTAGCTTTTAAGCTCATTATATATAAATAATATGCCGGTAAGATGTCAATAACGAAAGATTTAGACTCTGACAGAAAAACTACTCTGATTTGATTGCCGTGTTGACTATATTCTTTTCTTCTTTCCTCTAACCACATGATTTGTGTATAAAAACAGCTCATAGCACACTTAGTACCTCACTAGTGTATCAGTGTATTTAACATTCTCATAATAATCAAGTCAACAAGAGTCAGAGTTTTGGGAAGTCTAGCTATAAATACAACAATATGTAGAAGATATCAGATATCTTAACTTCTCACTAAATATTTGACTAGGTAAAAAGAAGTGGAGTTGGGGGAAATAATAACATCTTGATTTATCCACTAAACCTTGTAGCCAACTTGTAGAAGAGATAGTAGATAAAACATACATACTTATTATTTTAACTCTGAAAATATTTCAACAATTACAAAAAACTTGATTATCTTTAGTTCTAGATTAAAAACAAACCTCATTACTTTTTAAAGAGTGAAATGCATTAATGTAATTATCATACTGCATGAAGTATGTCTTTTGAGTACAACATCATTTATTATAATACAACATCATTTATTATAATACAACATCATTTATTATATTTGTAACATCTTTCTCTATATTTTTTTCAAATTTTGTTGAGGGATTATGGTTGTTCCTCTACCAGCTATGTATAAACTAAATTACGTCAACTAACCTTGAAGTATAGATTGTGGTAGCTACCATACCAATTATTACTGATACTGGTATTTGCATTGATAAATGTTCATAATGCCCTTGAAGTAACAACAGACAAAGCTTTGGTGTTTTTTTTTGTTGAATTATAGGAGAAACAGATGTCAAATTTAATTCTGTAAAGTGATACATTGTATATGAATATTTCTTTATTTTATATAATTGATTGTGTCATCAAAATATTTGACCAAACCCACATTAAGTGACTATACTTTTATGATTTGTTCATTCCAGCATCTGTTGACACCAGGAGGGTTTCAAAATGCAGCAAGAGAACTATTGGAATGGTGTTCTGATCTTCGTGCATTTCAACGACAGTTTGAAGAGAGTTTGATGTCATGTTTAACTGTAAGTTTGGCAACTTGATTTATTTCTTGTCACTTCCATTCCAGATTGCGAGAAAATAATGAAAAAAAATATTTTGACATTTCATTTGTCTTAAGTTCAAATAGCTGAAAGGAATTCAAATATCAAAAGTTGATGTTGGAAAAAATTGATTTGAATTGAGGTTATTTCCGCTTTAATTGATAATCAGCAGGAGATCGTCAATATTCTGGAAATAAAAAAACTTCTTTGTAATGGAAGTAGGTTCTCTCCCTTGTTAAGTCGTCTGCTAGAAAGCCAGTAAATATATGAGAACTATTACCATAATATAAATCTTGTGGAATCTAGTTATAGAGTAATTGGTGTATATTTATAGAATGAGAAGACAACAGTTTATATAAGATAATTAGACTATCTTTAACATAGCAAAGAAAGTTATCTGGTTTTAGCATATTAACAATACTTCTACACTTACAACTATATAAATGACTTCACACATTTTTTATAGTAATTATATTATCACAACCTACAACAAAGCTTTCACTATCTAATCAACTTACTTTAAAGGAGCATGATCTACAGTTTTCATTATCTACAGCAAACTATTACCTTACTTACATACTGTTTCTGAATCTTTTAATGTGCTAAATTGAAAAGTCTGAAAATTTCTGTCTATTTCTATTATTCCATTAATTTGAAGATATTGAAAAGTAATAGGTTATTGCCCTAGACACGCTTGATTTAAGTATTCTGATCTCTATTGAAACAACTGTTTGTTACATCAATTGTAGAGGCATTGACATGTAGGCCTACATTTGTAACAATACAGTTACATAACTCTAAAAAGATTTAGAGAGACATTGGGATGTATAGTATAGCATAAAAGAACTTTAGTAATAGTTTTAGAGAGATATTGGGATGTACACTTTACAATGTAACATAACAGAACTTCAGTAATAGTTTTAGAGAGATATTGGGGTGTGCACTTTACAATGTAACATAACAGAACTTCAGTAATAGTTTTAGAGAGATATTGGGGTGTGCACTTTAGAATGTAACATAATAGAACTTCAGTAATAGTTTTAGAGAGATATTGGGATGTACACTTTACAATGTAACATAACAGAATTACAGTAATAGTTTTAGAGAGACATTGGGATGTACACTTTACAATATAACATAACAGAACTTCAGTAATAGTTTCAGAGAGACATTGGGATGTACACTTTACAATGTAACATAACAGAATTACAGTAATAGTTTTAGAGAGATATTGGGATGTACACTTTACAATGTAACATAACAGAACTTCAGTAATAGTTTTAGAGAGATATTGGGATGTACACTTTACAATGTAACATAATAGAACTTCAGTAATAGTTTTAGAGAGACATTGGGATGTACACTATACAATGTAACATAACAGAATTACAGTAATAGTTTTAAAAAGAAATTGGGATGTACACTTTACAATGTAACATAACAGAATTACAGTAATAGTTTTAGAGAGACATTGGGATGTACACTTTACAATATAGCATAACAGAATTACAGTAATAGTTTTAGAGATACATTGGGATGTACACTTTACAATGTAACATAACAGAACTTCAGTAATAGTTTTAGAGAGATATTGGAATGTACACTTTACAATGTAACATAACAGAACTTCAGTAATAGTTTCAGAGAGACATTGGGATGTACACTTTACAATGTAACATAACAGAACTTCAGTAATAGTTTTAGAGAGATATTGGGATGTACACTTTACAATGTAACATAATAGAACTTCAGTAATAGTTTCAGAGAGACATTGGGATGTACACTATACAATGTAACATAACAGAATTACAGTAATAGTTTTAAAAAGAAATTGGGATGTACACTTTACAATGTAACATAACAGAATTACAGTAATAGTTTTAGAGAGACATTGGGATGTACACTTTACAATGTAACATAACAGAATTACAGTAATAGTTTTAGAGGGACATTGGGATGTACACTTTACAATATAGCATAACAGGATTACAGTTATTGTTTTAGAGAGACTTTGGGATGTACACTTTACAATATAACATAACATAATTACAGTAATAGTTTTGGGAGACATTGGCATGAAACATAATTACAGTAATAGTTTCAGTGAGACATTGGGATGTACACTATACAATGTAACATAACAGAATTACAGTAATAGTTTTAGAGAGCCATTGGAATGGGTCAGAATTACAGCAATAGTTAAAGAGAGACATTGGAAC
Organism: Lottia gigantea; assembly: GCF_000327385.1. Classification (NCBI taxonomy): domain Eukaryota; kingdom Metazoa; phylum Mollusca; class Gastropoda; family Lottiidae; genus Lottia; species Lottia gigantea. The sequence goes on along the minus strand of NW_008709715.1, from coordinate 1,918,595 downwards.
GTACATTTGTTAGAATACATTGTATATAAGACATTTTAGGATGAGATGTACATTTGTTACAATACATGGTACAATACCCAATTACATTAATAGTTTTAGAAATGAAATAATACATCCATTTCATTCTGACATTGAAATGTGCTCATGTCTTAATTTGTTACACAGCTCAGTAAGTTGCATTAAAAGTTATAATCTTATCTTATATAAAGATATTGTCTGAGGTGCCATCATGATATAAAACAGAGCCTGGTGTAGTCGTTTGATTTTCACCGTTTATTGAATTATAGATATCAATCTTTAACTTATAGAAACTATAATCTAGCCTTTAGCATTTCTACACACTATCATTACCTTCTTGTGATATTTAGAAAAAAGGATATTTGTGATGTAAACCTTTCATTATTTTCTATTCTTCTTTAATGGACAGTTTCTTTTTTCTTAAAACAAGTGTACTTCGTTTATAATTATAAACCTCTAATATTGTCAGCCCATTAATCTAGCAGTATTTTATATTTCTTATAAACCTCTAGTGAGTTCACTGTTCAGATTGTATTTCAAATTTCACAAAAATCCCTTTCTTTTATAAACCTAGAAATATATAATATTGTAAACTATAAAAAAGAGTTTTAAGATGCAGGTTTTAAATATCATTAAAAAAAATCCTTGGCTGAACTGTGTATATATATAAATGCATTTGTTGAGAATTAAATGATACACAGGTTTTAATGAAGATTCAGATATATTTTTATACCCTTTTGCAAGTACCAATTTAAGTATATTGGAAGAAGACTACAAGGAAGGTTAAATTGAAATGTAATAGAATTTTGATATGACACATTATATATTTATTATTATGATAAAGATATGTGATAAAGAAAAGTGACATCATATTAAAGACACATGATTTATGTGTGATTCACAAATTGAAAGCCAGGGAGAAGGAATTTGAAAAAGTAACAAAATTAAAATTGAATGGCTAGAAAATCTGATAATTTTCTCAAGCACGATTGTTAAGGACTGTAAAAAGTATGTTAAATGACTGAAGAGTATTTCCTCTCTAGAGAAATAATTCACCATTGATCTAGCTAAATTAATCACAAACATTACTCTGTTTTCACATGGCACCAAGCAAAGAAGAATTTCAGGATAAAAAGCAAAAGTATTTATTCTTAAAGAGACTTTTCTTAATGAAATGATTCCTTTATGGACATGATTACCATGCTGTAAATGTCAGTGGAATTAGACTATTATCTTAACTTGTCAATCACTTATAAATACACTAACATTATTTGAACATATCATGTATTACTTCCTCCTTTTCTTTTTATTCTATATGTAAACAGACTGTTTCAGGAAGAAATAGAAGATAGGTGTGTAAATGATGGTGCAATGGTCACAATGGCAGCAGTCTTCGATGATTTTAAACACACTTTATTAGTGCCTGATGTGACTAAAACTTAATATTGTCAATTGGAAGTCAAAATTTGTAGAGCTTTACTTTCTATTTTAATAGCAATGAAGACAAAGAATTGGGTTCGGGAAGAACGAAAAATTGTTCAAGACTACTAAAGACACAAGTTACTCCTAAACACTTGTAATTTTCTCATAACATCATTTGAAATTTATTCACCAAACACAAAGAAATATTTTTCACTGTGTTGATTATTCAAATTTTAAGTGATGTTGAGTTGAGAAAAGTAACTATAGAGTGTTCTTAAGTGTTTTAAACCAGGGTAAAATGGACTCTTTCTGTCAATTGAATAAAAGTTAAAAACTTGCTGCAAGGCTTTCATAAGGAAGTGGATCATTTTGTTTACCCTTTAAGTTTTAACCCTTTTACATTACAAAAATTATCTGATCTGATAACAGAATAGAACGGAACAGAACAGATGAACATTGTGTAATGGACAAGAATTTGGAGAACCCTTCCAATTCTGGCCCTACATGAGGTGATGATGTTCAAAATAGTGAATGTCTTCTCCGAATAGGCTTGATAAATTAGTGTCATGTAAAAAATGACGATCAGAGAATGGTTTACTGCATATGGAGAATTTCATCATTTTTCAGTGCTATTCTGTACATTCAGGAATTATTTTAACTTCTTGTAGAAGAGTTCCACAGATAAGCATGCCCAAAGCCATTCTCAAACCTCTTGATTTCACTGTAAAGTTAATAGGCACATTTTATCGCTGGATATTAAGAGAAAGCAGAGTATGCTTATGCTACAAACCCAAATCTTGAGCTTTTTTTAATGAAGTTTAGTCTCATGAAGTCTTTTGGATATCTATTACATTATGTAATCACCTCAAATTTTGATGAATGGTTGCATGTCAATAACTGTTAGTATAGTTGGTTAGAAAGGCTGTTAACAATGTTACATATGGTTAAAACATGAGAGTATATATTTAGAGAGATTTTTTATAACTTCACTAAGAAAGCAGGTCTATTAAGTACAGTTGAATTGTATAAAAAGAAGTTTTTTCAAGGTGTAAACTTTCCTATATCACGTAGTTGACTATTGTTTACATTGAAACCAGAAATATAGTACATCATGTTACTCTGTTTGAATTATCTGGTTACAAAATCAATTCATGAATAATGCACAGTTAATGATATTGAATAAATCAGTTAAAAAGACACTCAGCTGGTTGCATTCAAATTTGAGACGTAATATATTTTGAAAACGAAGACTGCCTGGTGTTCTGTTATTAATAAATATTATTAGTCAACAATTACTGTTATATTACTAAACACATTTCTTACAAGAAAGGAAAATTATATAATGGATAAAATTGATTGGGAATTAAAATTGAAAATGAAATATTTCTAAGAAAATAAAGAAATATCTTGATGCAATATTTCAGTATTTTCTAATTAAACTTCTTATGTGGTATCAATTATTTGTTTCACTCCATTTCAGGCATTTTATGAAAGATTTGAGTGTTTTCTAAATGTGTTACATGATCCTTATAATTGACTTTCTCTGCAGAATAATGTTAGATGACGCTAGATCTTAATTGAACGGAAAAACCCAACTCACTTTTACACTGGCACATAATTTACTTTTTACATTTCAACTTGAGAGATGAAAGACACGATTTTATTGATTAAGTCATAATGCATTTCATAACATTTCACCCTGTATCTTTTCTAAGCTGTTATTGATCTCACAATTCCTACTAAAACTGTCATTTTGTATGGGTACTGGCTGTAATGACTTTCTCAATATTATATGCACATTGATCGTAAAGGAAGAGAAAAAATATTTATCATCGCATTTCATTCTATTGCTTCATTTACTTAGATTTTTTCTCACTTAGAAATTGATTTAGTAAATTTGTTTTCAACACTGATTTTATTCAGAACATGTTTCATGGAGATTAAAGGAAGTTAGAAGTCATTTTTATTAAGTTATTATCACTGCTATGAAAATACAGCTTTTTTTTACAATTCTTAATACATTCAAATTGTATTTCTATACAATACATTACAACAACAACACATCTGATTTTGCATAAAGTCTAAGATGGTGCCTATTTTTCAGAACATACTTCTAAAGATGATTCTCCTTTAAAAACTGTTATATTAGTTGTTTACAGCTGATCAGATCCTAATGAATCATGAATCACACTTCAAAATAACCTGCTTAATTTCACGGAAAAGGTTGAGGAGAATGATTTGGATATCAAAGGAATGGAGATTAATCTGATATAACAATAAATATTCATGAATTCAAGAAGTAATGTAATGAATTGAAACAATTTAACAAGACTGGGTCAGAAATCGGCAATATGGTAACCTTAAAATGGATCTGATTATTGTCGGCCATTTGTATTAGATGGCAGATAATGGTTGTTATCGACCACAATTGAAGTCTGTAATTAGTTCACATCAGTCGCTCAGCTTTACTGATTCTTCCTCCAAGCTAAGAGAGTTAGGTTAATTTTATTGACAATCATTACGCTTTAGATTCTTTGTCAGTTCTACTTCTTTTACTATTATCGATAGATTTTAAAACTTCTAACATTATGTAGGTTAGGCTTACCAGAAGTCATAATGAAATCCTTTCATGAACAGTAAAATGCCTTATTTTGATGCAACTAGTCTTTCATTACATGATTCCTATTTTTTCCCTAGATAAAAGTCATCATATTAGAAATTTAGAAATAGTCGCTAATTGAGATTTAAAGTTATTGAAACAAAACAATGAAGATAGTTATCATGTCGTTGTTACTCAAATTTTTACGCTATGCAATCTGTCTGAAAATCACATAGCATGAAACTCTGAGAAACAACATGTTGTTTTGGTGTTTCTATATCGCTCTTCAATTGATGTGTTGAGCGCTGTTTTAAGAGTGAGAATTTTTTGTTATTGTTAAGTTATCATACGGACAATTTAAAATAATTCTCAAATGAACAAATTGAGTTATGAGTAGGTAACAAAGTAAACTTTATACTGCTATGTAAGATCAATCTGACTCATACACCTTTCATAAAGAAGGATAGCTTCGGATAAACTCAAGGATAGCTTCGGATAAACTCTAGGAAAGTTTTAAATTTAAGCTTACATTGTTTTTTTTTTAATTTGAAGGATATATAGATAAGATAAAGTGCTATATATATTGTGTGAATGGTAACCTAATTTTCTGTATGATTTATGATATATTGAAGTTGTAATAAAATTGTCTTCTGTTAAAACAATCTTCTGTTAATCTGTTAGATAGATATACAATATATAAAGACAGCTGAAAGTATGTTTATATTTATTCTATTATAATATTCTATCTGTCCCTCCTATTTACTGCCTATTTGTACACAAAACACTTATTGTTTTAACAAATTGCAGAAATTTGGCAACAAAAGTTAAATATATATCATTTCCATATACATAGATACATGCAAATAACAGAAAATGTAATTTAAGTATTTTTTCCACTTCAAAGGAACAAATTTTATACACCCACACGATATTTCAAATATATGTTGTTTCTGACAAACCTTTTATAGCAAATCTAGATCTATGTTTTGCTTTTGTGCTTTTGACAATCTTCATAGCACAATGGTAAGCATGTATCAGTTGGACCACAATGTTCTTTTTGAATGGCCCCCTGAACACCTAATACCACTTTAGGACGTGTAAGTCAACTCAATATCCCTCTTGGTGAGAGCAACAAGAATATATTTCGTCTATTAATAAAGAGTGCAATTCAGAAGCTTTCTATAAGATTATGATTGATTTATGGTAAGAGTATTTATATAATGAGTATTTATATATGATATATAGGCTAGTAGGTAGGTCAAGATGATTGAAAATACAAATTGTATGAAGTTGTTTAATTGTTCAGTTATAAAAGACCCCATATATCTGAGATAATCTTGAGTGTGGTGTATAAATTATTCAACACCTCAGATTAAAATGTATGTATTCAATATAAAAAGAGACTTGATTGAATAAAAGAGTGAAATTAATCATTCACGCCACCCAAATTTCTGGTGAGTTTATTTGTAGTATAACTGACTACTAAGATAAATTGTTTAACAACTTTCAACTTATCTGTCTGGTCCAACTTATCTTAATCTAATGAACTTTATCCTGTCAAAACAGACAAATGAATAGATTTGAATTAAGGGATACTGCAACTTGAACACTTTGATGATGTTGAAGCTCTTCAATGAATAAAAACAAATAAGGGTGTGACAGCATTTTTGCAGCAGGTTCAAGAGCATAGCAACCGGCTATTATTCCACAGTCTAGACCAAAAAAACATCTCGATTTCTTTCTTTTGTATAAATGAGAAGGCTTGCCAAACTCGACATTAATTTGAACTTTTACCTCATGTTTTCTGTCTTGAAGATGTAGGTTCTGATTACACAAATAACATAACATTGGGTAATTTCCACATTATATTTTATTGCTTGATAAACTCACACATTTTTCTATCAATCTTTTTACAGCTATAAGAGGCCACAAACTGGGCTGAACAAAAAAAAATTCTTTATATCAGATAAGCTTTGTTTTTGGCACTAATATCGGTTTTCAGTCACATTCATTTAGAATTTTCTTTATTAGATATGTCATTTGAAAGGTTTTCTCTTTAATTCTTGTAGTTTATTGTTGCTATAAACATAGTTGACTGGAGAAAAGATTCTAATTTTGATGTTTTCTACAGAATAAAAAAAAATGTAAAAGTTTTATCATCTTGATACAGAACATGAAACCTATTTATCTCTTTACAATCTTTACTCACATTAAATCTTTCTTTCTGTTTCCGTTCTATAACAAGATGAATTGTTTTAGTTGCACTTGAAATAATCTTTTTTAAATGTTGAAAGATAATATATTTAAAATGGTTTAGAGGAGAAAACATGTGCCTTCTTATATATAGATATACATTCATCCTATGTAATATGTAGACTTCAGATAATCTTTGATCTGAAATTGTGTGGAGAATTGGAAGCCATACAAGTAATTTTCAGTCATAGAAAATTTATTTCACTTCATTAAAAAATAAAGAAAATCAAATTTCTAATAGTGTTTATAGGGTATTATTTTTTCAATGTGATGTCCTGTTTTATATCTGTATTTATAAGAATCTGAATGATTAGAATTAAAATATATTAGCAACAAAATAAGGTAATCCTGTTTTATGCATTACAAATGTTTGTCTTGTGCACGAATTTTCATGGAATATTGAGGTGTGCTGTATCTGTTTAAGGCCACAGATCAGATTTGCCATAGGAGGCAAAATACTGGAATTTCTCTAAACTCTTATGAACTGAAGCAAATAATTAAGCTGCCTCCTTGTAAAACACAACAATTTTGCCGTCAGGAGCTCTATTATGCTTCATGGAGCAACAATTTGCAGAGTTGCTCTGTTCTTTTTGGAGCAACTAAGCTGTCCTGTGCTCTATTCATCATGTTGCTAAATCTGCTCTGCCTAAGGTTATTTCTTCTTACAAAGCAAATTGTCATATCTGCTTTGGGCTCCTTATTTCATTAAGTACTCTACTAATAATTGATGTGATGAAACTCATCAAAACTTCTTGCTTATAAGTGGTTAAAATTGTTATGGAAATATTTGATATTCATCAGGAAGTTATCAATTTCAGAATTAAGTAAAACTCTATGTTCGATTGTTGACTTAAACATTAGTACACATTATTCTCAATGATTGTTTAGAAAGTTGGCGTGACTTAGCTACCACCTCTTTAGTTATTTGACATTATCACATTTATAATGTATAAACTTGGTATTTGAAATATGATTAATAAAGCTTTTGAAACCTGATAACTTTCGACACAGGTAAATATTGTGTTTAACATTTTTGATATAGTATGGGTTTTTAATATTAGAGTCTATATGTTATTGTATTTATGACAATCTCCCTTCAAATAATGTTAAAGTTAGAAGAGAAGTAGACTAACTAATTATTTTATGATCAGCTAGTAAACTGATCTTTATGACATTATATAGAGAAATGATATAACTTGAGGTCATAAATCTTTTACATAGATAAATTAATATAACTATAGTCAATATCTATATCATACCTGGTAATCTTTACACCTGATAGATTTAAATATTTATTAAAAACATGATATCAACATGTAGCATTTATAATCTTTTGATATATTTCTTGCAATTAGCTCAAGCATAAGCCTTATATAATACAGTTATTTTGAGCAATAATTTGACATTTGTCATGTAATAAGTTTGTAATACATTTGTCATAAGTAATAAGTTTGTAATACATTTGTCATACGTATTACACAATGCTATGTGATAATTTTGCATTAAATTTGTTATGATACATAAAATTTGCCAAGGTGATCCTTTGGAATTTGATTATTCAGCACAATAATAGAAATTGGTAAAAATTGATACAACTGATTGAAAACATTTAATTTGAGGCAAAACAACTCATGTTGACTGAGCAATACATTCAGATGAAAGCCTATATCATTAATGCAAGGATATGAACGAGCGAAGATCGTTATGACGTATGTAAACGCTCATTCACTTTTTACCTTTGGGCAACCTTTAACTTCTGCAGTGGTAGATGGTGATGAGAACATAGTTTCTTAAGGTAAAGCCAAACAATTAAGGCCTAGGAAGCAGTAAATACCCACAGCAGTGTGTTATGATGGTAATTGGACAGTATTTATAACATGATTATGGTGTTAGATTTTATACAACCCTCTTCTATCATGGTAATGTTTACAAACATCAGTCATCCTATAAAGTTATTTAGCAAGAACCCAGCAGTGGACATTCTGTTTACTACTTATTAATATACTGGCCAGTTGACCTCTGATCTCCTATATACAAGGTCAATAGTAGTGACCTTTATTAGTAGTAGAAGGTAAAGGAGGTGGTGAACAGTTCATATATACAATAATAATACTACTAGTTGATATTGTTGATATAGAAATACCTATAAAAACACTTCTATATAAACAGATTTCAAATACCTACAGTTAATACTAGTCCATTTATCATCCTATAATTCACTTGTTAAAAGCCTCATTTTCTAGGTTAAGAAGTCTAGAATTTTAGGACCTATAGGGACTATAGTTATTTTTTAAGATTTTGAATAATTGTGTAGCAGTGGTTGATAATTTAATCTTATTAACTTGATTCTTGCACAAATTACACAAATATTTTCAAAAACTTTGTTTGTGAGACTGGTAGTGCTTGCACTTCCTACATTCGATGATCCAGCTTCAGCTCATGCTTTGTCTTCTTTTTGTGATTTTAAAATTTTTTTAACAAACTTTTTTCAATTGAAATTATAATTTGGGGTAATTAATGGCTAATGGTGGCGCTAAGAAAAGATTTGACTGTTTAAAAATACACAAAAGAATTTATTTAAAAGTTGTAGAATGATGAACTGGAAAACGTCAGTTAGAAATTCTTTACTCTCCGCCATTCTACCTCTTTATCTTGGTGATTGACAGCCTATTTGCCAAGTTACCACTCCACACATGGTCATGTGACATCTTTTGTCATGCTAAAGGTCTCCTTGATGATGTTTTTGTATTGAGTGTGAGTTTCACCTGAAGCTTGATAAATTTAGTTAGTTTAGTATTATGACAAGTTGATATCTATTGAAATTAATGATATGATTGTGATATCATGTCAATATCTAGATACTTTACTTCACATTCATAATCATAAACTACTCTCATCTTCATAGAATATTTAACCATTAAGTGAAGGATATACTAGACTCATAAAAGATAATTCCATTTCATCTATTGTGACCAGTTGTAATTTAATTGACACTATATAGCCAGTATAGACATGTCTTTAAGAGATTTAGTAATTGCTTTTCCTAGTTTTCATGTCAGATAATAATAATTTGTAAAGTTAGCGCCGACGTTCAAACCTTATAAATGTGCAAATAGAATTAATTGAGCTATTTAATGAGGCATTTAACTTCTAGTATTTGTTTCTGAATAAAGTCGCAAATAATGATTTATTTATATATAGCTGATTAGATTTTCTCGTCTTACTGTTTCACGGATCAATATTAAAATTCAATCTCTCGCTCTAATTTTTTGTTTCCCCTTCAATCTGACATATCTTGTCAAGTGAATCAGGGTAGATGTAGAGCTGTACACTATGGCAGAAATAAAATCATTAAAGCTAACAAGTTCAGTGTTATTCCCTCGATCAGCTATCTTGATAATAAATCCATGATTACCAACCAATAAATACATTATATCAGCATAATATCAGGACGTATTCAGAGCTTCAACTCACAACAATATTCACCAGCTCAATGTCTCAAGGGAAATAACTCCTGTAGAAACTTTGACCGTCTGTCTAGTAAATGAGGAAATATGGCCACAATTATTTAACAAGCTGAAATAGAAGGCCAGAGAGTGGTCATTAGAAGTGGATTTGTTGAGTGCCGCCACTTTGAAGCAATTCAGCGTGAAGGCAATGAAATCACAAGCTAATAAATGATGTGGTTGTGGAGAAGAGAAACAGCGTTCAATCAATCCAATGTAATTTATTGATTAGGTCCCAGCTATATCACTTCAACTATCCCTTATGATGTTATCAACTAAAAGGTCATGTAATCTAGAACTCTTCATGGAATCACCAATTTACAATCTTTGTTTCTTTTATTATGTTTCAAATATCAAATCCCTCAGACATTTTATGGAAACAATTAGCAAATTGTTGTCACTTTCACCTCTGATATTTGCAACTAATTTATTTTTTTTAGGTTTCTCTGCTGCTAAATTTGATCTGAAAAGCTTTATATAAAAATCGCTTAAATAATTTTTCCATATGGCTAATCCGTGCAGTTGTGCAATTACAAATGAAGTGCAAAAAGTCCTGCCTGTTTCAAATGTATCTTGATGCATTGATGACACAGTGTGGAAATTGAAATGAATGTTCAGTTTTTGCAATTTAGACTTATTCTCTTGATCTTGCCCTGTGATAAAAGAAGTTTGTTGACATTTCAGATCTCTCAAAAAGCACAAGTGGATAAACAAGGACAATTCCAAGTTAATGATAGACTGAATCTATGTGCAATCTGAAATACAAACCTAGAAAAACCTTTGACAATGCACGGTCATGTAAACTTCGGATTTTGTTAACTAATTTTGATAAATGTGAATGAAAGGAGAATATTCCACCACTGTTATGTTTACTAGATTGGATTCCGGGGATTTATTGATCATACATGATAAGTAGTGGCCACTTGATCCTTTTGTGGTCATCAGCTTCCGATTTTGTCTGGAATTGATAAACAAATGAGAATTGAGACATAGCTTACGTCAAAATAAATGACAAGACTATATATTATATGTTTATTACTGACGGCTGGTTAGTGTGTGGTAATTACTATCATTTCTTCTTTCTTAACGACTTTTCTAACACTTGATGATGACAGATTGTTGGTATTACCATATTTTTAATTTAATCATTGTTGAAATACTGATCCTAGAGGCCATAAATATTTGCATTTCAATTTTCTTTGGGTGGATGTTTTTGACATGTCTAATATTTTCAATAAATTAAGAAATCTTTTTTATTGAAATCGAATAAAAACACTAGTGAAAAAAATCAAACTTGAAAAATATAATTAATATGATCATTTAAATTCAACAAATTGTATATAACTAGGCAAGGCTAAAGGATTTTCAAAAACTTTGATGCTATCCACACCAAACATAGTTCTAAATGATTTGTATTTAAAAACCTAATTAAATTGAGTATTACTTCCTTTTGCTCTGCTGTCATTGGCTGATTATGACAAATGCTTCAAGCTATGCAGTGCACTTAGGACGGTAGTACCAATATGAGTATTCTTGTTTGGTATTCCACAGTTGACAGACATGCACAGCTAGTAACATACTAGGTATCATATTGAGTCTCGTCACAACAACAAGATCTCACCTCTCCCACCAGCTTTACTTGTGTGAGTGAGTTGGTGAGTTTGAAATTGCGAAAGAAAAATCTATAAGTGAGAGAGAACGAGAGATACGTCTGTAAATGAAGGATGTGTTCAAGTGATATCAGTGTGACATTAATGGTATAACTTTCAATAAATTAGGCGTTAACTGTGACAGTATTTGTCTTATTAACTACTAGTGTCAGTAACTGACAGATTTGTTGACATTCTAAACCAGCTACTGATCTATCTTTTTCAAATAAATACAAATAGCTTCAATAACAAATTACAAACATTACTTCTTGTGGCTGCTTTGCCTTTTTGAGCAGTTTTAGAAGGTCATTCAGTGCATGAGCATTCAAAATCTAATGTTAGGTGTTTGTTAATTAAGCTTATAAACGATTTTCAATTGGCTCGTGTTCAGCATGTTGAGAAAAGACCAATCAAAAATAGTGTTAGCGTGTATTGAGACAAGTCTCAATGAAAGCACTGGCCTAGGTCACAGAGCAATAGATAATCTATTAATTATGTGAAAATTAGTCAGTCATTAGTATGATTTTAGTAAAAAAGACACACACAAAAGATAGTGTTAGTAGTTGTATACTTAAAATGTTTATTAAATCAGTTCAAGATACTCTGAGGTTCAATATGTCTGAGATATGTCTATGTCATAGGGCATATATAAAGATGAAGCCAAATTTGAGTTTCACTAATGTTAATACTGTGGCTCTAGGCAACTGGGGCATGCACAAGATGCCACTCAGTGTCTGGATTTATCAACTCAGCATTCTATTTGGAGAATTTCAATAAGCTAATAATAGTTTTAAGTTCTTGAGTCAAGTTCAAAGACTGTTTGAGCTGCAATAATGTAACTGTTGCTAGCAAGGCAGGACATGCTTACACTTCTAGAACATCTGATACCACTGAGTGACTGGGGTTTGGCAACTCAACAACCTTTTGATTAATTGGTATATTTATTAGCAGTCAAAAAAGTGCCACCTTACATATTCTAAGTTTCACAATAAATAAGATGGATTCCTAGACAGCATTTATCTTGTTTGAAATTTATAACAAATATGTTGACCTTGACACAGTGAACATGAGATATATTTTCTCTTAAACATGGTTGACATTATATACCTGACTTCTGTCACTTCACATAACAACATCTTTTATCTCACTGCACACAATCTCTCATTTCTCTTTTTTCTAATTTTTCTACAGAAATTCTCACCAAAGTGTATTTAAACTATTGTATTACCAACAAATTAATCTTCATACATGGAGGGAAAAAGACACAAAGGTGAACCATATCAAACCATTTTTTAGAACAAATGATATTTTTGTTTGACAGCTTAGACAATCCCTTTGCAAATGTTTTTCTATTACCCTTTTAGTCTACATTTATTTATATAACAAGACCCTTGTTTAAATGGCTATATATATTCTGGTTATCTGTAACCACTGTGAAACACCTTTAAGGTTCCTGAAATGTAAAAGAGGAACTTGTCTTTTATTGGCCACCCTAACCATTAACAATCTTGATGAGTAGGATTGTCTGTAGCTCAGTCAGAGCTTCATCATCTGATGACATTTGCTTGGTTATGTCGATCAGATGGTGGTCTTGAGTTTGAATCTCAATCAGTGGAATTTTTTTCTAAATGTGTATGGACAATCCAATAGATCTCTGAGACAGGAGTTGTGACAGAAGATCATCTGTTACACAGGATCCTTGAGATCCCTATATTATTATCTTTGCAAAATACACATGCTTCTTACTTTTCTTTGCTGTGAGACAGATAATAAAGGCTCAACACATCCTATTGAAAAGTGATTTATTTGTAGCATTCATTAGTGTAAGTATGATATATGCAGCCCCTTTGTCTTAAAAAAAAGCTGATCAAATTTGTCTTGCGTGTAAAATTTTACAAAAAAATTTATCACAAAATTTGATTTGTTTGAGAAATGATGACCAACTACTTTATTCATACAAGAAACAAATTTAATTCAGTTTATAATTGGAATATATTTTAAATGAGATTTTAAAATAGAATGATAAATTATCGTCATTTATAATCAAACTATTGAGAGAAAAGAGAATTGAAGCCTAAGGTTAAGATTTAACGAAGTCTGGAAGAATGTTATTATCCCTAAAAAAGACATTATTCATTGGAAACATTCAATTTTGTAAATTGCTCCACTTTCCTCAAATAATCTGTCACTAGTCAGCCATCTAACATTTTCCATTCCCCGAGGAAAACCTCGGAACAAAAATCATTAGGATACTTGTCACAAATAATATCACTGTGAGTTTCGTAGTGCAGGAAATTGCTATCACTTTCTATGAAGGAAGGAGAGAAGGTCGTGACGCCAATCAGATATTGAAAACGGAGTAAAGCAGTCAAGCAGAAAGCTTTACGTTGCTTCGGAAATGAAAATATCAATATTGTTAGTGTTGATACTAAAGTAATGATAGAAATAGAACATTGGTCTGTTAATTAAATCTTCTGTTTAATATGGTGACCATGTCTTATAGTCTTCACCAATCAACTGTTGATCATTATACTTCTACAACTCACACTTGAGGTTTGTTTCTAGTTAAGAGGAATAAGTTAGTCAATGATCTGTATCAACTACTTAGATTATAGTCTTTATAAAATATAATTTAGATAGTTTATTGTATAACCTATAGTTATTGATTTCTAGCTAATGGACTATTTACTAGTAATATTCTACTTAGTTTTTGTGAAATGATGTAACACAATATTGATTTCACTTGTCAAATCTTTCATTCTAATAAATAAAAGATATAATTCTTTCTTTTTATTTTGTCATCTGTAATAACTTAGTAAAATTACTTCCCAGACATGAATGCATAAGAAAAAATGAGTGATCAGGAAGCAATGAAAGGAAGTTTGTTGACTAAAAATGCAATGTTTTCCACCACAATATCATTGATGAATTTTTGGGAATCTATCAGTATGTTTCCGATCTTTTTATCAGTTCTGAAAGTCTATGTTAAAAAGTTCTATGGTCGGCACCACAAGATTATTGGCAATTGTTTCCTTGAGTTAAAATTTATAAACAAATATCTTTATAGTTTGGGTTTTTTTTCTTGATCACTGTGGGGAAACATTGCTTTTAAGTCACGCACTAAAACTTATAACTTAATTACACCAATGTATCAATCTGTCTACCAGTTCTTGATCATCTCATTGTCCTCCTTGAGGTGAACCACAATCAGAATGGTTCACCAAATGGTTGTCCTTTTACATTACAAATTTATCTCTTCTGTTCTGAGACTATACAATTTTTAAAACAGAAAAGGAATTAATTTGTGATAAAAAAAATTTGCTTAAAAATGTAATATTATCCTAGATGATTATTGAAATAGATGGAATCAAGTTGATCTACATTCAGACTGAAGGTTATTTCTAAAAATGATAAATAATTAGAAGAAAAAATACAGTAATTAATCTTGGTTATAAGGTGAACTATTGATTTCATTAATAGAACACATTGTCAAGTTAATTTGTTTTGTATGACAGCGTGAATATACTGTGAATCAAGTTAATAGTAGAATTAATAAGATTATTGACTCCAAGCTTCCTGAGAGAAAAACACAGTAATAAATAGTAGTAGTTGTTGGTCGAGAACTAATTACTAAACGCTGACCGTACTTATCAATTAGTTTACCTCTTTTTCTCTCTATCTATATTATACACATTAAAGGAAATGTCAAGTCTAATTGTGTATTTCTGTAGCACGTCAGGCTGGCTGTTACCTTTCCAGAAGTAAACACAATCAGATTATTTGATTGGCTTGAGACATCTGAAGTCATAAATCATAATTGCTCTGTCAGTTTTCTTACTTTACAAGTGCTATATATGAAAGAAAATTCCGTGATTTCTAAAAATCAACAAGACATTAATATTTTCTGAAACGTGAACCCCGTCTGAAAATTTCACATGATCAAAATAGTAACGCTACACATGAATTAAAACATTATCAATAGCGTTTAATTGTTTGATAAACTTGGTTTTCTGTTTTGTGGTCAAAAAGCTTTGTAGCAAAATTTGTTTACATGTAAGATTTCCTTTAAAGTGTAATTCAGTTGCAGTAAGTTAGTTTTTCAAAGAATTGGCACAAGTCTGAATTTTAATATTGATAAAGATAAATCATTAACTGTCATATTCTTAGCATTAATTACTGTTAGCATATAGTTTATATTTACACGTGGAGCCTATTAAACAGTATGAAAATATCATTACAGCTATATTATGTAAGAAAAGCCATATTTAATTCTCCTATACGATATGTTTTTTATAAAAGGATGAAACATCTCAAGTTATTTTCTATAGTGATTTATATTATCTGTAATCTATTAATAGTCAGGAGAAATTGAGAGGGGGAAAACGGCACTGATCATGTGATATAATCTGTCTGTCTACGTTATTGATCTAAAATGTGGTTATTTTCAGAAAGAAAGAGAAAATCTGGCCTTCATTACATAACAAGTTTGATCAAAGTCTATTATTTTATCTAGCTATGTAGACTAAAACCAAACCATATTATTATATTACCAGTCTTTTCTTATAGCTTGAATTTGGCCCAAATTATACGAGAGAAATTTTTGACATTTTCTTACTTCTTGCCATGAGAGCACATGTTGAGTTATTTTAAGAATGTAGCCAAATTAAATGAAATATAATCTTGTAGTTTATTGTAAATAGAACGTCAATTATATAATAATATATATAGTAAGACGTAGCTAGACATTACTGGTTTTAGTCTAATCATGCATGAACAGTTCTCCCCATAAAGAGATCTTGTGTCTTTAATAAATTGTTATCTCATTTTTTTTTACAAGTTTTAAAATCTTATACATCGAAAGTTGGAAACAGTAATTTTTCACAATGATAAGGCCTAAAACTATCTAAATGCCTTGGCAATCTATGTTAAAATTATCATAAAATAGTTATCGCTTTTTTTATGCAAATTTAAATATCTTCCAAAAATTTATATAGTAATTTATTGCAATGATAAGGGCCAAAAATTAACTAAATGCCCATCAAAATCTGATGTGGATAAGATTACTTGATGAACGGAAATTGCAATAGCCAGCAAAAAAACTTGATAGAAGAATAGTTCTATTGAATTTTTTCATGTAAAAGTATGTCTTTTATTAACTTAAGCTAAATAGGGATCATGGCTAGAGTAGAGAGATTGGTGCCAATTTCTATGAGAATCTATCACCTGCAATAACAGACGTGTGGAGAAATAGAGGGGAATATTTTTTTTATTGTGTTACAATTCCATATGGAAGTTATCAGAACATTCTCTAGAAGATATTATCTCAAGAAACATGCGACTATGTTGAGATGAACATATCCAAACTGACCTTTTATTTTACACTGATACATCAACACCTTTCATTAATTCTTAATTCTATGGAGACATATTTCAATTCACAATTATTATTTTTATATGACCACTTCTGAAACTGTTTTATTTTACTATTTATTGAAGTCTGAATGAATGAATGGAAGGTTGCAATTTCCAATAATTTTTTGGGGAATTAATTCTTGATGAGACTCATGTTTTTGATTTTCTGGACCTTTCTATTATCAAGAGATAAAAATAAAAATTGGTCTGGAAGACCAAGATTAAATCAGCTGTTGCCATATATAGATAAATCATCAATCAGATTTTCCATACTGAATTGCTGTGAATGGCAGAAATTTAGTTTACAAAATATTAAAGAAAAAACTAGAGAACTATATTCCTTGAAAAATGCATTTGATCATTGTTGGACAGTTCAAAACCTTGATTTTTGTTCTTTTCAGATTGTGAGCAAAGTTTCAGCCCAACCCGGTTATGATTTGGATCTTGGTTACAGATTGCTGGCAGTATGTGCATCTCACAAAGAAATGTTCAGTAGCAAAGCTCAAGGTTAGTATCATTAAGATCCGCAAAACAAAAACGGTGTAAAGTTTCAAGTCAAAACTACAAGTCAAAGCATACATTCCCTTGAAAATCATCTTGCTCATTTTCATATACACATACCCAATCTTGCCCTTTTTATTTTCATTTTTTCTAAGCTTTTTATTATTTTTGAGATAATTTTTCTTTTTGTTTTGAGTACTTGTAAAGTGAGTATATTGAGCTCTTGTTTTAAGTCATTACATTCACAAATAGGCACAAATTAAAATTAATAGTTTTATTCACCAAGCACACATTTTTCACCGACATACAAAAGAATTTTATAAATACCAATACAAATATTTGAATTGGCAAAGCATTTTAATGTGCATATAACAGATTTTAATTTTTTTAAATGATTGATAATGCATGATAATGTCTTAATATTTTGAAATATGATAATTTATATGATTTATATTGCTGCTATTATAGATATGCAATATCAGAAATTAATGCATCTTTCTGCTTTTGGAGAAAAAAATGGAAATTAAGTTTCAGTCATGCTGTTGACAGCATCTACATTGTATTGTTTTGATGCATTTAAACTGAATTTGTTGATTGTTTATTGCACATTAAGCATGAGTTAAAAGTGATCTTTCACTTCAATTAATTTATTAAACTTTTTAGTTAAAACTAATTATTTGCTTTATCACAAATTACAGTTGTGCACCATTTATGAAAAACACAAGTTCATTCTCCTGATCAATCTTTAAATCATAATGCACTTTAATACAGATACTAAATCATGGGGAATAACTCTAATCATTTTTTACCCGTCTGATTTATTTCAATGAAATGTATTGATCTCAATATGTGATTACTGTAATTTTAACCAATTATTGTCCAGGATTGATACAAGATTTTGTAAATAATCACTAGTATTTGTTTTCAATATCCTGGGGCCAGTTATTATTGTCCCATTGAAAAACTGTTACAAGTTATATATTACCAGTGATAGTTCAGAGTGATTTTATCTATTTGAATATTCATAATTTATAGGGCTGTTGAATTCCACCAAACATATAAGTAATTGTTTATGTTACAGGGAAGTGATTTATGAGTATATATATATATATGTGTGTGTGTACAGTTATTGTATTTTATAAGTGCTTATATATTAAAGATTGGCTCCCACTTTTTATTTTGTTCTGTGTTCAATAATCCATTGTAATCGTAGTTTAATCTTTAGAGCTTTATCTCCAGAGTCTCAAAAAGCTTAACTGATTTGAGCTACACTACAAAAATCACTGCAAGACCCTTTAACACTCTGCAACTGAGTTTGTCAGCTCAGCATTTTCTTCACAGCTAATAATTTTCAAACATTTATTGAATATCTTGTGTTATTACCTGCCATTAATTAGAAATCAATGACCTTGTAATTTACTTCCTTATCCATAAAGTTAACCTATTGGATGATTATATCTAAGCTTGATTTTATTTTGTGCTACTTTAAGATAAAAGATTTATTGAAATGTGTCATTGTAACCTGTTAAAGTGTGATCTCCTATTGATTTGACATTTGAAGATTAAGAGTTAAAATTTAAGATATTTGACACCATGAACAAACTGTCCTTTATACAGAAATGTTTAACCAAGAGTCTTTCATAAAAACCATTAGAAATTGTGTGTCACAAGTTACACAATGGTAATATTTGGAAGCATTTAGCACCATCAAGAAATTTAGAATGTAAAGCATACCATAAGTTCTGGGCTTGTTATTAGTGTTAGCAAGGAAACACAGGTATGATGGGGTTCGTTTAGACCAAGATTGTCATATTGACAATGTGATAGAGAAAGTTGATTTTGGTAGAAGAACTAATGTTGAAAGGTGTAACTAGATGTAACCAACTTGTCAAATAAAACAAGGCTAAAAACTTCTCATAGAAAAGGAAGTTGGTTCAAGAACAAACAACATGTTCTCTATTGACAAAATTTACTTTCTGACCTGTTGAGGTCAGCTCAGAGCAAAGGCCACATAGTCCATAAACAAATAAGAATGTGAAAAGAAAATAAGTTCATTTTTTATATGAAGTTATCATGAAGGTTATTTGTATGGTAATTATTAAGACTACACTGTTTTAATTTTTGTATATTATACTTATTATATCAGGTCAAATTTAAAAAATTGAATTGGGATGCATATTATGTATTTATATCTCATTCATTTTATCCATCAGAGGAGATATCATTAATAGACAGGTGATACAATTGATCTAGCAGAGCAGATATCAATAAACAGATGATACAATTGATCCATCAGAACAGATATCAATAAACAGATGATACAATTAATTCTTCAGAGCAGATATCGATAGACAGGTGATTCAGTTAATCCATCAGAGCAGATATTAATATACAGATGATGCAATTGATCCATATGAGATGATATCAAAAAACAGATGATTCCGCTGATCCATCAGAGCAGATATTAATTAACAGATCATACAATAGATTATAGCAATTAATACGATTGATCTAGCAGGGCATCAATAGACAGCTGATTCAGTTGATCTGGAATACCTGTAGCAGATATCAATAGGCAGATGAGTAAGCCTATCAAGTACATGAGAATGTGCCCTATCTGTGATATATGAAAGGTGTTAAATATTGTGTGTTCTGTTATTTTAGTATGTATGGTAATTTCCTATATATAATTATATCATATATAAATACATTATAACTTATTTTTAATAACCAATCCAGCACCATTTACAAAAATATGGCAGTTGCCCAAGTCTAAATACTTCTCTACATCTTGCATAATTTTTTCAATGAGATTTTTCTCTTGTTTTCATATGAGGAAGTTCTAAATAATTTGACTTAATGCCAATCTGTATTTGTCACAAAGCCAAAAGTATTGATAGTTTGACTGTAAACTATTGAAAGTAAGTTTGTTATTAAAGCTATTAACAAATGTCAGTTGTTAAAAGACAAGTATTGTCAATAAATAGGTGTAAATAGGGATCACAGAAATTTACAGTATGAGGACAGGTACATTGGATAGACATTACTCTGATGTCTTCCGTTTGAAGTATGTTCAAGTTGAATGAAGATGTGCAAAGATCAAATTTTACAAATGCTTTAACTTAGACTATAATGAAATAAGATTCTTAATGATCAGCTTAATGAAGATCCTTAGCTTAAACTACAGGTGATACTCTTAACATCCTATAGTATTGCAAAGGCTAAAAGAAATAATGAATGATTGATTGAATGAATGAATTAAGTATGTTTCATTGCGTAAGTACATTGCATATAAACAGCGATTGACTCAAAGTTAAATAAAACAGACAGGCCACCTTGCTCTTTTCTCTCAGTTTTGAAACTGTGTAGAAACTGATTACACAACAAATATTGTATATTGATCTCACTCAAACAATTGTTGACTGAATTAAGACATAGAAGAAAGCAGGGATGCTAATTGTTTGACCAAGATTTAGAAAGTGACTTCAGAACCAACCCTCCAATTGGCACATCTCCAAACTAGTCTTGTTGTTTCACACTGTTTGTAATGAAATAAGGCCATTGTACGTATCATTTTGTTTTGAGGTACAACAGAATTCTTAATTACCTGAAAGGAGACCTTTCTGATGGTAGTTATAAAAATTTGTGGTAGTATTAACCTATTTGAAGAGTCCGTTGTGCATATAATTTGCATATATTTTTTTAGAATTTCAGACAAATTGTAACATTTATGTCTAATAAGATGAATTGTATGTAAATATGTAAGATTTTTTATGTTATATTAGCTAGACATTCTTTTTACCTGTCATTCTTTTCCTGTTTTTAGCAGATGTGCAGAAGAAACAGATTTTATTTATTGTGAGCCTACAGAAATCTGCACGCTAGTGGCTTACACTAAGATCACCTACAAATTTGTTTGTTGAATGCAAGGCATGGCCCATTTGTTACTTAGTATTTGATTTCCTAGTTGTATTCTTTCTACCTGATGTGAGACTTACAATAAAGAAGTTGAACAAAGAGTCAGTTTAATATTATCACTGAAAAATTCTCCATTACATAATTGGGTTTATTGTCCTATATTAGCTTTTCTCCAATCTTCTATTATAATAGAGGTCAGACTTAACTCTTTATCACTGTAAACTAGATAATAGAAATAAAGCAACAAGCATGTAAAGTAATTCTAAACCTTTAAACATGCTGGCTATATCAGTTTCTGATACAAAACTAACTGTTTTTTGTCGACAATATCAGCAGAAGTATATCTACTTGTAAATTCAAAGTGGTTAAAGAGCTAAATAAACATGGCTAATGTTTTCACTAACAGAACTTTCTGTATATATCTATATTCAAATTTCTAATCAGTTTTATATAAAATTATTATATGTATCTGACAAATTGATGCTTTCTTACTTATCTAAAGTAATATACCGGTACATGTATTCACATTTACACAAATATTCCTGATTTCTCAAAAAAGCATTTCATCCGTAACGCAAGTCAGATCTTTAGAGATTTTAACAACAAGCAATTACTTAATGTGTTGCATTACATCAGCAAATCCAATATCCATGAACCAAAAATCACAGTTGGATGTATCAGTTAATAAGATGTTACATTATAAAACTAAGGCCTCTCTGGAGTTGGAAATTGAAAACAAGAAGGTTAATGCCCTGACAAAATTTCCTTCATTACACACTGCATGACAACTTGCCTCTTCGTAAGCACAAAATGGAACTAATGATCAATTAAAACTTTAAAAGGAACTCAGTTTTAAAATTGTAGTATAATATATTGTAATATGTTTTATTTTATAATAAATAAAATACATGGTTAATTATGTTCTTGGAAATAAATCTAGTTTGTATTTATAGTTTATCTAAAGGTGTATTTACAATCAGGTATTTTTGGCTCTTTATCCTGATATTTAGCTGATGAAATATTAAGAACAAAGTGGAATTTTCTTATCCTACCTTGTATTTGCCAAACTAATCTAGTTATAAAGCATGCATCAAACCAAATAGTTAGCATTATCTTGATCTATATAACTTTTATTCTGAAGTGGCTCAAATGAGATCCTATTTTTACTATCAACTAGAAGACAAAAAATATAAAGATCTCTCAACAGAAGTTAAATTGTCTGATATAAGCCGGAGGTTTATTTAAAAATTGATTGATATTGGAAAGGAATAAGATTATTAAACTTTGACCTTTTATTAAGCCATCACTATACAGATATTGATTGATATAATCATAATAATGATATAGATAGATTATGACCTATTACTACTGAACAGAAACGTAAAGGATTGTTCCACTTATAGTAGTAAGTGTTTTCAGTCAATCAAAGCAAAATAATGTATGTTGATTGTTTAAAAATCCCACTTTTCTGTACCTGCACTACACTTCTAGTAAGAAGTAGTATAGTAATAGTGAGACATGTACCGGTTAGCGTAACAGTAAAAGCAATAAGAGTGTACATTGCAAAATTTCCGGCTATTAGGATTTTCATGGTTTCATGTTCAGACATTGAAGAAATTTTATTAAAATCAAAGTACCCATTGTTTTCAGACTTTATTAACAATATAGGTGTATGTTATTGTGCCAGGCAAGGTAGACCTGTATCTGTATTTTTCAAGGATGGGTAAATAATATAACATTAAAACTTTGATTGATAAAAACTGATATTATATTACATTGTCAAACCCTGTATGTATTTAATATGATATTTCCGTCTGACACAGCAAATCTCACAGTTGAAACTTATCTTGAGACCTAGTTACACTGAACTGCAGGTGGGCACTTAGAGACCTCTAATATTTTCAACTTCTGCTAAACATATTTAAGGAGAGTTATTTCATTCATTTTTCAAGTCTGAATCTTGAGTTTTGAAAATGATATTGCTTGATTGAATATATTCTTAACAATTTATCAAAAATAGGGACTTTACTCCCAAAAAACAAATGCTGCACTAGAAGCAGTATAGAATTGTGCCTGTGATCAAATTATGGATGATTTTATCATTTTCAACATAAAGATCCCAATTTTAGATGCGCTTCTTAACAAATCCATTATAAATGAATCCATGATATCAAGAAGCATTTGTAGAAAAAATAATTTTATTTCTAGCATACTAACAAATTATTCTATTAAAATCTAAACTAAAGACATAGAATTCAACAATGATCTATTACTGACAGGATGTAAAGGAATCCACAACAAATACATTTATCTTTCTTTAATACTAGTAGAATCGGTAAGCCTGGCACTCTGAACTCTTGGAATGGTGTATTATGTCATCTGTGTATTCTATTACAATTCCCTAGCAACAGATATACATACTGCTCACGTCTACCAGTCAAATTCCTGTAAATACACGACTTTTTAAAAATCATTACACTGCTGTAGGCTTTATTATTTCTGTCAGTGAGCTATTACTGCAAGTTTTTTTCATTCTTCAATAAGCTAGACTCTCTTGATAGCATTATTTCAATTTGAGTAAGATTTATAGAAAAGATGGTAGTGAGTATAAATATAAAATGTGGAATGTAAGCCATATTTTAAATACCAGCTACAATGATGTACTTTACTTGTAAAATAAAATGTCTAAACACTTGATCATCTATATTTTTGGCTGTAATCCAGATTATTTCTTTGTTTATCTAGAATTCTGTCTGAATGTGACATACTTTATTTTGGTTTTGGTACCTAGTGCCAATTATAAGGTCAAACGGTACCAAATCAGAATTATTTTCAGAAAATAGTTTAATATAAATGAGTGTAATGATTCATCACCTCCAGGAATAATTAACGAGAGGTTCCAGGTACTGAAGACTTTTGCAATGGACATGGCACTTAATTGGCAATTCTGTCAAATGAAGATTAACAAATTTTTTCATTTCCTATCTACTGATTGTAAGTTATAGAAAATTTAAAAAAAAAAGATATCCTGTCAAATCTGACCATTTTAATAAAATTATATTTAATACAGATAGAATGTTTGAATATATAATACAAACTTAAGTGATTGATAACATGATGATAACACATATTTAACCCATTAAGAAAAAGAACACATAATGTTTCTAGCAACAAGATATTTCATCATTCACTGCACATTACCACATAAAGTCTTTAACATGTATTTAGTGCACAGAAGAGAGAGACGCAGGTTAAAAAGTAGAAAAAAAACATCAGCACGCCAAAATATTTAACAGAGAACGAGTTTAAGTGTAAAGAAAAGAGGGTGATTTAATGCTCACATTTCAAGTTGTTAGTAAATATGAAGGAAAAAGAAAGACGAAAGTAGACTACTAATGATAATAGGTAACTAAATAATCACCGATATATTGATAGATACATATAGTACTACATTACTCTTAATCTTACACAAATAATACCTAGCATACCGTGGAATATATCATCTTATTATATGTTGATATATTTAAACATAACTACTGGCTAATTAGCAGGCAAATCAATGTTACTGAGCAAACAAACTCAAATTGTTAATTCTGAAAACCATGCATATACGTAAAGGATTGAATATTAAAATTATTAAAAAAAATAGATACAATACATGGTCATGTGCCATATGATTGAACTAAAATAATGACTTGTCAACTTGCAAAAATGACTCGCATGACTCATGATTAGGTGAATGATGAATCGTATATCTTTATTTCCATTATGATACACTGAATCATTTGACTCATGACATGTATGATTGAACCAGAAATAGTATCCTCAGATGATGATGAGGATACATGTAGTGAAACTGCATATAATTATGTATGCTGCATGCATGCCAGATTGCGATACCTCATAATAGATAGTTCATATTGTTACATGCAGTGAGACCTCATTCAATGATAAATATTCTCATATTATTTAAGATACATTTATTGAGATCCCATATAACTTAAGATTCGTGTATTCATTTAAATAAAGATACAGTTATTGAGATCTCATATAATTAAAGATACAATTATTGAGATCTCATATAATTGAAGATACTTGTATTGAGACCTTATGTAATTTAAGATGCATGTATTCATATAATGACGCATGGTCTTGTGAAATCAGCGATTCATGTAAGGGAACCTTGTATATGGCATGGTCTCCATGCAGTGGTGACACATGGTGTCATATGATCATTGATACATCTTGTTAGATCTTTTACTCTTATGTGTCAGCATAGTTCTAACTGTACATTACCTGTTACTGTCAGTTCTTTGTGTAACTGTTGTGGTTCTATGTGTAACTGTTACAATTCTATGGTGTCAGAAGTGGTGGCTAAAAAGTGTTGGATCTTTTTTATGACATTAATTTGGCTTAATTCAACATAATTTGAGCTGTATTTGCAGTGATGGATATTATTTCTCTGATTAATACGCTTTTCAAGTTGGGTGAAGTTCCTTGGTGGTCTTTGTTCTGAACATCCTGCATCACGTTTGTCCAGCCCCTCAGGAGTATCCACTTAAAAATAAACAGCGATAAATGACTGGGTAATAGAGTAGTTAAGAAAGAAAGATGATGAGAATGCCAGAAAGGCGGTGTAAAACTAACAGGATAGCTAATAGTATGGTTAAACTTTCTGCGTGAATACCCGACAGATAGCTGATCTATTCGGGGTGAAGAGTGAGTTTGTAACTAGCTTTCATTGTTTGTCTCGTTGAGCTTGTAAAGTACACGTGCCGTATGTCAGCCGTATCCATTCTAACGGTGTTGTTGTGTTTAACGTCTTGCTAAGATTATATACTCCTGAGTCAATGAACTAAACACTTTCCTCTCTAGGTAGGGTAGATATTTAATATGACAAATGGTATTCTTAACTGCAGTGCTGATTGCCATACCTATA
The DNA here is from genome assembly GCF_000327385.1 of Lottia gigantea. NCBI lineage: Eukaryota > Metazoa > Mollusca > Gastropoda > Lottiidae > Lottia > Lottia gigantea. The sequence continues at coordinate 1,892,378 of NW_008709715.1, read as the reverse complement.
ATCACCTAGCTAGATATTCCAGGTATATTGTTTGATGAACAATTGAAGGGATAAAAATAGTCATTAATTGCCTATCAATTAATTCTCCTTCTCAGTTATCGATTATGCTTTAAGAATATAAAAACTTTAAAAGAGTGAAGTAGGATGTTTACGTATTATTTAACCGATTTATTTCCAGTAACAGTATTTAACGCGCAATTGTATTGTAACCTGTTATTGACTTAGAAAATAGCAGCCATGCCTCAACATAATAAAATCGCAAGAATCTCGTCACTATTAATTACCACCGTCAAAGACGAACGTGCGACACATCAGATAGAAATCAATAGTTTTATAGAGGCGGAAAGGAATCAACCACAAATCGAAGCGTTTTCGATTCACAATAACATTATTGTGGAAATTATAGACAGACTTATTTGATCAACTCACTTGAGGTCTTTTTCAATTATTTAAAACATATCTCTTTCAATTTGTATAGGCCGGTAATAAAAAGTCATAAGCGCACCGGTAAATATTATTTATTGAGGAATGTATTTCATTACTAGTTTAATGTAAATCTTATTCAACAAAATATCTACCAATAGAGTTTATACATGACACACCCCGATAGCCTCACACAAAACTACTTTGTTGACTCAAGATGTGAAGTCGAATCTTAACACAATTTATTGACAATACCTTTACTTATATCTATGTCAATCTATGTTCGTTTAACCCTTTTTATATTCAATATTATAGAGTTACGGTTTTATATACCTTTTACTTATTTATATACTCTCTTATAATTGAATCTCTCACCACCCCCTTTCTCAATAATCATATTATGTGATTGAAATAATTTATTTTTGATAGAATAAAAGGTCATGATTACAAATAAATGTTTAATTGCACGAAGTTGGCTAAAGCAAAATGCTGAGACTTGCCAGTTAATGTGTGACACAGTGGTCATTCTTAGTGCCATGTAACGTGGCTTGAAATTCCTTGAGCTGAAAAAAACACCACTTTGCTCTGATATGATAATAAGCCGAGGCGCCATGTGCTCTAGATAGTGCACGTCAAGAGATGGAAATGGTAAATGCATCACCCAGCGTAAAAAGTTCATTTTATAAACTATGCATGGCGTTGTCTTTCTTTAAAAGTCCATTCAGATGCAGAAAGAAGAAGTGCACAATGCAAAATCGTCTCAAAGACAGACAGGAGTTGGAGTAGTTAGAGACAGACAGGAGTTGGAGTAGTTAGTCGTTAGCCCTGGAATTCTTTGAGGGTATTCGTTTCAGGCTTAAAAGTACGTCCACAGTAACCAAAGAAGGCCAATCCTTCTTGCATTCAAAGTTAATGTAAGCAATCTAAAACAAAACTGTTTCGAACACAATTTGAATTTGTGCTTTCTATACATATATAGGCCTATATATACACCTACAGAAGCTACGGAGTATTTTATAATATATATATAAGTTATTCCTAAAACAACTATTTATAATGTGTCGAAGAATGTTACTTTTGAGATCTAACAGAGAAAAAAAATTAAGTTTTGCGATCAGAACCAACGAAACTTTCAATAACGACCTCAAGGATTTTCTTAGATAAGTCATATTCGACCTTCGATTCCTAGAATGATAATGCGAGTGCTCTTTCTTTAGAGATCGCTGCGTTAACGCCCTTAACACATTTAGTTTATAATGATTGAAGTAGGCCTATGTAACAAATTTTCGCGAGGTTGATTAGCAAGGGACATGCAAATTTGCAGAATGTTCGCTTAGGCATAAAGTCGTTGAATCAAACATAACAAGTTGATAATGGATTGTGAACGTGACAGAGACCACAATTTTAAATGTTTGGAAAAAATCGAGGACATTTGATTTTCAAACGAACATGGCTATGATTTAATATGCTATTGCATGTTGATAAGATTAAGTCTACTTCCCGTAACATAACTATGTTACCGTTAATTAGGCTTAAATTGGTGCAAAAGAGGTCTTTGTAGCCTTGAAATTGCATTAGGAACATCAATAGCTTCTAATTGTGCCAAGCCTATTTCCAGTCCGACGTCTGTAGTTTCAGAAATGGCATATTTATAAATCTGTTAATAAGGTCGGTTGGAACTCATCAGCTTAAAGCTCACATCGACAAATTAACCGACTGCCAGCAGTTGCAATCCATTCTTTGGAAGTGTGCAACTCGCAGCAATTCTGATTGTTCAATTATGTGCGCACGAGGTCTACATATCCAGATTCATCAGATTCTTTGACATGGTAGCTATCAGATTCCGAGATTCTCTCCATGATATGCTGAATAATTTCGAATCCTGCACTCAGTTTTGAAGATTGTTGCATCTTTATGATCAATGTAATGTGTACACCCCTTCCCCTGAATGAGACCCATTTTTCCAATGAGCGTCTGGGGCAAAGTCTTTTGGGTTCGTCTGAATCCTAGAGAAGCAAAAACGCCAATAATCCGATTTGAATAGGTTATAGATCTCGTCTTTGTAATCTAGAATTAGTATAAGCTGTTTTTGATGGTGCTATTTCTAGAAGAAAGGAATGTTTGATCTTTTTGACCCATAAAGATAGAAAAATAAATTTTTTACAAGGATGACGACAATTAATGTTCCGAGGATCAGATAGTCCTTGCCCTGACCAAACGTCTCTGCCACTGTCCATACTCGTATGCTTAAACTGTCTTGGGAATTGCTATTTAAAGTTTCCAGACATTCGAACACTAACAGAGAATAAAACATAAGATAACCATTTTAGTGAGAATAAAATTTTGCGATACTGATGGTTTTTTTTAGAAAAATTATGTAAAGAGGAGTCTAATTTTATTTCGGGTTGGATCTTTGATAGGAGGGCGCTTAGTGTCTTCTATACAAAAGGGACACCACTGAGCGTACTCACAATTCCAATCAATTTCTTCAACTTCAAATTCGAGCATATTTTGTGCCAGCACCTGAGCTACTGAATGGACAGCTCATCTACCACGTCCTCCAACACAAACATTCATAGACGTGGAGGCTGTCAGGGTTATCTTCCTTCCGCAAAAGCTGGATTCATTTAGGCCTAATCAGAAAACAGTTTTCCGAGGTTTTTAATTTATGGGGGATTAAATATAGAAAATAAAATTTAGAATTTAGAAATAAATTTATTATTTAATTTTAAAAATTACAAATTTTCAACTATGTTTAAATCTTTGTTAAAATGAGACGTCTCTTTTCATTGTTTGTCTGAGTTCGGAACTGTTTGGCACAAAACATCTGTTCGACTATTTTCAACACTGTGACTCGATGCTCTGTTCAGCTTTCTTTGTTGTGTGGCGACAAATCACAAATCGTCCGTCTTTTTATATTAGTAGCAAACATCAGCAATTAGGTCGAAACTGGATTGTTATTTAATTATTTTAGAGTTGTAGCCTTCTCCCGTCTCAATCATTGATGTGAAGGGTTGTTTGAGCTGTGTATGGCGGTAGATTTAAAGTACCGTACAGTCAGTGTATAGTTGTGTGAATAATACCGAGTTAGGGCCGCCTATTAATATTCATGAGTTGATGGCCCTATTGTGTGAAATCTCTTATCGAGACTGTTCCGGTGTGATTGTTCTTCATCGGTTCAACACAACTCATGCTTGTTCTTCGTTAAATTTCACTTTTACAAGTTGCAAAAAGTTTTAATTTGAAAGTTTTTTCATTTGTCAACAAAGTTCAATTGATGGATTTCTTTACTTATGGAGTTTAAACGGTAAGCGACTTATTAATACTATTTAGATATCGAATATCGGCCGCCTCTTGGTGTTGATCTGACTGCTACACAGATAATTCACGCTAAGTAGTCAACTCAGACAATAACTTTTCAACACGCGTGTTTCAAATGTTTTCAATGTTTATTTGACGTACATTTTGTTTTCTGCATCTTGACAAAATTAATCAACAATGACAGTTGTATATGTAGATTTGATATACATCGATATGTCTGAAATACAACTTTGATTTTCCCTCCAAACTCTAATGACAACACTATCTCGTTCAGTTTGTTGTCATGAATCAATGGTTGTTAGTGAATGAAATCTTGGCAATTATAAGTTGACACGACTGGTGCATGGTGTTGTCTAATTGTCAGTTTTATTCCATCTTTGAAAACAGTTACTCTTGCAACTTTACAACTGACATTTTTAATAGTGTATTGGTAACAACACATAGTATGATATTGTGTATATTTGAGAGGTCAAAGATCACTGTTATTGCCCTGGAAGGAAAACAGTGGTTGGCCTCATCTCTTTAATTTAAAGCAGCAGAAGAGATTAAAAGATATTTGATTGGTACTGTGACTAGTTGGTGTATCTAATCAATTATTAATTATGTCAACATAGATTGATATTGATTTAATAACAACTTATTGTCATGACAACTTAACACACTATCTTGTTGATTATACAGATCATAGTCAAATATTTCACTTGCAACTTTTAGCTATCATTTAATACAACTTGTTAACAATTTAATTGTATTATACCTGTAAATTTGTCTTTTTTGTTAAGACATTATTGAGAAATATTGATTTTTTTATTGCCACTGAAATATTCTAATCAATTAATAGAATGAAGCATTGTGTTAGCTTATAAATGCATTTTAGTTTTATGATGCGTTAGTTTTGATAATTTGCCTTTGTTGTGATTTAGAAACATACCTATTGAACTCAATTTTGTAAGATTTATAAACTAGAGAGACCCAGAGGTGAAAAAAGACACCAATAGTTGTGGTGTGAGTGTATTGTTCAGATTGACAGCTACCTGTCTAATTGAATAGAAGACCAGTGTACAATGAGTGACCAATTGAATGGGCAATAAAGACCATTATTATTAGCCACTGGCTACCATAAGTTACAATAGGATAAATGTGAGCTCAGCAAATACAAGTAAGATTCTTTACTTGTCACTGATCACAGACAATACTAATTTCCAGTTTGTTTTTCAATTGTTTTCTTGCCTGAACCACTTTTCTCCCCTTCATGCCCTCCATCCTAGATTGTCTGATTCATCGTATAATGTAGGAGGATTTGTTTTCATATCACAGATTTTAAATGTAAACCAATCTGGTGAAGTTATTAAGACACGAAATTTGGATGTTGAATATTAATTATTTTATTCTCATTTACAGTTTAATGTAACTAACATTTTTATTCCTTAAGTCTTATGTACTCAGTGATTTGGTGTCTGCTAAGAACATAATCTGGTTGATGTTACAGTCTATGTAATTGGAAGGGAAATAACTCCATTAAGAATGAAATGTGTCGTCTGCTAGCTGTGAATATTTGATTATCAATTACAAGTGAAGAAAAGGAGTTTAAGTGGTATAAGCATGTAAACTAGTAGTTAAAATCAAATGATTGAGCCATGAAAGTTACATGAATAATTTATAGAAGTAAAGATAAAATGTAGGTTACTCTTCTATTTGTCTTTCTGTTTTATGGAAATAGTTAACTAATTAATAAGTAAAAGATGTAGTTTTAATTAGTTCATATTATTAAAAATCTGATTATGTATTGTAGACATTAAATGTCAATGACTGCTATAGTTTATCAAATGATTGAGGTATGAACAAGTTTCCTGAATAATTTATGGAAGTTAACCATGAAAGTAGGTTATGTTGCAACTTGTTATGATTTATATGTGAGAATTGTTGCACAGTAGTGCATTGTAGTGTTTGATTTGGGTGCACCGCTGTAATGAATATTACAGTTTGATGGAGGACAAATATTTCAAGATCAGGTGAAAATGATTAAAATAGTCATTAAAGGGTAAGCCTACATGGTTATCAATCTACAAATTTCAATAATCATAAACAAATCTGTTTTGATCAAAATGAAGCAACAAAATTGTTCTTTTGCTCTTTTGTTGATATCAAAAAACAATATCAATTAAAAATCAAATATGGGGACAGTAAGGAATGAAGGCAGACTTGAATAACAAATTTGCAAGATTGCCTTGTCTGCAAGCATTTCACAATTTATTTTGTTTTGTAGTTAAAAACAAAGCTTACTAGTTGAAGTGTTTACAAATTGTCTTCATATTGCCTAAAATATTGGTATAAACAGTATATATTGATGTTTTTATTTGTGAATTTAATAATCAGTTTTAATAGTTATAGTAGTTGTCTTTACAAGATTTTTATAAGACTCTACATTCACTGTCTTATTAAATATTAAAGATTAAGGCGAAGATTAATTCTACTATTAAATTACTCTTTATTCTATTAGTCTATCAAGTGTGTCCTACCATATGAAATTCAGCTCAAAGGTATATTGTCAAAGTTTAAAGTATATATTTGTCATAGACATGATATCTCCTTTCTAATAGCTTGACTTGACGCTTGTACTCTCTCAATAAATGACCCGATTTATATTTCTAACAAAGGTAAAGTATGTTTTTTTGTATGAACTGATATGAGGTTATTTGAGAAGGTGTTGGTGTCAACTCTCTCTACAAATAGGTTAGATTTGTTGTATATATATATATATATATATATCTCTTAATTATCTACGTTATCATATTGATTGAGGGTGGGCATGGTACTTCTTAACACTTAATATCAGGATGCATTTGGCATTTAATTCTCTTTGATTCCATCCAGAAATGCCTTGATAGCAATAATAGCTACCTGACAATTAAGTAAACTACATTGGTGCCACCCATGAACAGGAACCTGATAAAATTTGATGTGTATATTTTAAGTGGATCATGGGTTAAGAACGGACTGGATTTCCAGATACAGTCAGAGTTGAGACTTAATAAGAAGATCAGTTGCAAGTAAATCTAAAATTTCTCGAGTCGTTCGAATCAAATTGAAACTGGAGTAAGAAGGTATAATTTTCATTTGCGATGTCAATGCATTAGATTGAACTGCCAATAGAAAAGGCATGTTCTTGCTCCTATTTCTGTCAAGTAGATTTCATTAAATTCCAGTGAGAAAAATCTAATGGGTTGTGTACACTATTTATTTGAGTCAGAAATCTGTGAATACAAACAGAAACCTATATTCTGTATTCTATAGTATTTAAAAGAGTTGGTAGTTCACCTGTTAAGATAGGTGAAAGGTCAGTGTGTTGTGTATGGGATATTTCCTAATGTCCAGTAAAATCAACCATGCATGACTATTGTGGTCTGGCTGTGAACTAGTAGAGACTGAAGCAGTCACTTGCCACTAGGTGATTATGTAATTGAAATGGGCTTGAGAAATTTGACCTCTCCAGTTTCTTTTGTCAAGCTGACACATATCTTATTAGTAAGATGAAATAAACAAAATGGACTCAACTGACCACAGCATTTCTATTTGAAATGGTGTCTGCCCAGTCGTAGTTTGATAGTAATTTTAATCATATGTTTTTAGACAAGGATTATATTGCCCATTATTTTTGTGTAAGTAATAATTTGTTGTTGTCTAAAATAGCTTAAGAAGACTTTGATTGATCAGTTTAAAATTAGCGGTTAATTATATCCATGTTGAGAATATGTATGGCATGTTTTCAAGATTTTCATAATACTTGTAATCAAGTGATGAATCAAATTGCGAAATGTCTGGTAAAGTTGATTAGCACAGTAGGTGGTATTTAGAAAAGGCAATAGTACATGGTTAATAATAGTCTTGAGTCTATCAGAATCACTCATTGATTTCTTCGAGGTTTTAATCAAAGGTTAAATATAGTAAGGTATCCCATAATCAAATATTGTTTTTATTATGGACTAGACATTTATTCTCAGATATTAATCTTGCTTTTTGTATGAACTGAGTGAAATATTACTCTTGATCATAAGTGAGATGTCAGTTTGGATGTTGGTCAATTACGAATTTTGAGATCTTTTTTTCTGTTTTACAAGATCACAAATTAATAACCAAAGCAAGCCACTGAATTTGCTTTTTAAACATTTTAGACAGATTGTGTCTCAGCTTAATCTTTCCTGTTGAAAGAACTGGGTTTCCTGATTAGTACATAAATATCATGACATAAATTTTATACAGTGCATGAAATGGTCAAAAATGTCTTACGTTCGACAGACCATCTACAACAAGTCTGTAAATTTGATGTTTGGTTGCTAGAAGCTAGTGCTGGGTATCGCTAATCATGTCACGATACAATATTCATCACATACAAAGGTCACGATACGATATGTATCAGGATATGGGGTAAGGACATTTTATCTTCTCGGGTTCATCTTTGAAACATCCCAAAATTTTAAGAAATGCAGGGTATCGTTAAGTATCGATACACAACCTTAATATATGATACACATATCAAGGCATGTTGTATCTCGATACATTGATTCTTCAATATATTGCGCCAGCACTATAGCAATATACCTTTTAAGTTTTTCTGTACACATTTTAAAGTTAATTATGAACCAGTCTGTGTTATCGCGTAACATTTGATTAATTAATTGTTCACTTGTTTATTTTATGCAGGAGAATTTTGACACAAAAGGCACACTTGTATCAAACTCTGTAACTATCCACCACTTGTCAATGAACTAGACAATGTTATGAAATGTATTTCTGCCCTCTTGTGAAATAGTGATTCCCTCTTTCGCTGTAAAATGCTTCAGAATTTAAAATGTTAAGAAACATTACAGTAAAGACAATTAGAAGTATTCTATTTCAAGAAATATATTGATCCATGTATGTAGAACTGTTTTATATATATTTCTTGTCATTCACAAGTTTCATTCATCTATGAATATAACATAGATATATGTTATTAAGTGATAATCAGAAAGCTTCCTCACATAATATTTTCTAATTCCCATATGTCATCAGACCAATCTAGAAGGAAGATATATTTCTGTAATAAAGTTTCGAAGGAAAGCAGAAGTCATACAGGATATTATTTTAATTAGCTCTCCTATAAGGAAGGAAATTTTAAGTAACCAACATTAATTTGTTCCTGAATTGAGGTTTAATAGAAAAAGGATTATTTGCAATAATTGTAAACTTTAATTGATGTAGTTGTAAATTTGCATAACCTTCAATTTTCAAGTGACTTCATTCTACGTCCTTAGACCCCTATAGAACAGTTTCAAGCATATTGGAATGGCCAGAAGGTTAAGTTTTGTGATGTATGAATTGCAATATACCTAGAATGAATGAAAATTCTCTTATTAATAGGGTTGAAATAAAATGGTTTGTGGAAAAGAATGAAAAGGAAAATGAACCCCATTGATGTCAGTTTTAACCAGTAATTACCCTGAATTTGTGACTGACTGCTTTAAAGCCCTCTTGCTGTACTCTCACATGACTCTCTAACCTTTGACCTTGAGTCTGTCCAGTTGTAGGGTCATTTAGGGGTTATTTATTTAGATTTGACCCTGAAGAGATAACAGTATGCTGCCTGTAGCTTGTGAACTCACTAATTCAAGCCTGATTTCCATAATTTGATACCCTCTCACAAACATTTCTCCATGTTTTGTAACAAACTTTGGCCTGGTGTTATATGTTGCTGGTATTTTGTTAATTGACTACAGACTATATTTAACATTATTGTCCTCTCAAAATCATTGGATCACATTCTGTATTTATATGTATCCATTGTAGTAATTGAATACTCATGTTCTTCTCGCTATTAAATCATTATTAGTGGTAAATGCCGGTAGGAAGAAGTAGTTATTGGCCTCTAGTAAAGCTAAAGACAGACAAATAGAAAAGATTGAATGATTATTAACTTAATCACAGCCCTGTGGTTTCCTTTTACTAATTTTTCAATGATAGGAAAGAGTGATATCACTATGATACATATTGAATATTTGATTATAGTATTATGGTCGATAGTGATTTCTGTATTCTAATCTTATACCCTATAAACACAACTTCTCACTACTTGGACTGTTGAAGTGTATGAATTATTAAGTGATTAAATCCAGGCACGCTGTGTAGCATTAACAGATCATTACTCAATGAATTTGTTGCTCTGTCAAATACACAAAGAAAATTCAATAATAATGTGGCTGGCTAGTCATCAAATTGATTAGGTGGTGTATTTAGAGGGCAAGTGTATTAATAATGAATACATGATGTCATCAGTTCTAGATAGGATTTCATGTTGTAAATAATACAGGATACAAATCGTAGATCAATAATCACTTTAACTCTTTATATTCCTTTCTACACATAACAGTATTGTGAACATTAACTTGCGGTTTTATGTTGTCAAAGGATTGAAAACTTTCTGCTTTGAATTTGATTTCTGCTTTGAATTCAACAAAGAAAATAAAAGTTTGTATATAATTATGCTACATAGAATAATGATGTACAATTATAGAATTGAACATCAAAGTACAGCATCATCTGATAAGATAGCTATTCATAGAAATTTTGTTATTAAGCATGAAATAAGGTTATTTGAAAATTATATGTATTTTAAACCAAAGGTGCCCCACCCTGTTGGAGATTTATTGTCATGAAGTGAATTTGGGTTGAAATATAGAGAAAATGATTACATGGATAAATAGAGATGGTAAAGACAAAATGTAGTATCTGATACAAAGTGTTTAAAATGAACAGTGGACAAATAGATAGTATGTGTCTCTGGGTGTTTAAACATGATATGTTGGCTAACAAGGTGGAGATGTTAGAAATCGGGCGGAACTCGGACAAGTTTGTATAAAGAGGTTACTGGGTATCTTTGGTAATAGACAAGTTATGGTTAAGGATTAGCACTCTCCATTTACAACAAATGGTGGAAACAGACTTTTTCAACTTCATTTTACAATTGAAACATAGAACCTTGGACATTGTCACTTGTCCATTTTTATATCAATATTCAATAGATTGCATTTGGTGTTCTCTGAATGGTTTGAACTGTGTCAAACCAGACTTTCAGATTCCCTAGTCATTAACTAGGGAATTAGGGGTGAGAATAGGGCATAAAATTTAGGGCTCTGTATGGTTTGTATCCACTCTCAACCACTGTTATTAAAGAATAAACTATTTTTACAAAGCTAATAAGACTAGCATTAAATTTCATTGTTCTGCCGAATCCAATCGAGAAATAAACTTGTGAAAAGTTTGTGTCCTTGTATTTCCACAAAATAATCATAGATAGATATGTTTGATATAAATAGAACTTGAGATAAGAAATTTCAAATGACCATGAAATGATATTTGTAATGATATGTAATATCTGATATAAGCATTATTATTAAATCAGTGTTTTAATTTATCATAGCTATGAATAGAGGTGAATTATTAATATATGATTTGAAATATAATAGTAAATATTTCGAGATTAGTCTACTGAGCACACCTGTGTTGTGACATAGTTCTTGTTAAAATTGTTATAACATTACTCCGTCTTTGTTACTTTTAACTTCAATGTGCGTGACTCTTAGTTTTGTTGAGTACTAACTGGCTCTATTTATAGGCAATTCATAGGATTGTCACGTTATATGTCTTGAGTACATAACTTTTGTCACTTAACAAATTAGATGAGAATTAAATGATCATATCAGTTATATAACGATAATCGATGTTCGTTTATTTGTTTAAATATTGATTTATTGATTTGATAGAATAAATTTTAATTAAATTTTCATCATTGATTGGTGTTCTGAGGTACTTCAGAAATAAAATGATTATAAAATAATGCTAATAGAATAGCTGATTAGAGCTTAGAACTTAAAAGTATTTAGAATCCACATTTATTTTTCTGATTTATTAAGTACAGTATAATAATAGAAGGATTTATAGAATATAATAGAGAAAATTCAATTTGAATATAGATAAAAATTCTTGATATTTATGCAGAATAAAGGATATGAACAACTACTAGTTTATATTACTCTGTTGATAAAGATTGTTGCCAAAATTTTCTAAAGGGGCGTCTTCAACATGCTCACTCATGTGGAAATTGTTCTCTTTTCAATTTAGTGTATATGATAGCGTCTTTAGTCAACCAAGCAGAGTTTTTTAGTGTCGCCAAATAAACCGAATAAAAGCCTCAAGTAAATTGTGAACAAGTTACTTATTGTGTAAATATGTTAGCAACTGTGGTGAAATGGCCTAAAGCTTTGTGAAATATTAAGGTAGCTATTTCATACTTAGATAGTTCACGGTATATATTTATATTACTTTGAATAAATTATTTGTATAGACATGCTACTTTATTCATGCTTTTTCATCCTAATCCTTTTCACATAAGGCTTTTACTTGTTAATATACTTATCAATTAAAATTGATTGATATGATAAGTGATTAATAGCTTTATATTATCACACTATGAATGAAGTAGGTCTTGATAAACATTCTTCGGTACTTTAGTTGTTGAAAATCTTCAAGCATGAAGTCAATTAAAGTATAAAATAAAGCTGATTTATTAATAGTATATAGAAATTAATTAGGTTTTTATATAAGTTTTTTTTATGAAGATTTTCTGATAAAGCGTACAGTGTGTGAGAGATAAGAAGGCAAGATAAGAGTATAAATATGAAAGATGATTATAGTATCTGATTATTGACTAGTATTATATAAAAGTGAGAAATAATCATCCTATATATAATAGATGACAAGTCGATACTTGGCTACAGTTTCTACTATATAACAAATTATCACAGTAATTATTGAAAACTCTACTCTTCTTATTGATTTTAATCAAGGCTGAATATTATTATTGTTGATTTGACGAGTTTTGCTATTTATGTCAGACAGACATGTTAGAATACTTTGCTGGATTTTGACTTTTATTGCAAGTCATGTCATATAAGTTTGACAAAGTTTTCAGGTTATGTTAGACAAAAAGTGTTTAGAAACATCTCTTTAAATTAGACAAATTTTGCAAGTCATGTCAGACAAAAGCATTTGGAATCTTCTGTAAAGATTTGACGAATTGTGCAAATCAAATTTGCAAGAAATGATCCTTTGCAAATCCTCCGCAAAATTTTCATAATTTTGCAAGTCACTGGGCAGAACTTGTGAAATGTTTACTGTGTCGATCAATTCATATTTGTTAGCTTTGTTGCCGAGTAGATAAATTTTTGTATGATTTTGCTTTTCTTGTGAAATACATGTATTTAAATTTAATTTCAAATTATTGAAAGAAATTTATCAAACAAAAATCTTGAATTGAAAGTAGTCATTATATTTTTTGGAAGGCAGGTGTGAGTTGTTTGTACTGCTTTGCCTTCTCTTTCCAGATGGTAGGTGACTTTATTAACAAAAGCTTTTTTCTTTCAAAATATTAGTGACATTAGAAAATATTAGATGTATAGTTGTGACTTTTAAAGGTATTGAATAAAATATTTGTGGTTAAAGTTAATAAGGATATTTGTTGTGTGTTTGATGTAGTCTCTGGTATAACAACTAAACTATAAGATTGATCAGTGGAGAAATAAAAGTGATAATTTAAGTGATGGAAAGCGACTGTTATCGCTACCAGTTAAATTGTCTATTGATTATATTTGCTTAGCTGACCGTAGTATTAACACAGATTCTAAGACATCAAGTCAAATTATTATGGCAAGTGGCTAAGAGGCCATTTTCGGTTCTATTACTAGGACAAGTAGGTTATCCTAGTGATCGAAACTTTTAACAGTTAATTATTGATTATAGGTTAGAACGGCAAATGTTTAAATCTTATTTTGGCAAAGGAAAATATGGCCTGTGGGCAAGTGGTGTACAAGATAGGGCGCTTAGTCAATTACATAGTTGAGGTTGATATCAGTTATCACAATCTATATTTAGCTTTTACCAGCCTTCAACTGTTCCATTGCTGCAAATAATATGGGAACCATGTGTGCTAAAGTGATAAAATTGGCCGTAAATTGGCTTGTAGGTTTTACTTTGTTTGGGATTGTTGTAGACCACTGATTATACAAATACTTCTCACACATCAGTACATATAGATATAGGGTGAAAATAAATAGTTACTTAGTTTTTCTAACCTCTGTTCACAACTAACCTAATCACAAAACTTTTAAACATGACACAATACACCAACTACACTTTAAGACATTAAAATGTTCAGAAAAAAATAGACTTTCTTTTATAGCATATAACTTGCACTTTTACATGTTACAAGTACATTTTGATATAGGAACTATCTATATAGAAATATTTTGTTCAAATTTGAAGATTTAAATTAAATTAGAGCTACATGGATTTATTTTGTACAAAAATATTGAAAAGTTAATTCTTAGCTACAGTGTTCAATCCATTCTAGTTTGAAAACAAACCTTGTACAATGCCCTAATGGGTTTTGAACACTATGCTGTCAAGTAAAAAGTATAAATTACAGTGCTTAAATATTCTTAATCAATAGGAACGTAAATTTTTAGAATTCTGTATTTGTTTGACTAAATTAAGCCATGTTATTTGAATCTTTTTGGATCATTAGCAGTTGATTTGAATTTGAGTTAATATTTTCCAAAAATGTGATCTGGTTTCAAAACCTAGTGAAATTAGATTTTTTCTGTCTGTAAATGATAATTGAATGAATGATTTTTTTCTCATTACAGGCTCATTGACATCTTGGTGTGAGGAACTTGGTCGATTGTTATTGTTAAGGCATCAGAAGAACCGACCAAGCGATCTGGGGAAAGGTCCACCACCAGGAATGCATCCTCAGATGCAAAAACCAATGCCACCTGTTCATCCAGGGTAAGTAACCTTGTAGTACATTATTACAAAGTACTGTTTAACCTGGAGTCCATTTTCAGTGTAGCAGACTACAAAAACCATGCAGAATGATTAAAGGGCAGTAACTCTAAATTCTTGCTGTTAATTATCCATGTTGCAGGGCCAAGAATGTAACTTGCGCTTTGTTTGAGTTTGATTTGGTTGAAAGGTTATCTGTTAAATGTGCATCTCATTGACTGAATTCATTAAAATCAATTATTATTTTAACAATGATTATCATATTTTATTTTAGTCAATTGTCATATCAATTTGAAATTTTTTTCAAAGTTTTTTTTAATTAATGTAATCTTATCTTGAAACAAGATAATTAATAAGATAAATAATTAAGAAAGAAAGATTATATATAGGTTGATATTGGAGGTAAAGAGATGATAAGTAGGATTACTAGTTACAGAGATCTCAGTTTCTATAAAGACAGAAATAGACCAAGTTAATGTTAATAGATATTGAGAAACTAACTCCTCTCTATTATTGATTTTTGTGTGTGTTTACATTCTTGCTGTCTTTTTGTCCTTGCCTTGATTTAAACTAAAGAATTCTCCAGATTATGGCAATATGCTAGGCCACAACAAGTAAATGTTTGCAGCATTGAGTTTAAAAACATGTCTATCTTTATAATATTAATGATAACAGTTGTCAATCAAGTAGAAATATTTCTTTATCATGGATTGAGCTGTTCGCATGTAGTATGTTTAGAGGGCTTTTCCTAGAATTGGCAGAGGTTACTGCCCTGTCCTTAAACACCTGCACCATCCTTGGCACTTTTTTTTTTACTGACTCGGATGCAGAATAGTTCATTCCTTCAGTCTGTTTATTAGTAGACGCTAAGTTAAAACTAAAAAGGTGTGAAATTAAAAGTTCAAAGTTTCATAAACAAAACAAGTAAAAAAGGCACAAAATGTCCTGTAAATAGTTTAGTGAAAACTGATTTTTGAGATAGTATCATACATTGTTTTCTAATTGATTGTACTATTATGAATATCATGTGTTAATTAATGGTATACTTGTTCGTGAAATTGTTTGTAATGATGTGTAGATTATGTGGGAGTAAAATAGATCTTACACAATTCCCCACCTAAGGCTAGGCTGCAATAATAGTGTCATTCAAGCCTGATTTTCATTCACTAGAAGAAATGTAAAACTAATTATTAACTCTAAGATTTTTTTAGATTTTTCTAGATTAATTTATGATGATATTTTATATATCAGAATCAGGAATAAAAATTTTTAAAGTCTGGCGCAGTTTTTCTTATGTAATTACAGACACTTGTATGTGTCTATTTTGATTTTTATCCGGCGAGATTTGAATCAGTTAATTCTTTTAATTCCATTGGAAAGGTGGGGGTTATTATGAAAAAAAATTAAAATCAAGTGCCTTTGTATGCTTCTTATACCATATATGTATTTGAAATTTATTCTTGTTATTGTTGCTATATCAAGATTTTAACATATTTGGCCATGGACACAATAATGTTAGGAAAAAACATTCCTACATGTTTAATTGGCTATCTTAAATTGCTGACAGTGTAAGAAATATGAGTAACGTTTTAAAAAATATGGAGTAAAAAAGGGTAAAAGTAAAGTTTATACATGTAGAAATGTTGTGCATCTTGTGTTTCAAGTGTTATGTCATCATTGGTTAACTAACAAAAGACTGAACTCAATGGTAGTTCACATTGCATTCATAGCGTGAAGTTTGTCAAAGCGACAACAATCTATCTTTATCAACACGATTAAACATGAATATAACCAGTTGAAAACCATATATCCACACTTTGAATAGACTTGCAATTTCACACTTTATGTTGTTATTGTATCATTATAAACTTCTAGACGTTTTCACATAAAGAAAAAACATTAGAAATAAAGTACTGTTAACCTTTCAAATTTGATGTAAAAAGACTTGTACTGTTTTGTAAGTTGGGAGGTGGTGGCCTAATTTGTCATGTTACTGATATATAGACTTATTTTATTATATAATGTTAGTTGATCTCAACAATATACTTACAAATGTCTATACTTAAATATTTACAACCTAGCTCAGCTCCTTTGTCAATTTGTTAACTTTGCTTAATTTAAAGTAAGGGAAGGTTTATGTCTTTGCAGTTTGACCATGATGCTTACCATTAAACCTTTTTTGTTATAAACCAAATTTTAAATATGCTAAAAATGGACCAAAATGTTTTCTGGTGTATCTCCTCTTAAGTTTCTCTGCATTTTTGGGATGACATATTGAGTACTAGACTGAAGTCATAGGAAAATTGTTTATGAAGCATTAATTTAAAAAAAAAATCCTTCTGATTATGTTATAACGCAATTATATCATTGAATATCCATAGGAAGCCTTCAAACTGGATAAGAAATTTGTATGAGTCTAAGAACTATCATTTACTCTATTAACAATAGTTAATAATATAAAACAAAACAGAAGAATAATGAAATTTATTGATCTGAGAGGCTGAAATATTCGCTATATATTTGCTTGCTTGACAATGTATAGTGATAAACTGGAGTTATAATTAATAAATCAATAAGTACAGTGTATATATACGACCCGTCTTGATATATTATTTATATATGTATAGTTATTATCAAATCACGGACATTTTCCTCCTCCCTCCATATAATATATCTAGTCAACCTTTGCCATTTTGATTAATGATGCTTACAGTAGCATATTGATAATTTCACAAGACAGTAAGCTAGCTAGTAATCAGAAAGGATAATTGAATACTGATTCTATATAATAGTCGGAAAGATTGTAAGAGCATGTATTGAAGAGATTAAATAATACAAATGTTTTTAAAGAACTGGGTTTATTTAATCACGTAGTTTAATCCTTTGAATGTAAGCAAGGCAGCTAAGTTGACCATTTTGGAGCAGTGGAAATGGCGCGAAATCGGTTTTAACCGAAAGGTTTTTATAAGTTGCTTTAAGGAATTAAAATAAAAAATTCTATGTATGAGGTGTCTTGAATCTCTAAAAGAGATACTCAGTTAATAAATCCAGTGCCTTACGTAATTTTAGCTTTTGATTTCGGGTTGGGGGCTTGTGCGTGCTTAATTTGCATAGCATGCTTGTATCTTGACATAATTAGGGGCATCAATTTAGATTGGAAATTGGATTGGCACAAATAAAAGCTGTAAGAGTCCCTACAAAAATGCTAGTCTAGAAAACCTTTTTTGCACCCTTTTAAAAGAGCATAAATAAATAACAGCCGGCATGCTGTCTGGACACCTGCAGCCATGTTGTATCTGATGTAAACATTGAATTGATTTTTCAAATAAAATTTTTTTACAGAAATACATCAATTATAAATTTTTTGCTCTCTCAATCTGTGTGCAATGAGCAAGTTTAAAAGTGCAGAAATTTATTAACCATCAAACATCAAAAGGGATATAGCTTTAATGACCTATGTTGTAAATAATGCAAAACTGTATTTTGCATAGTGATAAAGAATACTCCGAATATATTTGAATAATATTAAAATATTAAATGTTAAAACTAATATGGTATTAAAGTTGATATTTACAAGAACAACACTGTTTTATTTAATCAAGTTTAGCATACTCTTTTAGGCTCTCCTCTCATTCTGAACTTGTATTGATTTTTATTAGTTACCAGATTAACAATTGCTAGTGTATATATGGGTTAAACACTCTCGCTTCTGCCACTATCATTATATTTGTCTGTAGCCACTTCTGATTAGGTTTTATTTTACTGCCCTCTATTGGCCAATATGTTGTGTGTATAAAGGCTGTATCTTTAACAGTATATCTAAGTCAATGAATTCAGGAAATTGATTGGAAGTAAATGGTATTATGTGGGTTGTTCTTTTGTTTCGTAATTGATGATAATGGAATTTGAAACATCATTTCTCAATCGAGAATTTTCTGCATGTTTACACAATTACATCTAACATCAGTTGATGATGTATATGAGTATCATGTGGATTAGTATTTGATGAAATAATTTTCTGTTATTGAAGCTCAGAGATAAACATATTGTTATTGTTTTGTGAATGTGGATGAGTTATGAACCTGGGTCAGATACAGTAGATTTGCGTTGATTGTGACGTCACCTGGTTTAAGTAATAAGGTCAGGCAGGTCAGTATGATTGGTTGTTAAACGTTAGGTGGGTTAGTTGACTTGATACCTGTAGGCTATAGTCTCTCCATTCACCATGATAGCAGTTAGTGGTAAACTACACAATATAGCAAGTGATTCAAAGACTAAAGTTGATTGTTGATGATGAGCGGGATAAAGTGTGGAATATGAACTAGGTTATTATCAAGCTGTTACACGAGCCAACAAGCTACTAGCCAATCAGTGATATAGTAGTGAGAATGCTGTCAGCTGTAGATCTCCATTTTCATTAACACCACATATTATATAGATATACAGATATTTATATAAATAAGAGTTGGGTGTCTAACTCACAGCTAATAGACATAGAGTTTTGGAATGCAGGAATACACAACACAAGTTGACCTCTTATTGTCAACAAAAGTTCAAACGGAAACCAGTCTGAAATCTGATGGAATGGTACAGAGTGACAGTATTGTACATACTGATGGCATCATACATACTCAAACAATGTCCTGCGTGGAAGAGGTGGAAGAAGAAGATGATTTGTGTGGATCTCTAGAATCTTCTTTATTAAGGTTTATAACATTTCATTATTTTTTTTACTTAATTATTTTCTATCATTTCAGCTTGATTTATTTTAATTTGTTATAGGATGCCTCCAGGGAAATGTTCACTGTTTCTCTATTAACTAGAATTGCTAGTGAGTTATTTTTGGATTAACATTAGATATTTGTTATTTGATAGGATTTTTTTTTTTTCGGTGTTATTGATTTGCTTCTAGTTGTTATTATATTGATTCGAACATTGAGGTTAGATGTGTACACTTCCTAGTTGAATTCAATGTGATCTTTATTCACTGTCACTATGATTTATTATATTTGATAAAGATAGCATTTCACATTATTACAATTCAAGTAGTTATACAATATGCTGAATGTGATTTGATTTCCCAGTTATTATCATATTTATCATATGTTGGGTATATGTTCAATATTGCACAGTTCATGTTATTGTAATATATATATGTAATTACACACAACAACTCATGTAAGCATTATAAACATTTAAAAATTTGTTTTATGTTAAAGGGATGGTGAACAGGGTTTCAATTAGTGTCCCAGGTATATATAAAAGTTTAGAAAACTTGTTTGTAATCCCTAAACTAATGCATATATAGAAATTCACAATTTACAGTGCAAATTTATTTTAAAGTGGCATTAAAGTTTAGCGACCGCTTCATAGTTAATATGGTACACTCAAGCAAAGGTTAAAGTACAAATTTTAGTTAATTGTCTTCATAGTGTAATTTGTTGATGTTGACTTATTTCTTTTGTTCAATTAGTTTGCTTTCTTTGACTATACACTTGATTTTTTTTACTGAAAAGTTAATCTCCATTTCCATAACAAGGTGTCCCGATGACCCTTTGATATCTGAAACATGTGTCAGCATCCTGAGATGAACTATAAAACAGTTCAAGAAAAAGCTTAGAAAAGCACATCTTGGCTTTACAAATTTTTTGCAGATGTTGACTTGAGTTGAGCCACCTGATAATAAAATAGCTCAGTAAGCAACAATTTTAAAAGCCTCTTGAATCAATACCAAGTCAATATGTATCTTTCAAGCATTGTCTTTTAAAAGTGAAGTAATTATAAATCGTAGCATTGAAAAACCCATATTGCATTCTTTAAGTTTTTAAATTATGATTAAATAAGAAGTGTAATAGTATAAAAATGATAGTAAAATTGTAACAAGTTGTAACTAGGATAAACAAAGTTAAATATTTATAAAATAGACATTTATTTACTTATATTATACTAGATCATTTACACTTTAAATAATACTTATATTGATACATCTACTTTCTGTTATCATGTTCAGACAAGATTATAATATTATACTCTTCTTAACCTGTGATTATATTTGACATACCTACCTAAATTAATCTAAAGCCACCAGTTGAGATCAGATTGGAGAATCAGTGGTCTAGATTCATCTCTCCTGACCAGTCAGCTGACCTATCCCATAAACAAGTCTTTGAATAAGAGTATGGCCAACATTTCCTGGTTTGTCTTAGTGTTATTATCACCTTGTGATCGTAATGAAACCTTGTAATGACTTATCTTGTAATGTGAGTGCATACTGTCATTAAAACATGAATTACATTTAAATATTGTTATGGTGCAATTTATTATTTTATCAGTCTGATGTGAGTTAGATATTACTTAATAATATAGAAGCTAGTCAGTTCATGAAGCCTAATATGAGCTTAAAGTTGAAAATATGTACATATTGCTGCTGGCCTGTGAAGCTTATGATTAATATAATGCATGTTCTAATGATTTGAAATCTATTCAAAAATAGTAACATGTTCTTTTTGACTTTAAAGAAAATTATATTTAAATATCTGCAGACGTTCTAAAATGTTCTATGGACATGGAATTATTCTAAGTACAGACAGGTTAGAATATAATGTTATTATGGATATTATGATAAAGATGAATAGTAAAATATAGAGATCCGACACAGTGATAGAGAATATAAAGAGATGGAGGTGTAGGCAGAAATTCTATCTTTAATCATTCTCATTAACTCTCAAAATTGCTAGACCTAATTGACAATAGAGGATATCCTGTCAATAATATTCCTTGTCAAATGTCATTAAAATTATACATCCAACCAGTTCAAAATAATGTGTCAAAATTGTTTTGTTTTTCTGTCTCATTTTACTATAAAACAATTGTTCAGTTTTCAAAACAAGTCATATTTATACTTAATATATACACTAGGTATTTTCATTACATTATAGAATGATATGTTCATATCTTATGAATATTGATGTTTTGACATGGTAATAAGGTCAAAGATTAGCTTGTGATATGTCACTTTTTGACCTTTTGACATGTCACCTAATTTTAAATATTTTTAGTCACTTTTCACAGTCATGTTAATTGAACTTTAACAAGGATATTGTTACATCTAGTTTGAAGATTTGACATTATTTGACCAAGACGATTTTCTGCTCAAAATTCTTTTGCTATATTATTTTGCTATATTAGTTCCTGTAAGTTTTAAAAGGCATCACCCATTTCATTACTTAACTGATTGCAACAAAGAAAAATGTCACAAATAGCTTGTAATGTAATATATGGTCTTGCAGTGAATTGCATAATCTAATATTTGCCTATAGTGTTACTTTAAGATGAATATTTTATCAGTTATAAAATGTCAATCATATATTTTACAGTGTGTATGATATGTTGATACAATGTCAAGTTATAATGTTATATTTGACATATAATTCTCAAGTAATATGATATATCATTAACTAATCACATGACATTCATTAGACATTTTATCAGCTTAGACAAAACACACATATATAATTACATTTCGGAAAAAAAAAAACCAGATAGAAATTGTTGATTTTATTTAAGACTTTATTTGCATTCCTGGAGAAAGATTGGCATATTTAAAAAATACTTTGGGAAAATCTAATGTAATGATATTTTGGACAGTATTGGTATAATATTTATATTTAGGCATATTTATGTAACCCTCAAAGAGGTCATATATTCTGTAAGGTATAACCAGACCAAAGCAGTATCTTAAGACTTTTCAATTCAGTTTCATCATACAGGTTTAAACAAGCTGACATGGAAAAGGTCAGGTTTCGAATGTAACAATAAACCAAGACCGATTGTGCAACAGACTGCTTGAAAGATATCCCAATCCAATTGTATACTGATATCTTAAGATAGTATGTTAATGTTGTTAAATTCCCTCGTTGCACACAGCATTAATACAATCATCAGTAGAAATATTGTAATTAAATAATCATTTCCAAGCCATGCTGACTAATGTGTCTGTAAAAAACAGAATATGAACGAAAATCAGAATTATATAATTATAACAATTAAAACGAGAACAATAATGATGATATTTGTGGAGAATTAATTTTTAATAACACGTTAATGGTTTGACATTTTCTAGCTATCTCAATAATACTGTTACAACGAACATTTAATTTATTTGTTGAGTTTTATTATGCTGGTGTCATATGTAGGATTGTTTTTATGGCCCACGTCAGTTAAGCATGGTAACATATTATTCGTATCATCTGTTTAGACCTGCTTATGACAATATTTTCAGCAAAATGTTTTATTGGCTTTAATGTTTGATATTATCAAAATTTGACTATCCCTTGATTTTAATTGATTGCTTTGAAATGGATTTGTCTTTCGACAGAAAGAGATATAAAAGAATTCCTAGACCAAGCAAATATAAATTTTCTGATTTGAGGGATTCTTTATTATAAGAAACTTTGGCCACCTTTCTTCATGCATAAACCCTGTTTACCATAGAAAAATTTCTGTTGTGGGAACAGTTTCGAGAACGGAAGGGATGAAAAATTGCTAGTGTAAACGGTCGAGCGTTCGGAAAACAGTTTCAATTTGAGATTACTGAGGCGAGGTGATCTCGGAACAGTTCTCAGAATCCGAACAGTTAATATTTGGTAGTGTAAATGTTCGAGTGTTCGAGAACAGTTCTTACCTATGCGTCTTGACCCCTTGACATGTTCTACAGTTTCTGTGAGCAGACGAAGTTGCCTTCATCCAGGTTATTAGAACACCTAAATGAACTCTTTCTTGAAGATTTTAATTAAAATGCGTCTGAAAACAATAAATCATTTACATTTTTGTTATAGAACTGTTCTCGAAATGCTCAAAATTGTAGTAGTGTAAACAGTAAAAATTTTGTAATTTTATTGTGTCCAGCTCTAGACAGGGAACGGAACACTTTATAGCGCTCTTATGTAAACGGGGCTATAGTGTACAAGAGTAATGACGTCTTTCTTTACTGATCACAGCAATGTTAAACAATTTATTTAAGTTCTCAGAAGCTATGGCTTAAAAAGGAAAAGTGTTTCAGTTGTCTTGATTTGTTTTTCAAGCCATTATGAAAATAAAATAGCATTGGAAAGAAACTGCCCTAAAGTTGTATGTTTTGTCTTTGGTGAAAATGAAAAATTAGAAGATTTAGTTGCTTTAATGTTTACCAGTATAGTGTTTGTGTGGGTTTATGACTTCTGTTGCCTATTTGATTATAATAATTACTGATATTAATCTGATGTATTAACTGTCCTTCACCCTCCCTTCTACCATATTGACCAGTCATAGTTCATTGGTCACTTATAATTGATGGTGAAAGTTACTGGTCAAGCTGACACAGGTTATATTTCAAGGTGAAATGACCTAACGGGTGAAAACATGTTTATTTGGTTTTATGATATACAGTTATTTATTGTAGTTTATAGATCATAAAAATAGATGTAAAAACTTATATTAATAGTTGTAGTCCAATATAAATGACAGATTATCTTAAAATTATATATTTTATTGTTAATTATTTTAACAAACTTACATAGGGCCTTAGGCACTGACATACAATGTTTTAGAAACTTCAAGAAGCATCTAACACATAACATAGTGTACCTTTTGTTTATTTCTTTTGGCATATAAGACTTGATTCCTGTTTTCAAGATTGAATGTGACAATAGCATGCATGATTTGTGAACTAGAAATAGTTCTACCTAAGTATGGCTTCTAGGTCACAAAATTAGAATAATGATTCTATTTCAAGTTTAAATTATAGCTGAAACAATGTGTGACCTACCACATTGAATGGCTTGAAGTTGAATATTTTTCTTTTATAAGTGTATCTGGATGAAACCAGAAAATACTATGCTACTAAATAAAGTGCACAATTTAACTATTTTATTACTTATCATCTTGCTGGAGGTCAAAGTTGAAAAAACAATCAAAAATTGGTAGCAGATGTTGACAAAGCTTGTCACTTCAGGAGACAAAGTATAAATATTTTAATAGTCAACCTTTTAACTCTTTTTACATTTTATATTCTGAATAAATATTTATAGATAAAGGTTGTTTAATATTCAAATTTATTGCATCTTCAATTTCTAAACTATTCAAAACCATATTCAATTGATATTATATAAATTGCTAAAAGTGTTATCTAGTTCATAGTTATATTAATAAAGAACATGATTTGTATAAAAATAGCCAGGCCGATATTTCCTCTGATATATAATTGAGATTTGATCTACTTAGTAATTACTTGTCTTACTTTCTTTTTATATACAAATTTAACCTTTCACCTCCAGAAAGAATTTTGTTTTCAAAACATATCTGGCTAGGTAATCTAAAAATAGGTGAGAGTTGAGGGTAGATTTCTCTAGCCTGTGTGATAATACATACTGATATATACTAATATAGTGGACAGTGGTATTTCATTTATACTGATCATTGTCACTCATCTTTACACTGAAATAAACCAAGAAAATAAGATTAAATGCACATTTAACTCAAACATAATCTTGCCATATATTTTTATGATTTAGCTAGTTTATGCTACTTTGCGTTATCGACCAAAATGACATAAAATATTCAAAAGAAAAATTAATAGTTGTTCTGCAGAGATTCTCTTCATTGAAATCATTGTCCATTTATGTATTGATTTATATTATATATTTAAAATAATACATTAAAGTCAGCAGACTAAATGTTAATAACTATTCATGACAATTGAAGTCTGCATCAACTGTGGAATAAGAAACATATTATAGAGCTACGTTATAATAATGTTAAATCATTGTAACAATACATGAATTATTGATGTGACTAATAATGAAATGTTAGTAATAATGAGTTGATAGTGTAATTAAATATCTAGTGTTAAATAATTAGTATTCATATCACAGTGTATAGAGTTTAATATTATTAAACATCTTGACAGTGTACTAAATTGATATGGAACATTTCTTAATGGAGCCAAGTTTGGTGCAGATAAAAACAATTTGTTAAAGTAGACTTTACATGATGTAATAAAATCTTTTTTGCTTGAATTCATTTTTGCACAGTAGCCAAATTTCTTTCCTATTTATAGTTGAAACATGCTCTGTATGTTTGAAACTTAATGCTCTTTTTAGTCTCATTTTAATAATCTATTTCTCTCTTTGCAGTGGTGATCCAAACTCATGGGGTGGACCAAACCAAGGCCAATCATTGTCGGTAGTTACAACAGTATGGGGTGTAACTCCTACCACTCAGAGTGCTCCCTCCTTTCATAATACACCAGCACCAGGCTTTACTAATACCACCATGACAGCTACAAACTATAGTCAACAGACGCAAGGCTTTCCAGGCAACCAAATACAAAAACCTCCATATAATCCTCAATCCATGCCATTTCGTCGAGATCCACGACCTAGGTAAATATATTTTGATATTAATTATTTCTGTTTCTCCTAAAATATATACAGACTGTTCGCAATCACTTTTTTGAAACGTAATTGATTGTATAGAGACACAGCTTTATAGTACAACAATCACTGGTTAAAGTTTTATGCAACGTTTCGACGTGTTTCCCCCGTCGTCCTCAGGCATGTGCCTTGCATAGAACTTTAACCAGTGATTGTTGTTCCATAAAGCTGTGTCTATATATCGTACTCACAATTGCTTAATGCCACTCAAAGACTGTAATTGATTGTAGTAATGAAGTTTTTGATTGTTGCAAATTTTTTCAGACCACCTCTTCTGTAAATTCCAGAATTGAACCATCTTGTGCACAGTTAAACATAAATTATATTCTTGTAATGTATTGATCTTGAATTTCAGTGGTTACCCTCCAACACCAAATACCCCAGGTTCTAATCCTTCTATGTCTGAAGGTAATGATTATCAGGCACCTCCTGCAGCTTTATCAGCAGCAGCTTATGTAGCGGCTGCAGCAACTGCCACAGCAACTGCAACAGCTACAGCAAGTATGGTTGCTTTACAAGAACAACAGAATCAACAACAACAAATGAACATGAATGTTCATATGAATATTAATAATCAGTATGGCCAACAGATGCAGGTAACATTGTTTTAAGAGATCAATCTGTTACATATCATAATATTTCTAGTTGACTTTAGTGGAAATTTTACAGTGATTAGGATATACAGTCTCTTACTAGATTGTTTTCAATATCTTGATCTCTCCATTGTTTACTATCACCTGTAAATCTTTCTTTCTTTACAAAATAAGAAGGTGGAAAAGTTATATAATACTAAACACCTTAATAAAAACTTCACTGACTTTACTCACTTTCAAAAAGAAATCATTTAGTTATAGGCCAGTCATTCAAGCATTTTATTTCGTTAAATTAGTGGTTTGCACCCAGGTAACAGACCTACATGATTGCTCATGCATAGAGAAACTTCAACTCTCCTAGACTGTATTTTGATAGCTACATGAGTAGATAGATTTACATATTGTCAACTTTTCTTATTTTCATCTGGCCTCAGGGCAAAGATCCAAAGTATTTTTATCACATTTATACAATTACTTGTTAGCTATTTAAGTAGGGCATCTCATTCTTCTAATGATTAACCTTTGTCTAAAAATAACCCAAAGAAGACGTCACTAATAAATATAAATGATACCACAATTAATTTGGTAAATAATTTAGTTTCCCTGTCAATTGTGACATCACTACCTATTTTAAACCAATCAGATCATTTCAAATTGATATTTATCTGGTATTTATATTTCTATTTTCGTTTCAGCAAATGCAACCAGGACCTCCTCCTCAATATAACAATCATTATCCGGGTATGGGGCAACAGAGACATCCAGGACCGATGGGTATGGGACCTGGTGGACCTGGACCAATGTCAGCGAAAGCTTCTATGGGAATGTATCGTGGTCGACCTTCACCTTATCCTAATCCTCAACAATACATGCAGTCAAAACAACGGCAGCAAGGCCAATATCCGAATGGTGCAAATGTGAGTAATATCTTTTGACATTTGAAACAAAAATGTTGCGGTTGCCTTGACTGTTCATATAAAGAGTGAATGCTAGCCATCAATTTCATATTTTCAAACCATACACATATTTATAAAAAAAAATTTTCTTTCAGTTTGGTCCTGGACACCCTGGTCATCCAGGCCACCCAGGACATCCTGGTCAGGTACCGTATAACCAACAGTACCCGTCAAAGCCTCAATATCCACCTACCCAACAACCATTACCTTCCCCTACCTATGGCCCAGCTCAACCTATGCGTGGTAATGTTCCTTCTCAGTACACCAACGGACAGAATCCATACATGGGTCAGGGTCAATTTATGCCTAATCGACTCCCATCACAACCTCACGGCTTCTCACAGTTTCCTGGGCAGGTAATTGTCTTGTAACTTTATATTCTATCTTAACCCTCTTATACACTCATAAATATTCTGTATTTATTGATTATATTTACAACAGTCATTATGATTGATTTTTGAAACAAATAAGAAAATTAAGGTGGGTTGATTGCAGTACATTAAAGTTTTTAGTTTAATGAGAGGTAATTAATGTTACAAGGTGCATTTCTCTTAGTGTATATAGATCAATTATGATAGATTTGTAATTAAACATAGTGTTCATTTCTCTCATTACAGGGAAATTTTCAACATCATTCACCAATACCTGGTAATCCTACACCTCCTATGACACCTGGTTCAGTGGGTGCTTACACCCAGGGTGATATGAAACCCAGTTTTCCACCCGATATTAAACCACATTTAATGAAAAAAGGTATGTATGAGTCACATAGAATGTGTAAAAAGGTAAATCTTGTCATATCCAAAAGCATTATGTCAATCAGAATAACTTTGATTGATGAGAAGCCAACAATTTTTAGATTGGGTGCTTTCAAAAAAATATTTTTCTGTTCGGTGCATTTATGTTTTTACATTCTGACAATATTTACATTCAATCGCGGATTAAAAGCAATTTTTTTGTGAATAGCCAAAACAAAATCATACTGATTGAAAGAATCCTTGATCTTATACCATCAAAATTTGTCACAATGTTTTGGAAAGAGAAATGAACATGAAAATTTAGTCTTTTATTCACTCAAATAAATTTGGAATTGAAACTGTAACTTATAACAGGTTAGAAATAGTGGCGAGTTTTATGAATATAATAGATGTAGATAAAACTATAAGTATTATAAGTACTATAGTATATAAAAGATAGTATATGATTAGAGTTAGTAAATTGATTTTCTAGTGAAGAAAGCCTCCCATCTGTTACATATCATTATATTCAATATTTAAATAACTTAAAAAACAATACAGAAACAACACTTTTTCTTCATGTCATAAATTACTTTAGCAATCAGTTTTAATTTTTTCAAACATATGTAAGCTTGTGTATGCATTACAGTTACAATATGAACGAGAATTTCAGAGGAGCCAACAAAGAACTTATTTTCAACCTAAAATTTCATGTTATTGGGCATTAAACATTTCTTTGCCGAAGTGCAACTTCAACTTTTATCAGTGATGAGTGATATCAGAAAATAATGCAAAAAAAAAAAAAAAGAATTGAAATTCCTTGCATTGCAATAAATACTTTCTATTTAGGTATAATATTTTGGATGTTCTCTATTTTGTAGAAGATGAATTAAGATTAACGTTTCCAGTTCGGGATGGTGTAGTGCTAGCTCCATTCAGACTAGAACATAATTTGGCTGTCAGTAACCACGCATTTCATCTCAGGGACTCTGTTTACCAGACCTTAATGTGGAGGTAAGCTTTTCCTTAATATGTTAGTTTATATTTTGAAACAGCTGATGATAGTGACAGTCTTAGTGTATGTATAATAGGAGTGCTGTTACCAGGATCACATGGATGCACAGGGGCTCATGCTGCTCTGATTCAATGTATATTTTGAAGAGTGTTATTCTTAATTTGCCATTAATTTTACACAAAAACAATCCAACCTCACATCAATTTCCTGAATTTTAAGTGATTTTATGATTTGGTTATTAAGTAAAGTTTCACACTATGATGCAAAATGTTTATTTGCATTAAAATTAAATGAATACTATGAATATTATGGTATAAATTATTTAATTAAATATATCAATTCCATCACGACAAGACCTTTTTTCAAAATAATCTGAGGAAAGTAAATAGTGCATGTTATGATTATGAAGTGACATAATATTTATAATTGTATCACATATTATGCTGTAAGTTATCCACCTACATTCATAGAAATAGAATGGTGACTTGATTATAGAATAAAATAAAATCATCTAACTTTATGTTTATTGTGTATAAAAGCTGATAAAACTCAATTCATGCTGATAAATTTGTAGTGAAAAGTTGGTTTTGATTTGTATGTAATGTAATGGGATTGAAAAAGATGTCCTTAATGAATATTTTTTTTGTATTTTTAGGTCTGATTTAGAGTTGCAATTAAAATGTTTTCATCATGAAGATCGTCAAATGAGCACAAACTGGCCAGCATCAGTGACAGTTAGTGTGAATGCCACGCCTCTAGTTATCGAACGTGGTGAAAATAAATCGTCTCATAAACCCCTGTATCTTAAAGAAGTATGTGCCCCTGGTAGAAATACTATACAAATCACTGTTACTGCTTGTTGTTGTGTAAGTAGTCTTTTTAGCGCTATTTGATCCAGCTTGAACTTAAAATTCTTGTGTGCATAAATATATGAAGGATAATTATATGAATTTGAAATGACTTACAAACATGAAGCAAAAATGTAAAATATTGTGTTTATCCAAGGGGACTTTTCATTTTTATGCTTTTGTGGTTGTTTTAATATACAGTAAATAGAATCTAAAAATTGAAAAATAATTCTATGTAAGACTACTCTTTAAACAAATAGGAAGAAATATAAAGTGTTTCTAAAATTGATTGTTTCTCTTGATGAATAAAGCTGACATTTCAAATCTAGAAAAATATATATTATATTTATTAATCAATTCAACCCACTATTGATTAGAATAGAAAAATAATTCTATATTCACATTTCTTAAAATATCAATACTTGTCTTATGTTTTCAGTCTCATTTATTTGTTTTACAATTGGTTCATCGACCAAGTATAAGATCTGTGTTACAAGGATTATTACGGAAGCGTTTATTACCAGCAGAACATTGTATCACTAAAAGTAAGCCCATAATAATGATTTATTGATTTCTGATATATTTATAGTTTTAATAGGATTATACTCAATTACTCCTGATGTACTACCTGTAGTCAGAACTGTGCCTTTTACAGATTGTACTTTACAATCTTTATATACTTATTTGTAACATTTAATATATCAGAATCACTGCTAATATTTGGCTAGTTTTCTGTAAGCCACTTGTGCTTGTGCGATATTGAAAACTTGAAATTGTGAACTTTCTTAAATGTACTCAAATCTGTCCTGGCCTTTCAATGTAAAGCATGAATAATCTATTTTAATTTACATTATTTATTTTTTGTAGTCAAAAGAAATTTTACACAAGTGCCAACAGCGAACTCATTAAATGGTGGAGATGATGGGGTAGAACAAACCGCTATTAAAGTGTCTCTAAAATGTCCAATAACATATCGACGTATCTCTTTACCTGCTAGAGGTCATGATTGTAAACACATACAGGTTCGTTTGTTTTTTAGTTCTGTTATATACCTTGGCCTGTTTTCTCAATGTTTCAGAAATTTTAGGCAGTCTTAAATATGAGTTCACATTATTATTCAAAGCATAAGCAGAGTATATTTTGAACTATCTTATATAGTTTGATTAATATGTACAATGACTTTGTTACTAATAAAAACATATTTTGTATCTTTATAGTGTTTTGATCTAGACTCCTATCTACAGCTCAATTGTGAAAGAGGAACATGGCGCTGTCCAGTTTGCAAGTAAGTAGTCATGACTTACAGGATAATAAAAGATTTAGGACAATTTGAAAGGGAGAAAATTATAAGCAAATATATAGTGTACAAGAAAATCAATCTTTCATCTTCAAAATTTGTTAGTTGTATATAAAATTATTGTGTTATTTTTCAGTAAAACAGCACTGCTGGAAGGTCTGGAAATAGATCAATATATATGGGGTATACTCAGTAATTTAAATAATACAGAATTTGAAGAAATAACAATGGATCAATCAGCCAGTTGGAAACCTGTTCCTATTAAATCATTAATTAAGGAAGAGGAAAATAGTGAGTATTCTACATACTACTGTTATTAATAGTTTATATAAGGACATCCTTTTTATTGACCTTACTTCCCATACTATATCATTATCATTAGAAACATTGATTATACACCCATATCATGTTGTCTCTTAACCTTTTAACACACTCTACAGTTTTCATTAGAATTTTTTTGCTATTTTTATTGTTGAAATGTGGGACAATGTTTGAGTTATTGCAAAATGACTTAATACAAATATGTTACATATATAACATGTCTGTCTGTATTTGTGCTTTCTGCACCACAGAAAAGCTAATGCCATATGTCCTGTGCGATCATTTTGATTTAAATTTTGTTGCCACATGTGGCAATTGAATTTTCTGTAGTAGCTTATACTCCCATTTCCTTATCAACAAACAATATTTAGACTGAAGATATACCTAATTCAAAACACTCAAATGTTTGACATGAAATTTGAAACTGAAGGTCAAATTGGTATCGAGTTCGATAAAGAGTTATTAAGCAAGACTATTGATAGTAATTTTTATCATTGCGAAACTTGACACACTTATTAAATGTCAACAGTTATCTGTAATGATAAGATTTTCCAGCCTCCAGCTGACATTTCTGTTTTTGGCATTCAAATCAATCAACGAGTTTCATTTTTTCCAGGCGATTGAAATGCTTCCTATAGAATTTTTTTTATTGTCGTTTAATTTTTTGATACTCTATATTTTTCAGCCAATGAT
This sequence comes from Lottia gigantea, assembly GCF_000327385.1. Classification (NCBI taxonomy): domain Eukaryota; kingdom Metazoa; phylum Mollusca; class Gastropoda; family Lottiidae; genus Lottia; species Lottia gigantea. The sequence continues at coordinate 1,859,825 of NW_008709715.1, read as the reverse complement.
CAATGTGCTAATAGGTGGCTGAAGGCAATGTCTCCATCAAGTACGCAAATGCCAACAATGAATTCCTGGGATTTAGGGCCACAGGCATCACCATATAATATGCCACCCACAAATTTAAATGGTAAGTTTAATGATGATAATCAGCTTGAGATTTTGTTCAAATTTAGTTGGAAAATTATTTGAACTATTTCATCCAAAACCTATGAAATTATGTTATGTTTTATCTACACCATTGCATTGGTTTGCTATGTGGTAATGGAGAAATCTTGGTGATTGGTCCTGAATTATTAATTAGAAATGTATTAATGACTATTTATGTACTAAATAGTATCCAAAATGGTGTAATGCATCTGACTGTTATAGTTGTTGGTTATTAAAATAGAATCTAGTAGTAAAAAGCTGTAATTCAGATTTTTTAAACCAGTACAGAAAGTGTCATGTAATTTGATCTGTACCTTCAGGAATAGTCTCAGTCATTTATCTTATGTAACATAACATTTTATGATTCATGAATCCAGTTGAGAATTGTCAGACAGTTTTTTAACCATCGATTCTGTAATTCCAGGTGATCCCATGGGTCAACAACTACGCCATCCTGATCAATCAATTCCTAATGGTAGTCACATGATTCCAAACAGCCAGTCGCCGCAATTAATGACAAATGGCAGCCATCCTTTGAGTCATCCATCACAGGGTACCAATAATAATAATAATAATTTGCCTCTACCGCCTGTTGGAGAGTGCCAAAGTTTACCAGACTTAAACTTTGACCCTACGTCAATAATAGATGGCAATGGGCAAACAGAAAATCTAGATGTAAGTTGTTTATTAATATCACTTATTATTTGTCAAGAAAGATGATGAGGTATTTAACATAGACAGTAGTAAAAGGTGTTTTATTCTGTAGATATGATCTCAAAATATTTATCACAGCTAAATGTATTTTAATGAAAGATGATTGTTAATGGATGTCATTCTTTTCTATTTCAGCTTTTACCAGATAATTTAGGAGATCCGTTAGAACTTTTATCTTATTTAGGGCCACCTGACGGCTCGAGTGATTCGACCAATCAAAATAACAATGCAAACGGAACAAATAATAATAGTGGTAATAATACAAACAATAATAGTGACGATCTCTTAGCATTGTTCGAATCGTGAACGTCTGCTTTTTAACCTGTGATTACGCCTGGACTGAGATAAACTCTTATTGGTGGCACAAGTTTTATAATAAATCAACTGTTTTTATTTCAATACTAGCGTAGAAAAAAGACTACGTGGCAAAAGTAACCATTTTAAATTGTCATGATGTGTTATTTATTGTTTACCTACACAATTTATTTCTAATGCAATATTTTAATGTGTTAATATGCAGATATTCATATATTCAAAGATCTACATTTTCAAATAGTGACAAAGAATACCAATGTGTTTGGAGGAAATAAAGTGAACATTAATTCCTAGGACAAAACTGAATGATAATCAATCATAAAGGAAGTGATGTGCTCAAGTGCAAAACTGTATCATATTTATTAATTATTATTATTTTATTTTGTATATAGATAATATACATACAACACTGATTCTCATTTAAAAAAACAAATACAAACATTTTCATCATCATTATCATTATCATCATTATTATTGTATAATGTTGTACAACTCAGCAATTTAAAACATTACATCAATTTCATTTCATCATTATTATTAAAATAACACCAATCTATTAGGATTGAAGTATTCTCATTATTAATATGTTATATGAATATATATATATATATAAAATAATGAGTAATATATATATAAGATCATTATGTGATCATATCAAACTAGAGTGTTTTATATAGAGGC
>NW_008709715.1:1854633-1857385 GCF_000327385.1 Lottia gigantea | reverse complement strand
CATTTATAAAAGTAATTGAAAACTATTGTGAATTATTATTGAAATATATAATTCTCACAAATTACAATGTATTGCCATAGTGAAACCCTTCATATTTCAATATAAAAATATTCTATATTCTATGTTATTTAAAGAAAAAAGCTCATTTACAAAGTGTATATAGATAATTGTGTTGTCTAAGACAAATTGTGAAGTGTCTTTATGACCAATATTATTATTATTATATTATTATTATTATTATTATTATTAGATTAGATGAAAACTGTAAATAGAGTTTCAGTATCAAATATTCTTGTCAGATACAATATAAGTTATTTACAATTTTTAACCTAAGACCACTTATACACCTCATGATGTCAAAAACCAATTTCATGATTCAAAAGCAAATTTTACTTTGAATCAAACTACATTTACAAATAAATTGAAATGAAAGTCTATTAAATTTTATGGTAGTCTACAAAGAAACAGGTTTTTTGGATGACAAACAACCAAATTTTATTTGGAAAGTTAAAGATTTAGACTTTCCAAACTGTCTCGATTAAAGTGAAAATCTAGTTATTGACCTTTAACCTCAGTGAAACCCAATAAGGCGTTCTTGTTTCCAACAGAGCATGAGAAGCTTAACTAGTTATACTAATTATGGAACATTAGATTGGTGATTGGTTATATTTGTCATATTTTTTGAGGGGACATTGGAACCCTTACTAGTTTCTGATATTTAAGATGACATTTTAGTTATTTTTTTATGCCCTCGAAGGAACATAAGCACAAGTTTTTTACCCTTGATAGAACAACAGAATCTTGACTAGTTATATATTTTTTGTTCTTGATGGAACATCAGAATTTTAAGTAATTTTATTTTCTAATGCCCTTTTTGGAACATGAAGTTTAGTATTAGTACTAATTGTATTTCTCTTGCTTTTTACAGAACATTAGAATTTTGACATGTATATTTCTCTTGCTCTTGATTTACCATTAGAAATGCAACTAGTTATATTTCTCTTGCTCTTGATGGAACATTAATATCTTAATAGGTTATTTTTTTTATGTTCTTTATGGAACATTAAATCTGAACAGTTATATTTCTCTTGCTCTTTACCGAGCATTAGAATTTTGATTAGTAAAATGTCTCTTGCTCTTGTTGGAACACAACAATCTTTAATGCTTTAATTGAACACCTTTTCTGGGTTAAATGTGTCAGTATATTATATTATTCAGAAATTCAACATTATTTGCAAAATCATGTCAAAATCTGCAATCTGTACTGAAGTATTTGAGACTACCACTTCTTACAATGAAGTTGGTTGTGATATGTAATAGAGTATTTATATCTATGTATAGTTTTTACATGGTTTATTTTTCTCTCTGTCAAAAACCTGAGCACACCTTTACTCCCCTACCATATATATCACCAAGACCTTTAATTCATATCCCTTCCCCTCCTTCCTCCAGTATTGTGTGTCAAATCTCCTTCCCTTGCCTTCTACCCAGAACTAATTTATTTTCATGTATATGCTTTATATAAATATCTGTATTTGTGGAAACAAGAAAATCTAAATGTTAGTGATATATTTAGCCAAAGATGAAATTCTTCAAATGTTTTTTTTTCTAATTACCATGAAAGGATTAATGTACTGATTGAACTCATGTGATAGACAAAAAATAACCTGAAAAAATACACCTCATACTGAATTATAAAATTACTCTGAATTATTGTATTATTGTGCAATTGAAGAAATAAAGGTAAAATAAATGGTCTTTGGTACCAACATACTGTACTTTAGTCCCTTTCATGTGATCATTATTTAATCCAATAAATGATAAAAACTGTTTTAATTGTCTTTTGTTTATTTTTTTCATTCTCAGTCAGTTTTAATGGGTGTTACACTGGAGTTATACTTTGGAAATAGTGTATTATATTTGATTAAAGCCTATGATCACAATCTTATAAATTTCCACCATAAGCGATCTAAGGAGCATTATCCTAAATTAAGGAAATTAAGGCCCACATTCAACGAAACATTTCAAATTGAAAATGGCCTTAAATACTCTTACACCTTTGGTTTGTGCAAACATATTACGTCATCAAAGTGAAACCCCCGCCTTCTACATCCTATATTGCTACGCCGTCGGTGAATTCTGCAATAAATAAAGATCAAAGCTAGATCAAGAAAATAACCCTAAGGTACCAAAACCGTGCCACTTATATACAGCATGCCACAATATGAATAAAGCTACATTAGCTAATATCTGTCGAAGCCGATTTGTGTTGTGTTGTTCTGTTCCCAGTATCCATTGTCATATTGTCATTTGAATGACATTTCTGTTTGGTATATTCACCTTTTGTTTGGTGCTGATGAATCCAAATTGAATCTGTCGATTTGGGCTACAAATCTAGCATCATCTTACAGTGTAGATTTCTACGGAGCCCCTAAGGCGCAATTGTAAACATATTTATTTATTATTTCGTTTAAACGAAATAATTATTTCGTTTAAACGAAATAATTAATTCGTTTAAACGAAATAACATCATTTATTTCGTTTAAACGAAATAATATTTCGTTTAAACGAAATAATTATTTCGATTAAACGAATTAATTATTTCGTTTAAACGAATTAATTATTTCGTTAAAACGAAATGTTATTTCGTTTAAACGAAATAAATTATTATTTCATTAAAACGAAATAATTATTTCATTAAAACGAAATAATTATTTCATTAAAACGAAATAATTATTTCATTTAAACGAAA